>NC_059390.1:28454500-28777500 GCF_019703515.2 Myxocyprinus asiaticus | reverse complement strand
TGATGAAAGTCGTTGCTGACTTAGAAATCTTTCTGTAATACGTCGATCGATTAACTGCAATGGAAACGAAATTTTTGTTGGTTACAAGATTGTCAGATGTTGAGAGACGTATCGATTATCTAGAGTAATCGGAGAGGGAATTAGCTGCTAATATGCTGGCGACCAAAGTAGATTTGCAATGCGTTTTGGAAAAACTGGAGGATTTGGTGAATCATAGCTGGTGAATAACGTCCAAATTGTTGGAATTCCTGAGCATGAAGAATGCCGAGATATGGTAAAATTCCTAGATGAGCTCTTCCTGAGTCTGCTCGAAATAACAGGCCATAAGCTGGAAATCGAGCGAGCTCACAGGGTCCCGGCTCGCAGATCTGCTGAGGGAGACAGGCCTCGATCAATTCTGGCCAAATTTCTGAGATCATCCGATAAAGATCTCATGTTATGCGAGGTGAGGAGCAAAGAAAAGCTTTCTTGGAAGAATCACAGCATTTTCTTGTTCCCAGATTTTGCGAGAGAAACGTGATCGATTCAAGGAATGCAAGAAACTCTTACATCAATGGAAGATCGCTTTTGCTCTGATGTTTCTGGCCAAATTGAGAATAGATACTAAGGATGGCCACAAAATATTTGCATGCCCACAACGAGCGATGTCTTTCATAGAGACAATGGGGTGAGTAAACCATTTGGTGACTTTCATATGGCCCCCAAGTGTGCTGTCTCACTGAACATACACTCAGCTGTCTGAGGAAGCTGGGGGCCATTTTTGTTGCTTTTTGTGTTGGTTCCGCCTAGAAGCTGGTGTTTGTTTTGTGGAATAACACTCCTTCAAGAATCTTTTGCATCGACGAAGGGTTGCTTTTACACTGAATTTCCCGGCCAAATTGAGAATAGATACTAAGGATGGCCGCAAAATATTTACATACCCACAACATGCGATGTATTTAATAAAATCAATGGACTGAGGAAGTCATGGTGTGTTTCTCACGTCTTGCTGAACATAGACTTGACCGTCCGAAGAAGCTGGGCACATTTTTTGTTTCTTTTTGTGCTGGTTCTGCCTAGCGGCTGGAGTTTGTTTTGTGGAATAACATTCCTTCGGGACAGTTGTGGATGAAACTGCTCGTTCTTTGTGCTTATGCCTCTTATTGGCTGGGTTTTTTTTTGTGTGGAGTATTTTTTTGCAGGACATTGGAAGGATTACGTCATCTGCTGCATTCATGAACAGCCAGCACACTGAACATTCGTTTGTCTGTCCGAGGAAACTGAACGGATTTATTATTTATTTACTTTATTTTTTTATTGTTTATTATTTTTATTTTTTATGTGCTGGTTCCGCTAGCGGCTGGAATTTGTTTTGTGGAGGAACACACCTTCGAGATTTGTGAATTAATCTACACGTTCTTTGTGTTTATTCTGCCTATTGGCTAGAGTTTGTTTATAGATTATTTTCTGTTATGTAATTCTGTCTCACAAAACTTGTATAGAAACACCGGACTTGAGCAATCTGACAGCAAAGTTGTCACGGTTCTTGTAGGTGTACATGGACTTTATGAGTTTGGAGGGATGGACGGCGGTTGGCGCTGTCGTGCGCGGGGTTAATGCGCACGTTTTTCTTTTTTCTGTTTTTTATTTATTTTTTTTTTTTTTTTTTTTTCTGGGGGAAGTTCGGGGTTTGATTGTTGCACTAACGGGGAATGTGGTCTTTATAATTTTATTTTTGACACACAATAAATTTTTTCTAACATATCAAAATGTCAGATGTTAATATGAATGGATTGTCTCTCTCCACATGGAATGTGAATGGTTGGGGCACCCCATAAAAAGAAGGAAGGTTATTTATTTTCTTAACCCTCTGGGGTCGACGTACGCACCGGCACGTCCTGCTGGATTTTTTCCTCATAACAGCAGAAACAACTTAAAATATTCCGTCATTTTTGGGCATACAGATAAGTGTAAGACATCATTAGAGACCATAAAGGGTCTACTTTTATTTGTGTGCACTCACAATAACAACAAAACCTTGTGCTTTTGTAAAATAAAGAAAATAAACAGGGTGCACTTTCAGCCGTCTCTGTCTCTGCGAGCATCTTTCTGAAACACGTCAAAAAAATGAACTGAAACTCTGCGAATACTTATCAGACAAACATGAAACATATGTCTAAAGAAAGCTTAAAATGTCTACTTTTAAATAAAATAATTCCAATTTAAAACAAATATTCTCCTGCAATGTAATCTGTATGAAACAAAGAGATGTACAGTTTCTCCTGGCTCAGCAATTATCCCTAATGTGATCCCACCCACCAGCAGAGCATGCTGTTCATACGGTAATGTGCTGAGGTGATCAATGCAAATGGTAAATGCCCCCAACAGTGCCTTAAAAAGCATCAAGTTCATTCACTTTGGAAGATGGCACGCTACACAGGTGAGGAAGCACCTGGATAGTGACGAAGAGTTCACATTTTCCTCAGAAGAAGAGCGGGCATCTGACGATGAATGTTTGAAGAGTGACTTGATCCAGCCGAGGATACAATTTCAGATGAGTAAGTCATTTAGTTTTACTTACATATTAGTTGACATGCTATTTTATATAAACATGTACATATTTTATTAGTTGGACTATTTCCAGATTTGCCAGCCAGGATTCAGAGTATTGAAATGTGAAATATGTCCTAATAGGCAAGTTTTAGTTACATTGAAATGTTGTTTCGGCTAAAGCAGGAATTTAAATTGTATGCTGTATGATATATATATGATATAAAAATAATATGAATGTTTAGATTATATTTTAACTAGTGTTTATGCTGCCTCATTATCATCAATGAAGCTTGTGCTTGCAAATATCTGTTCGGGTGCAAATGTGTAAAATGTGCTGTAAATATAACCATATTAGAAAATCAGCATATTAGAATGATTTCTGAAGGATCATCTGACACTGAAGACTGCAATAATGATGCTGAAAATTCAGCTTTGATCACAGGAATAAATTGCATTTTACAATATATTCAAATAGAAAACAGTTATTTTCAATTGTAAAAATATTTCACAATATCACTCTTTTTGCTGTATTTTGGATCAAACAAATGCAGCCTTGGTGAGCAGAAGAGTCTTATTTTAAAAACATTAAAAAATCTTAAAGATCTAAAAACTTTTAAATGGTAGTGTAGGTCTAAAGTTTTTAATAAAGTCTTTATGTAAAGAAAATGAATAGTCAGATTACTTCTAACTTAAACTTGATTTTGTGAATACGCTACAAACAATACATTCAATCATTAAGTCTCCTCACATTCATTCTCTCTCAGGGGAGGGGTCTTTGTCTCCTCAGGTGTGAATCACATCAATATTCATGATCATCCATGCCTCTTTGCATATGGCCTTTCTAACACTAAAAGTGTCTTACAAAAGTTAAATGACTATATTGTTTTGTATGAATGAGTGATCAGGATGGGTTTCACATCATTTCTGTAGCAAAAACTCCAGGCTACAAGATCCAGTTCTCAAAAGTCTTGTGAACAAATGTTTAGAATGTGACATATGGCCTTATTTCAGTGACTTAAAATTTTTGTTTTTTTCAAAACCCACGCATAAACATTATTTTCTGAAAAATACAAACATGTACATACATGTTGTTCATATATTATTGTAGCTCAGTTTGTGCTGAATACAGTGTTGTCAGACTTTAGCCATTAATATGTTTTTAAGCAACTGAAAAAAAGCACAAATGTCAAGGCATGTCAAAACTTCTCCAGGGCCCAAAACACCCTTAGACCCCAGAGGGTTAAACATAAGAAATATGATGTAGTGTTTCTTCAAGAAACACATCTTTCCCCACAGGAAGCTGAAAAATTTGGGAAGATATGGGTAGACATGTTTTCTTTAGTGCTGGCTCAAGTAAGAGCAGGGGAGTCATTACATTGATAAGTAAGCATCTACAATTCAAATACCTCAAAGAAATTAAAGATAAATTAGGAAGAGTCATTATAGTTTTAGCAGAAATTCAGGGGCAAAGGTTGATTTTGGCTAATATTTATGAACCTAATGCTGATGATCAGGGCTTTTTTTATAGATCTTGAAGGGATGTTGCAAGCTGCTGGCACCCCTCATGATATAATATTGGGAGGAGACTTTAATCTATTGATGGACTCAGTCCTTGATCATAGTGAAGCAAAAGTGTGTAAGCCCCCTAGAGCAACATTGGCGTTTCACAGGATGTGTAAAAATCTTGGTCTTACAGATATTTGGAGACTTTTGAACCCATCTGATAGGGACTATATATTTTTTTCATCAGTCCATAAGATTTATTTTATATCTAAGTCCCTCATTTCATCTGTTGTTGATTGCTGAATTGGTAACATCTTAGTCTCAGATCACGCCCTGGTGAGTTTAGAGGTGTTGCCACATATGGAGAAAAAGAAATCATATAGTTGCCATTTAATGAAATCAGTGTTTATATGGAGACCAACTGGTCCTCAGTATCCTCTGTGGGCGTGGCTTGGAAGGCACTTAAGGTGGTTCTTAGGGGTCGGTTCATACAGTAAGCCTCATTCCTCAAAAAATCAAAAGCAAGAGAACTCGTGGAGTTGGAAGAGAATATTAAAAAGTACCGAGACAGAACTGAAGCGCCGAATGTCGTCTAATGGCCTCAGATTGAAATACAGATATAATACTATTTTGTCACGGAAGGTGGAGTTTTGGCTATTCTGGGCAAGACATTCATATTTTGAGTCAGGGGACAAAGCAGGGAAGCTTTTGGCAAGATATATAAAGCAGAGAGAGTCTTTTTCTACCATTCCCTCAGTGAAATCTGCTGGTGGTGAAATATTTACCTCAGCCATTGATATTAATAATGCTTTTAAAGAATTCTATCTTGATCTTAACAGTTCCACATCTTTGTCTACTGATGAAGATATTAGAAACTTTGTGGAACCATTAGATCTCCCTAAACTGACGGCTGAGCAAAACAATTGGTAACACTTTATTTTAAGGGTCCAGAATTATGCATTAGTTAAGCACAAACACACTAGTAATTAATGATTAACTTGTTCACAGTTATGCATCAATTAAGCATGATTAACTTAACATATATTAAGGGCATATTAGCCATTATTTACAATTTATTAAACATTTGAAAGATCCACATTTATGTGATAAGCAAAATTAAGCTAGTAATGAATGATTAACTGAATATACAGTAAACATCTTTTAGCCATTATTTACAACTTAACAAACCATATATTATTTTTGTGGAGTGAAGTACTTGGTTATATTTGTGATTCACCATCTATTACGTTAACTGAACAATATGAAGCTGGCACTTATTGAGTGATATTCAAGTTTATTGACCAGAATAAGCCAATAATTATTGCTAAACTGCCACTAATACAGTACTAATAAAGACAATATGACCCCCTGTTCTAAAGTGAAAGTTGTATCCACATTAATTATGGCACTTATTGAATAATATTCAAGTTTATTGACCAGAATAAGCCAATAATTATGGCTAAACTGCCACTAATACAGTACTAATAAAGACAATATGACCCCCTGTTCTAAAGTGAAAGTTATATCCACATTAATTATGGCACTTATTGAGTGATATTCAAGTTTATTGACCAGAATAAGCTAATAATTATGGCTAAACTGCCACTTATACAGTACTAATAAAGACAATTCAACCCCCTGTTCTAAAGTTAGGTTCTTATTTACACTGTCTATTGGTTTGTTTAGCAGTTTTCTGTATTATACAGTTTCAGGAAAAATAATAATAAAAAAAAGTTCATTGTTTTTCTTATGTAGTAAAACTAATACATTATATCATTTATTCATATTTTATTTCTTGATATACTTGTTCAGCAGATTAAAGCAATTTACAGCTATCAGTGTGTCAGTAAATGCATGATATACAAGTACATGTTCTCATATCAGAAATATTTCTTAAATGGAAAAAACCTGAACATTTAATTGAAAAAAAAAGAACAAATTCATAAGTTTTTTATAACAGAATACAGTAAAAAAGCTAAACAAACAAATGAATAAACTTTTTGCCCTAAGATACAGAGAATACAAATGTCATGGAACAGCATTTCAAGAGGGCCATCTCTGTGCACTTTTCCTCTCCAGTAGGCCCACTGAATAACATTCAGATGGTCTTTGAATATGGCTGAATTCTTCTCAATGTGTGGGAGGAGTTGGAGTCGTGACCTTCTTTTGACAAGTTTTAAGATTGGTCTTCTGCATTTTCCATGGATTCCTAGCATTCCAAAAACCCAGGATGGTCAATTGTTTAACCTTGGGAACCTTCCTCTGTTGTACTACACACACACACACACACACACACACACACACACACACACACACACACACACACACACACACACACACAGTAATGGAGGAGTACATAATTACTATTATAGCTATTATTATCGACAAGAAAACAATGAACAGTCAATTGACTTTTATAAATAGATATGTGACAAAATTACACTTAATTTTCTTTTGTGCCGAAATATAATTTCATCAATTTCCACAAGTTCTCTGTTACCACCAATTTTTAATGCACCCCTGTTTTCCATATGCTTCATGGCTGATCTGCAAGCGCTTCTTAACTTGTGAGCAAATTTTGTCAGTGTGGCAGAACTACCACTGACCTCCTCTTCAATCATATCAAGTTGTCTGAGTCTCAAACCTTGGACAAATCTAAATGACAAAGTTTGTGTTTCATTAGAAACACTTTTATACCTTTATATTTATTGTTAAACGTACTTTACTCTAAAGAGCTAACCTGTATATGAATAACATCCATGACTTAAGGGTTGAGTGTGAATTTGCAAAAATAGATTTCCTTTCCAAAAGGACTGTGCTACTTTTTTCCCTTTGTGACAAGAATCATAACACAACATGTTAGAGTAAAAAAGTTTAGTTTATTTAATTTCTCTAATCTAATTTACATTTTTTCTTCTTTATTTTATTATTGATTATTTAAGATTTTATTATCACAAACTGTAGGTACAATATGTTAGAGTAAAACCAATTCACCAATAAGAACTTAAAGTAACTTACCAGACAAGTTGTTTCACACTCTTTTTGCATAGTTTCATTGGATTTTTGCATTTTGAGCAGGTCCTTTTTCTTTCAAGATGTCCTTTCTTAATCATCCATTTTACAAGATTTTCTTGTTTTTTTGGTGACCACTTGCCATACAGCAAGTTGAGAAGTTTGTTTTCTAGACTCATGATGTTGTTCTTCAAACCATTTTGTCCCGCAAAATAATTTCGTCCCGCCTTCCTGCGAATGAAAATCAACTTCCTGTTCTAGTGCACGCATTGATATATTCACAATGCATGGTCACGCCTTGAGTCCTGGAGAATCAGAATTGTGCACGCCCACAATGGTAAGATACCTCCAATTTGTTCTTCTTTTGCGTAATGTACTTCTGAAAAATATACCCGTTTATATCGTAAGCTGGTACGATTGTCATTACTGCAATACAAGTGGTTCACAAACTGATGCATTTCCTAATTGGCCCAAGCTGACGGTTAACTTGCTTAGATTAGTTTAAATAGTCACTCGTGAAAATGGGCGATATGAGAACATTTTAACATTAGTATTGTCCTCAGAGTGTTTATGAATTTAAGGCCTTATCTATCCCATTAACAGATAGTGAAAAAATATATAAGATATATTGTTGTTGTTCCAAAATACACCATTTGAGTGGGTACAAGATAATGACGACTTACTGAAGATTATCTTGCCAAATAAATAAAAATGATATAGAGTTAAAATAATTGTATTACTTTGCAAAGAGATTCCTGTCTCAAATGACACAGCTCATGTGCACTTGTTAGTGATGTTTGTTCAATCTTTCAAGTGAAGGAATCGCTCTCATTCACTCTTTATTTGTCACCACCTTAATAGCATAAATATGTAATATGAAGAAAATGAAATGTTCACACAACAAATGAATCTAAACAAATCCTTGTAGTGTATGGATTCACGCTAGAGATGTGCTGTCAGTCAAGTAGGGAGGTAACGCATTATCATGCCACTTTTCATAAATTTTCTGAATTCTACAGTGCAACTGCCATTCTAATAGTTTACATTCTTTACTCTCAGATTTTTGAATATGAGTAGCTACTATGTGTTCAGCTTCTATTCATTCATTGTATGCTACTTTTTCCCCATCTTTATTCTTACAGTCTAAAAGAAGTCAAACGTAAAAACGTGAAGGTTGCAGCAGAACCAACGCAACTGGATAGTGAGGATGGTAAGTTTACTTTTGCAGTACTTTAGCAATACACCAGCCAACACTTCAAACCAACATCCAAATTGAAATATATTAGTGATGCCCTTTTTTCCCCCATGATATTTTAAAAAAGAAAAATCATTACATTTAATTTCATTCTATAGTTTCTTGTTAAATTATAATTCAAGTGACATTAGAAGTAATAACTGCAGATTACAATGGAACTGGAGGGACATTACAAATACATAGTGGAACAAAATGCCTAATATGTTGTGTGGAACAGAACACAGTCAGGAGGTAGAAAAAGATACAGAAATTTACATAATCTAATCCAGTGGTTCCCAACCCTGGTCCTGGAGCACCCCCAGCACTGCACATTTTGTATGTCTCCCTTTTTTTAACACACTTTCATGGATCGTGGTAGTGAAGATGGAGGCGAGGGATCTATTTACAGACTTTAATGAAGATGACAGAGATATAACAACTTTGCGTGCCATAAACTAAACAAACAAACCATCACAACTATTACATGGACAAGAACTGACGAACAAAGAACAAAATGAAGGGTATTTATACATAGGGACTAAATGAGGGAATTGAAGACAGGTGAGGGTAATCAGGAACGGATGGCGGTGATAAGGGCAGTGCATTATGGGAAATGGAGTCCAGGGGGAAACTTCAAAATAAGAGTCCATAGAAACAGGAGGGAGACAGAATGTGACACACACTTGATTCAACTCATTAGTAGAGACTGCAAGATCTGAATCAGGTGTGTTAGATGAGGGAGACATACAAAATGTGCAGTGCTGGGGGTGCTCCAGGACAGGTTTGAGAAGCACTGGTCTAAAGGGCAACCATACTTTTGCTTGATACAATTATGTTTACACTTTATGTAATACTTCAGTATTAGGACACATTGTTTTTTATTTAGTTTTATTTAATTGTTAATATTATTTAATCAATTTATTTAGTTTTATTTAAGCAATAGTCAAAATTATATATGTATATGTAAAAAAATAAAATACATGGATAATTTATTAAAGAAAAATAAGTAAAAGTATCCCACACTGATATGTAGGTAGTCGTTGTAGACAGCTGTGTGTGTGTGTGTGTGTGTGTGTGTGTGTGTGTGTGTGTGTGTGTGTGTGTGTGTGTGTGTGTGTGTGTTTATTTATTTATTATTTTACAACATAAAGATCCAGCACCAGAAAAAGCATCCATGGCAGTAGGAATGAGCTCACCAATTGTAAAAGTTGAGGAAAATGCTACAACTGGTGGTAAGTTTTGAAAATGCAATTTTTATTAGTAATGAAACAGTTCTTAAGTACTGAGTCGATTCACATCTATCTTGTGCAGCAGCATGCAAATTATCTGTAAGCAGTTGCTGAATTTCAGCTTGGGATTTGTGGGTATTGCTCACAGTTTTAATCATTCTTACACATTCTGTCTGAAATCAAGCAATTAAAACTAACTGATGAAAACATAAACATTAATTCAACTTAATCTATATTAATGTATATTATAAGCCACCTTTGAAAGAACAATTACACTGGTATTTTCTAAACATGTTTATCAACCAATTCTGTTTTTGTCTGCATTACTTTGCCTAGATTTCAGCAGTTGTGGCAACTAAAGCGTCAGTTAATGAAATTTATGAATCTCTACTATAATGCAATTTTGGGGATGCACTATTATAGGTAATAGAAGCCATTGTAAAAGCAATATGTTCAGTAGTTCTACATGTTTTTTCATAAGCCAAAACCAGTATGCATTGCTTTGCATTTTAAAGATTTTCATCATCATTGATGTTGATTTCAATACGTTTAAGAGATATTAAAATGACATAAGATTTAAGATGAGGTTTATACTGCATTGTCTTAACAGGAGAATCCCTAATCATGCAGCTGCTTATCAAAGAATAAATGGCAACAAAATCTGATAGCGGACTTGGAAAAAGAGAGAGATTTCCTTAGGAGCCAGTTGAGTGGGACAGCCTCTGGAAGCACATCCAGAAAGCTATGTAAGGGCTAATTTTAGTATTCTTAAGGACATTTTAGTATTCCAAAGATCTATATGAAGCTTGTCATAGAAAAATAAATATTGTACATGTTTTATATTGTCTGTGTTTAAAAGCTACAGAGATAAAGGAACCGTTGCCTAAAGTGTTGAGCAGTAGTTCCTGCAGCTCATCTGAAGATGACACCAGTTCATCCAGTGAGGAAAAGTAAAAAAAGAAGAGCCGTAGACAGACACATAAACTGGACGAGGTAAGAATAATGTTTATTATTAGAAATGATACATCTCAATTTAAATGCCATTAAATTTGTAATTCACACCTCTAACACTCATTACATTTGTACAGTGGTGCTGATAATTGAGTTTGGAACTTCAAGTCCAATAACTAGATCAAAAGAATCCAATTAAACAAATGACACAAGACATATTTTCACTTATGAACAAAATATAGGTAAACTTATAGGCATTAGCCTTCTATCTGTGGTGTGACTCTTTATCTGGCAGAGACCCAACTCTCATTTTATCTTCTACCCTTTCACCTTACAACATCTTTCCACACCCGTTTTCTGAGTTTTTCAAATATGAGGTGTCAACAAACATTTCTGAAATAACGTTTCAAAATCCTTTAAATTAACTACAAATAACACATAGCACGTGTTCGCAGAAATCACGCATGCTATGTGATTAACATGATTAAAACATTCCTGAAAATCCTGTTTCCACTACATACAATCCACTACATGCCTTCAGTCGTCTGATTGATAGTTTATACTTTAACAAGTAAAGTGCCTTTTAGTATAATTGTAAAAACATTCCCCTTCATTTTTAGAAAAATCATGTTAAAATGTGAGCATCAAATATGATCCATCAGGCTTTTAAGGAACGTTTATTTATTCATTTCCCAATCATCATTGTGTTGCATTACATTATGTTTTACCCCTCCACAATTAAAACTACAAAGCTTTGATCATTAAACTAAACATTTAAATATCATCTTACTAAGACATTATGGTGAGTTATCTAGTCACAACTGGTATTTATATATTAATTAACATTACAAGCATCAGAATTTTATCTTACTTTTTGTCCATATAAATATCAACATCTGCACCAAATTGCATATTTTTGCCAAAAAAATAAAAAAAATTGGCAAATATAAAAGCCCTTTAACACAAAAGTGAAATGAATAAGCCTCATTTCACTATCATGTTCTGTTTAGAATACTCATTGTTCTGAACAAACAAATCTGTAATGTGCAGAATTGTTAGATTGCGTTTGCTCCGTGTGTTTAACTAATTACAGACCTCTTAACCCATTATTCTTGTATTCTTATTACTCCGTGTTCTTCACTGTTTGTGAGTAGTGTTTCAAACTGTCACATTGAAAGGTAATCGTCATATATCTCTTGAATAATTCTTACAGTTCTCGTCCACTTGCATGATAAAGAAAACAAACATTTATATGCTCCAGATATTTTCCTTTCCCATTTGTCTGAGAGTAATCACCCTAGCATTATTTTATTTATATATATATATATATATATATTATATTTGTCTATTGTATAAAACAATATATGGCATTTTCCTTTACAAGATTGTATTTGCACTGTAATTTGTAACTACAACGTAATTTGTGTTCAACCAGCAGTTGAAATAAAAGTTCTTTCTGTATTTGTGTCCTTATTTTGTGACCTACACACGGGTCGTTTAACTTGCTGTATTTGTTATCTAGTGACCTTCATCTGTATTACACTGTTAATTTTAAAATTAAGTCAGCATAAGCAGTAATTGAAAAACAGTGTTATTCTTTAGTGATTACTGGAAATTACTTTAGAACAGGGGGTCAAATTATCTTTATTAGTACTGTATTAGTGGCAGTTTAGCCATAATTATTGGCTTATTCTGGTCAATAAACTTGAATATCTCTCAATAAGTGCCAGCTTCATATAGTTCAGTTAACTTAATATATGGTGAATCACAAATATAACCAAGTACATCACTCCACAAAAATAATATATGGTTTGTTAAGTTGTAAATAATGGCTAAAAGGCCTTTACTGTACATTCAATTACTCATTAATTACTAGTGTGTTCGTGCTTAACTAATGCATAATTGTGGACAAGTTAATCATTAATTACTAGTGTGTTTGAGCTTAACTACTGCATAATTCTGGATCTTTAAAATAGTGTTACCAAAAAATGATCTTGATTCTGAGATAACCTTGGTGGAGCTTGACGAGATAATTAAGGCCCTGCCTACAGGCAAAGCTCCCGGGCCAGATGGCTTTGCCGTTGAATTTTTTAGATCTTAGGCTACAGAACTGGCTCCACTTTTGTTAGAAGTTTATATGGAATCAATAAAGATTGGAAAGCTTCCGCCAACCATGACACAAGTCCAGATCAGTCGGATTCTTAAAAAGGACAAAGATCCAAGCAAGTGTAAGAGTTACTGTGCAATTTCCCTGATCTAGCTAGACATAAAAATTCTAAGAAATTCTGGGATAACCGATTAAGTACACTTATGGCATCTCTTGTACATATAGATCAGGTGGGGTTTATTCGGGGCCGTAGCTCTTCTGATAACATTAGGTGTTTCATCAATATCATGTGGTCAGTGGCGAATGATCAGACTCCGGTCGCTGCCATCTCACTTGACGCCAAAAAGGCTTTTCTCACTTGACACCAAAAAGGCTTTGATATGATAGAATGGGATTATCTTTTTCAATATTTTGGAAATGTATGGGTTCGGGAATACTTTTATTTAATGGATTAAGTTACTTTATAGACACCCTGTAGCGGCAGTAGAAACAAATGGATTAGTTTCAGATTATTTGACTCTGATAGAGGCACCCAGCAGGGTTGCCCTCTTTCCCCATTATTGTTCTGTCCTGGAACCATTAGCAGCCACGATAAGAAAGGAGGATGATTTTCCAGGGGTGGTGGCGGGAGGTCTGGCGCATAAGCTTCTGCTTTACGCAGATTATATTTTATTATTCGTCTCCGACCCCACTAGATCTATGCCTTGCCTCCACGGAATTATGAATTTCTTTTCTAAGTTCTCAGGTTACAAAGTCAATTGGCTTTGCCAAAGCTTTGCCTCTGAAAGCATACTGCCCAGTAACGGATTTTCAGCTGGCCGCCTTCCAGTGGCCCAAATAGGGCATTAAGTATTTGGGCATTTTGTTCCTAGCTAATTTGTGTGATTTAGTTAATTTTAACCCTTTAATAAAAATGTTTTCTAGTGATGTGGGCAGGTGGGCTTCATGAAATATATCTATGATTGGGAAGGTTAATGTTATTAAAATGAATTGTATTCCAAAATTCAACTACCTGCTATAATTTCTCTCTGTAGATGTTCCCTTCTCTTATTTCAAGCAATTTGATAGCATAGCTAGGTCCTTCATTTGGAATGGTAAATGTCCCAGATTACATTTCATCAAGTTCCATAGGCCGATTGACAAAGTTGGGCTAAACTTGCCCAAGATTTTGTTTTATTATTATGCATGCGGTCTGAGACATTTGGCTCATTGGTTGCTTCCTCCTGAGAGAGCCCCTCCCTGATTTCGTATTGAACAGGAAGTCCTTGCCCCATTTTGTCATTGCAAAGCCTTTCTATCAAACTAACCGGAGAAGTTAAGTCACACCCTGTTATCTCACATTTGCATGTGGTTTGGACAAAAGTGTCCAGAGTGTTTAATTCTGGCATTTATTTAAATGTTACCTCAAGCATATTGCTGAACCCTAAATTATGTATTAATAAGTACCCTTTCTGTTGGTCAGAGTCGATTGTGAGGGGGGTTACAACACTCGGTGACCTGTAGTGGAGTGTTGAGAACTTTTGAGAATTTGGTTCATCATTTTGGGATTCCCAGATCTCAGTTTTATATGTATTTACAGCTGCGCCACCTGCTCTGGATTGTTTTTGGGAGTAGCACACACCCCCTAAAGCGGCAGATACTTTGGGAGAGGTGATTACTGCTTTTGGAAAAGGTCATTAGGCATCAGTGTATTACTCCCTGCTAATTCAGAGTTTGGGGGACGGAGCTTTAACTTCTATCAAGAGATTATGGGAGAAAGATTTGAACTTGGTATTGGAGGAAGGAGTGTGGAATAGGATTAAAAAAAATTTAAGTCTGCATCTAGAGATGCAAGGGTTCGCCTAATGCAATTCAAGATTTTACATAGATTTTATTGGACCCACTCTAGATTATATAGGCTTGGCCTTAAAGACATACCCACCTGCTGGCGATGCCAATCAGAAGTTGGAGACCCAACCCATGTCTTTTGGTGGGTGTGTTAAGATCCAAGATTTTTGGTTGGAGGTTCAGAGTTATTTGTGTGCCATTTTGGGCACTCAAATGTTACTTTGCCCCAGACTTTGTATTTTGGGCGATGGGGCAGTCATAAATTTGGGGGACAAATATATTTAAAAAAAATGGGTTCTGACTAGTATTATGATTGGCAGACAATTTATTTTAAGGGGTTGGAAGTTGGACGGAGTGACACCATTTCCGGAGTGTGTGCGGAGATGGGGGTTGGCAGCTTTTGAGGAGATGGCAGGTAGAAGGCTGGGGTTTAGGGACTTGTTTTCAGAAAGTGGGGTAGGTATTTGGCAGTTTTGGGGGACTCTCGGTGAAGGGATGAGGAGAAAGAAATTTAGATTATGTATGTATGTTTATTTTATATTTTATAATTTATTTACTTTTATTTATTTATTTATTTTTTGGTTCGTTTGTTTGTTTGTGTATTGTTTTATGTGACCACGGGGGTGTTCGTTGGGGTTAGGGTGGGGTTGGTGTTTGGGAAGGGATATTAGTAGGGGTTAAAAGTTAAATGTTGATTCGGTGTGTATGTTATTGTGTTTTTCTCTGTTGTTTTTTCTTCGAATCAATACAAAATGTTAATTATAAAAAATTATAAGAAATTATTATTGGTATTATCATTATTATTATTATTTATTATTATTATTTTATTTATTTTTTAATATGTGTGTGTGTGTGTGTGTGTGTGTGTGTGTGTGTGTGTGTGTGTGTGTGTATATATATATATATACATATATATATATATATATATATAATTTTCTTCGAGTTTGAGTTTATTTTCTAAGACATAACTGACACTCAGGGGGGCTCACAAGGGTGTTTTTTTGTTCAACCTGGAGTTTAGATGTTGTCTTGAGTGACTAAGCTGTTACTATGGTCTCTTAGTTGAGTTAGGATTTGTTTATGTTTAGTACGCTTGGTGACTTAATTTGGGGTATTTTTATCCTGTCGTTTGGGGTCAGGATAGGGGAGGGCAAGTGCTGCAATTTGGATTTTTTATATTTTATGTTTTTCATTCTGTCGATTTTCTGCTGCTTAGGCTTCTTTTTCTACATCTCATCTTTAACTCAAATTAATCTTTACCCGCTCAGCTCTTATTATTTATTTGTATTCCAATTTTACAATCCTTATGTCCGTATCACTTAAACTCGTTACTTGGAATGTCCAAGGGATTGGCCATGTAATAAAAAGGAAAACATTTTAATGCATCTGAAAAAACAAAAATCTGACATAGCTCTGTTCTAAGAAACAAGATTATCTGACGCAGAACATTTGAAGCTTAAGAGAGTCTGGGTAGGTCAAGCTTTCTTCTCCTCCTATTCGCAGAATAAAAGAGGTACTGTCATTCTTATAAATAAGAACCTCCCTTTTATTCTGGAACACAAAGAAACTGATCCTGAGGGGAGATTCATTCTGATTAAAGGCTCAATCCTTAAACAACACAAAACTATCCTCAATGTCTATGCGGCAAATTATGATTCACCCGATTTGCGAAAATGAGTGTTTCTCTGGATAAATCCTCCTCTGCAAATGTATCAAATCCAATGTCCTTAATAATGTATGCACAGACACTGGCTTGATAGATATATGGCGACAGATGAATCTTAAAGTGAGAGACTATACGTTCTTCTCACACCCCCATAATTCATATTCTAGGCTCGACAATTTATTTTTATCCCTAAACAATTTTTACATGCAGTTCAGGCCTGTCATATTGACTATCATTTTATCGGACCATGCTTCAGTACATTTGCATATTGATCCAGATTTCAACTTCCCTAGAACTTCAAATTGGAGGTTCAATATGTCTCTTCTGAATAGTGATCCTTTTTGTGCTTTTGTTCTGGACAGTCTATCACAATTTTGGCTTGACAATAGAGATTCTCCTGTGTCTTCTGCTATGATATGGGATGCGGCTAAATCTTATCTCTTACACTTCCCACGTGAAGAGAGCTCGAGAGAGCAATAGGGAAAACCTCGAAAAAGAAGTTACTAGGTTATAGCAAATACATAAGCAATCTCCCACAGTCCCAAATCTACAAGCGTTGGTGAATGCAAGGACCAAACTGAATATGGATCACACTTTTAACATTCAAAAGCTATTGCTATTTACCAAACAGAAATATTATGAATTTGGTAACAAGTTCAGTCACTTACTTGCTCATCAATTGAAGAATCAGAATAACAATTGTTCTATTAATATAAGGAATGTGGATGGTGACATTTCAAGTGACCTATTGATTATTATAATACATTTAGAAATGTTTTTATAAATCTCTTTATAGCTCAGAGAAGACAAACTTGAACATTGCCGCTTATCAAAATGATATTTCATTGACTATTATTTCGGAGGAGGACTGCTCTAGCTTAAATGCACCATTTACTATGGAGGAAGTCTGGGTTGCAATTTAGGCCATGCAGAACGGGAAATGTCTGGATCCAGATGGCTTTCCGCTATAATTTTTTAAAGGTTATGGCTGAAAATCCATCAAATTCTTATGCTTGCTATTAATAATATTTGGAAAGGTGTTATTCCACCTTCTTGGAGATATGCTTCGTCTTACAGGCCCATCAGCCTTCATATTGTGGACTACAAGATAATTGCAAAAGTACTGGCCTGTAGACTTGAAACAGTGCTTCCTAAAATTATAAATCCAGACCAGGCAGGCTTTGTGAAATCCAGGTATGAATCGGATAATGTACGCCGCACTCTTAATGCCATACACTACTTCAACACTCAGAAAACCCAGCGATAATTATATCTATGGATGCCAAAAAGGCTTTTGACCGTGTGGAATGGTCTTTTTTGTTTCAAGTGTTGGAGAAATTTGGGCTAGGTTCTAATTTTATTAGTGTGATTAGAAACCTTTATGCAGATCCAATAGCCAATGTCAATATGAATGGCCTGATGTCTGAGGGATTTCCAGTGCACAGAGGTTGTAGATAAGGGTGCTCTTTATCACCCTTATTGTTTACATTATTCATTGAGCCTTTGGCCAAAGCCATCAGGACTGACCCCGATATAAATGGGATCACAGTGGACGGAAAAAAGCATGTAATCTCCTTGTTTGCAGATGATGTTCTTCTGTACTTAGGAAACCCACAAATATATATCCTGGAAGTTTTGAATTCTTTAGCTTCATTTAGTGCTGTGTCGGTTATGAAATTTATTTGGGAAAATCTGTTACCATGTCTTTTAATATTCCCTGCAATCTGTCTATACAATCCCCTTTTCAGGTTTTGGAGAGAGGTCTTAAATATCTGGGAAATATCACTCCTGATTTAAATAAATTATTTGAGACCAATTATTCACCTCTAACTCAAAAAATTTAAAATGATTTGAAAAAGTGGACTTCTTTGCCGACTTCCCTTCTTGGAAGAGTCAATGTTATAAATGTAATATTCTTCCTCGATTAAACTATTTATTTCAGAATCTTCCATGTTATTTGACCCCAGCCTTTTTAAATTGCTGAATTCACACATAACTCATTATATCTGGAATAATAAGCTTAGGTTCTTATATCTGGAATAAGAGAGTTAGATTCTTTAAACTCAGTAAACCAAAAGATTTGGGAGGTATTTTCTTACCTAACTTACAACTTTACTATTGGTCAGCTCAACTCAAAATGATGACGAATTGGTTCAGGAATAGGCAGGATTCTTTACAGAATCTCTAGCTTGTTACCCTAGAAGACTTGAGTCCCTCCCCATTATCAACAATATAGATCAAATAAATTCTCTTAATGATAATATAATTGTTTATAATACAATACTGGCTTGGAGGGATGTGAGAAAATATTTAAATACTCCTCCGATTATCTCTGCTCGTTCTCCCTTGGCATTGAATCCTGATTTTCTGACACAGATTAGGAGTATTGGCTTGATGGAGTGGAGTTCCAAGGGTTTGTCAGATTTCTCAGGCTTGATGATTTCTGAATCCTTAAAGTCATTTGAGCAAGTTAGAGTAGAGTTTAAAATTTCTTCTACTGCTTTTTTCAAATATCTCCAAATTCGTCATTTCATAGAGTCTCTTTTAAGGCAGAACAAATTCCGCTTAAATTGATCAGAATTGGAAGAAGCCATGATCTCAGCCAAATCTTTCAAATCAAATCCCTTTATTGTCACTCAACCATATACACAGGTGCAACAGTGGGTGAAAGTCTTGGGTGCAGTTCCAAGCAACATAGCAGTATGACAATTACAATAAACATCTGATTTACACATCTTGTTACACAACACAATATACAATATATACCTAATAATATAAAATATACAGTATACACAAAATAAGAAGACTGTATACAATAAAAATGATATACAATATACAGTATCCACAAAATAAATAGTCTGTATACAACAAAAATACACTGTACACCCCCCCCCCCCCACCCATGTAATCAGTGGAAATAAATAGGAAGTGTTGTGTTGACATTCAGCTGTCGGTTGATAGTCAGTTGCCAGTGTGTTATTAAGAGAAGATTAAAATGTGAGTCCAGTCTGAGGCTAATAAAGTGCGGTGCTGATATATGTATCGTAAGTGATCAAGAGTTCAAAAGTCTGATTGCTTGGGGGAAGAAGCTGTCATGAAGTCGGCTGGTGCGGGTCCTGATGCTGCAATATCACCTGCCTGATGGTAGCAGTTAGAGCAGCCCATGGTTTGGGTGGCTGGAGTCTCTGATGATCCTCCGAGCTTCTTTCACACACCGCCTGGTATGGATGTCCTGGAGGGAGGGAAGCTTACCTTCGATGATATGTCTGGCAGTTCGCACCACACTTTGCAGGGCTTTGCGGTTGAGGGCGATGCTGTTGCTGTACCAGGCAGTGATGCAGCCAGTCAGGATGCTCTCTACAGTGCTGGTGTAGAACCGTGTGAGGATGTGATGGTTCATTCCAAACTTCCTCACATTTACAATGAAAACACAGAAAGGGTCAAAGTTCAAATTTCTAGGATTATGGCTAGATGAAAAGTATACATGGAAGAAACACGGTACATATTGACACAAAATGTAAAAAGTGTTAAATTTAATGAGTATCTCTGGCTATGGATGGGGAGAGGAAAAAGAAGCACTACTAGATATTTACAGAGCTCTGATGAGATCAACCTTGGACTATGGTTGTATGGCATTCAGAGCTGCAGATAACACGCATTTAGAGAAGCTTACTAGAGTACAGTATAAAGGTCTGCAACCCGGGCCCAACGGGACCAGAGAACCTGCTGGGTTCGGGTCAGTTTTTCAAGTAGGACTTACGGTTGGGATCGGGTTTGTATGAATGAAAAAATAAACAGGCTTACCGAACTGTGCTCTTATTCACAGACAAGCGTGAATGGATGAGTTAGGGGCTTTTCACACCGAACGTGTTTTTGAGCGCATCTGTTCTGTTTTCCTATGTAAATACATGATGGACGAATGTCTTTGACATTTACACCGTCACATTGAGACACCTGCGCTCTGTTTCATTCTTTGCACTGAATCTAGATTGTTTTTAGTGCAGTTGTCACAATGATTCAACAATCTGAACCAGTTTAGGCTGCATAAAGGGGATTGTTTGCATTGTTTCATATTATTCCAGATGGTAAGCGAAGGGTTCAGGCTTAAAATCTGACGGTATCGTTCGGGTAGGGTCAGGCCACACTGTCTCAGGTACGGGTTGGGTTTGGGTTATATTTTAAGGCCCGTGCAGACCTCCTAGTATAGTATAGAACTCAAAGAATCTGTGTTGGAGCAATGAAAACTGCATCAATCAATACAAATGAAGAGATAAATGAATTATCATAAGAAGGGGGAAACTTACTGGATATGACTACAAGCAGCAGAAAAAAAACTTTGCGTCAACGGTCCTACAAATGTGTTGGGAGTATAGGAAATACTCAAACAATGGAATTGGTTGGAACATAAAAAAGAATGCTGAGGAATATAGACTGAATAATATTAAATTTTGCTCTGCATTTATTCAGAGAAGTATTCTCCATGGATATTCCCAGAACCCAAAGCCAATCTTGAATTAACTGACAAGAAAAATGTATGGACAAAGGGAGATAATGATAATTTTGCATATATAATACAAGAAAACATTTAAAAAGCAGTACTATGGTTACTTACCTATTTTTATAGATGGATCTAAAGACCCAGATAGTGGACATGTAGGGATGAGTGTCTATATTCCAGAATTTAACAAATTGCATTCTTTTTTTGTAATTAACATTTTTGATTCGTATGCACATGACAGTAAAAAACTCAACACATATTTAAATTATCAACATTTTTCATTTAAACCCACCTAATACAATCCCACCCTGACCCCTAACGAACACCCCTGTGGTCCCACATAACACACACACACACACACAATCCCAAAAATATATATATATATATATATATATATAAATAAATAAAATAATAATAAGCATACATGATTAAACTAAACTACACTCACCACATCCCCTCCCTAAGAGTCCCCCAAAAAAACTAAATATTTGCCCCATTTTTTAACAAATAAGTCCCTAAACCCCAGCCTTCTACTTACTGCTTCTTCAAATGCAGCTACCCTCCCCATTTCCACACACCACTCCACTTGACTTCCAACCCCATAAAATTACTTGCCTGCCGATCATGAGACTGGTCAGAACACAATTTTTAATGTGATTATCCCCTAAATTCATGACCGCCCCATCACCCAAAATACAGAATCTGGGACAAAGCAAAACCTGAATGTTCAAAACATCACACAAATAACTCCGAACCCTCAACCAAAACTCCTGGATCTTAACACACCCCCAAAAGACATGGGTAGTGTCTCCAATTTCTGATTGGCATCGCCAGCAGGTGGGTGTGTCTTTAAGACCAAGCCTATATAATCTAGAGGGGGTCCAATAAAATCTATGTAAAATCTTAAATTGCATAAGGCGATCCCTTGCATCTCTAGATACAGACTTGACATTTTTCAGAATCTTAGTCCACACTTCATCCTCCAATACCAAATTCAAATTTTTTTCCCATACTCTCTTGAGAGAAGACAAGGCTCCATCCCCCAGACTCTGAATTAGCAGGGAGTAATACACTGATGCTTCATGACCTCTTCTAAAAGCAGCAATCACCTCTCCCAAAGCACCTGCCACCTTAGGGGGGTGTGCACTTCTCCCAAAAACAGTACAGAGCATGTGGCGCAGCTGTAAATACTTATAGAACTGACATCTGGGAATCCCAAAATGATGAACCAAATTCTCAAAAGATCTCAACACTCTACTCTCATATAGGTCGCTGAGTGTAGTAACCCCCCTCACAATCCACTCTGACCAGCAGAAAGGGGACTTGTTGATACATCATTTGGAGTTCAGCCATATGCTTGAGGCAACATTTAAATAAATGTCCGAATTAAATACTCTGGCCACTCTTGTCCAAATCACATGCAAATGTGAAATAACGGGATGTGATTTAACTTCTCCAGTTACTTTGATAGAAAGGCTTTGCAGTGGCAAAATAGGGGCAAGGACTTCCTGTTCAATAGAAAACCAGGGAGGGGCTCTTTCAGGTGGAAGCAACCAATGAGTCAAATGCCTGAGGCCAAACGCATAATAATAAAACAAAATCTTGGGTAGTCCTAGCCCACGTTTGTCTATCGGCCTATGTAACTTATTAAAATGCAACCTTGGACGTTTACCATTCCAAATGAAGGACTTTTCTATGCTATCAAATTGCTTGAAATAAGAGAGGGGGACATCTACAGGGAGAGAACATAGCAGGTAGTTAAATTTTGGAATACAATTCATTTTAATAACATTAACCTTCCCAATCATAGATAAATGTAATGAAGCCCACCTGCCCACATCACTCGAAACACTTTTTATTAAAGGGTCACAATTAACACTAACTAAATCAGACAAATTTGCTGGGAATAAAATCCCCAAATACTTAATGCCCTGTTTGGGCCACTGGAAGGCACCCAGCTGGAAAGCCATTACTGGACAGTATGCTGTCAGAGACAAAGCTTCGGATTTAGACCAATTGACTTTGTACCCTGAGAACTTGGAAAAGGAATTAATAATTCTGTGGAGGCAAGGCATAGATCTAGTAGGTTCAGAGACAAATAATAAAATATCATCTGCCTAAAGCAAAAGCTTATGCGCCACACCTCATGCAACCACCCCTGGAAAATAATCCTCCTTTCATATTGCGGCTGCTAATGGTTCCAGGGCAAGATAGAACAATAAAGGGGAAAGAGGACAACCCTGCCGAGTGCCCCTATCCCGAGTAAAATAATCTGAAATTAATCCATTTGTTTGTATTGCTGCTACAGGGTGTCTATAAAGTAACTTAATCCAACCAATAAATGTACTCCCGAACCCATGCATTTCCAAAATCTTAAAAAGATAATCCCATTCTATCATATCAAATGCCTTTTCGGCATCAAGTGAGATGGCAGCGACCGGAGACTGATCATTCGCTACTGACCACATGATATTGATGAGACGCCTGATGTTATCAGAAGAGTTACGGCCTTGAATAAATCCCACCTGATCTATATGTATAAGAGATGTCATAACCTTAATTAATCGCTTAGCCAGAATTTTTGACAATATTTTTTTTACATCTAATTGGATGAGGGAGATTGGATGGTAACTTTTACGCTCGCTTGGATCTTTGTCCTTTTTAAGAATCAGACTGATCCGGGCTTGTGTCATGGTTGGAGGAAGCTTTCCATTCTTTAATGATTCAGTATAAACTTCTAACAAAAATGGAGCCTCTGCGGCAAAACCATCTGGCCCCGGAGCCTTGCCAGTAGGTAGGGACTTAATTACCTCATCGAGCTCCTCCAAGGTTATCTCAGAATCAAGAGAATTTTTTTGCCCAATCGTCAGTTTAGGAAGATCTAATGGTTCCACAAAGTTTCTAATATCTTCATCAGTAGACGAAGACGAGGAACTATAGAGATCAATGTAGAATTCTTTAAAAGCATTATTATATCAATGGCCGAGGTAAAAATTTAACCACCAGCAGATATCAGTGAGGGAATGATAGAAAGAGACTCCCTCTGCTTTATATATCTAGCCAAAAGCTTCCCTGCTTTGTCACCTGACTCAAAGTATGACTGTCTTGCCCTGAATAAATAAAACTCCACTTTCTGCGACAAAATAGTATTATATCTATATTTCAATCAGGTCAATTCTCTGAGGCCATCAGCTGACATACGGCGCTTCAGCTCTGCCTCTGCACTTTTAATATTCTCTTCCCACTCCACGAGTTCTCGTGCTTTGGATTTTTTCATGAATGAGGCATACTGTATTATATGACCCCTAAGAACCACCTTAAGTGCCTCCCAAGCCACACCCACAGAGGATACTGAGGACCAGTTGGTCTCCATATAAACATTGATTTCAGTCTTTAGCATTTGTTGGAAATCAGGATTTTGCAAAAGGGATACATTAAGGTGCCAACTATATGATTTCTGTTTCTCTGTATATGGCAACACCACTAAACTCACCAGGGCATGATCTGAGACTAAGATATTTCCAATTGAGCAGTCAACAACAGATGAAATGAGGGATTTGGATATTAAAAAAAGATCTATTCTAGAATAAATCTTATGGACTGATGAAAAAAATGTATTGTCCCTACCAGATGGGTTCAAAAGTCTCCAAATATCCATAAGATCAAGATTTTTACACATCCTGTGAAACGTCAATGTTGCTCTAGGGGGTTTACACACTTTTGCTTCACTGTGATCAAGGACTGAATCCATCAAAAGATTAAAATCTCCTCCCAATATTATATCATGAGGGGTGCCAGCGGTTTGCAGCATCCCTTCAAGATCTATAAAAAAGCCCTGATTATCAGCGTCAGGTGCGTAAATATTAGCCAAAATCAACCTTTGCCCTTGAATTTCATCTAAAACAATAATGACTCTTCCTAATTTATCTTTAACCTGTTTGAGACATTTGAATTGTAAATGTTTATTAATCAATATAATGACTCCCTTGCTCTTACTTGAGCCAGCACTAAAGAAAACATGTCCACCCCATATCTTCCCAAATTTTTCAGCTTCCTGTAGGGAGATATGTGTTTCCTGAAGAAACACTATATCATATTTCTTACGTTTAAGAAAAGTAATAACCTTCCTTCTTTTTATGGGGTGCCCCAAACCCATTCCATGTGGAGAGAGATAGTACACTCATATTAACATTTGACATTTTGATATAGTAGAAAAAATTAATTGTGTTAAAAACAAAATTATACAGACCACATTCCCCATTAGTGAAACAATCAAACCCCGAACTTCCCCCCGAACAAAACAAACAGAAAAAAGAAAAATGTGCGCATTAACCTCGCACACGAAAGCGCCAACCGGAGACAATTCCTCTAAACTCAAAAGGTCCATGAACGCCCACAAGCCCCCACGACAACTTTGCCGTTGGATTGCTCAATTTTGCCTCACAAATTTGTGAGGCAAAATGACATAACAGAAATTAGGAAGAATGAACACAAAGAATGTGTAGATTCATTCACAGAACTGTCTCAAAGGTGTGTTCCTTCACAAAACAAATTCCAGCCGTTATAAAACCGTTCAGATTCCTCGGACAGACAGACGAATGTTCAGTGAGCCGGCTGTTATGAGTTCAGCGGATGACGTAATCATTCCAGTGTCCTGTAAAAATTCTCAACAAAACAAACTACAGCCAGCAGGAGGAATAAGCACAAAGAACGAACAGATTAATCCACAGCTGTTCCAAAGGAGTGTTATTCAATAGAACAAGCTCCAAAAAAGAAAACAAAACCGGCATCCCGGTTCCCCGGATGGTCGAGTCAATTCACTCGGAGGCCGCATAAAAGTATATACCATGACTTACACAATCTGTCAACTTTATAAAAGACATCCTTTGTGTGAGCATGTAGATATTTTGTGGTCATCCATTGTGTCCACTCTCAAACTGGCCGGGAACTTCAATGCAAAAGTAATCTTTCGTCAATGCAAATGTTTCTTTAAGGTAAAGTGTTATTCACAAAACAAGTTCCAGCCCCTCGGCAGTGCCAACGCAAAGGAAAAAAGAAAACAAAATGACACACAGCTTCCTCAAAAGCCAGAGTAAGTACAGCAAGTCGAACCATTCACGTGAGAAACACCCAATGGTTTACTCGCCCATTGATTCAATAAAAGACTTTGCCTGATTGGGACATGTAAATACTTTGCGACCGACCTTCGGTTCTGTTCTCAGTTTGGCCGGAAACATCAGAGCAAAAGTAATCTTTCGCTGATGTAAGAGTTTCTTACATTCCTTGAACCGATCGTGTTTCTCTTGTCGAACTCGCAAAGTCCGGGAATAAGAAAATATTATGGTTCTTCCAAGAAAGCTTCCCTTTGCTCCTCGCCTGGCGCAACACAAGATCTTTATCGGATGATCTCAGAAATCTAGCCAGAATCGATCTGGGCCTTTCTCCCTCAGCAAATCTGTGAGCTGGGACTCTGTGAGCTCACTCGATTTCCAGTTTGTGGCCTGTTATGTCGAGCAGACTTGGGAAAAGCTCATCTTGTAATTTCACCATATCTCTGCCCTCCTCATGCTCAGGAATTCCAACAATTCGAACATTATTCCTGCAGCTTCTATTCTCAAGATCTTCAAGCTTTTCAAGGAGATGTTCCAAATCAACTTTGGTCGCGGGCAGATTAGCGGTTTATTCCCTCTCTGAAGATTCCAGAAAATCAATTCTTCTCTCAACATCAGTCACTCTTGTAACTATCTCAGAGAATTGTATTTCCATCACTGTAATCGATTGACGTATTACAGCGAGATCCTCCAAGTCAGCAAGAAACTTTGTCAACATCACTGACATGTTGGACAACTGACGCTGGATCTCCTCTCCCGCCGCGCCATCCAAATTGAGTCCCCGGTCTTTAGGCCTGTTGGGGCTTTCATCCTGAACACGTAAGTGTCTTGTAATGTCTCCAGAGCCCGAGGATTTTGACTTCTTTGCCATGTTTTCCCTCAAAGAGCAAATGTGTAACTGGGTGTATCAAATTTCACAAGATTATAACATAAAAATAACAAAAAATTTAGCAAAGTGTGCAGAGCTCGTCGCTCACACGTCTGTCTCTTGCATGGCATCACGTGACCCCCCTAACGAGCCCCGCTCGTAAAACCGCGTCTCTGAGTGATAAACTGACAGCTGCTTTCTCTCCCACTATCGCAAAATCGGCTTTAGGGCTGTCACTTCTCTCTCTCTCTCTCGTACTAACCACACTGACACACACACACACACTGTCACACATACACACCTTATGTGTTATAGGATTATTTTATTTCCATATCTAATCATATCACTGTTTAGTTTGTAGTTGTAACTCGGAAGTTTATTGACTGCATTGTATTAATTATTAATTGATATTACTGCATAAATAAACTTTGTTTATATTACAAAGAGAAGTGTTTTGGTTTGTTTTGCATACGCCTGTGTCATGCTGACGGGATGTCAGTGCTCGGATTCAAACCTTCATTCATTGTTTTTTTCCCAAAAATCGATATTCTTCGGATGTCGATTTTCTTAAACAATCTAATATTGAGACTGTTTTACTATTTGGTTATTAGTCCCTGATTTCAGGGTGGTGCCCCGTCAGTGTTAATCCTTATTAATATTCTATTGATTTTTGATAATTGATAATTATTTTTGATGATTGAATTTGAAAGATCAGTAAGCTAGTATTAATTTTAATTAATGTTTCATCAATGTTAACAATTAACGATTATCTTTGATAAATGTTGATTTAAAGGATTTTCTCATCAATGTTCTATTGATTTTAATAATTAATAACTATCTTTGATAATTATTAATTATTGCTAATAACCAAACTTGCTCCTAAACGTAGCACACTACATTTACTGGAGCCCCATATGAGGTTTTAATGAGTTAGATTCAATTGATTAACTTAAATATTAATTAATAACTACAGAAATAATTATTAATTATTTCTGATAGTAACACTGATCTAAACAACCAGTAAAGCCCTACATGTGTTCCCCCTCGTGGGAGTTTGTTTTGTAAATAAAGTGTTTTTGGTTTTGAACTCTGCGTTTGAGTCCTCATCTCTGCAACAAATGTGACACTATATGCCATTTACACATTTTCACAGAACTAAAAATAAATAAAATACATGCTTAATAATAATACTAATGTTTTCAATCACAGTAAGTTTCAAGTTATTAATAAGTAAATAAAGTAAATAAGTTTGCAAAAAATGTTTCAAATTGCATACACCTACGCTACTCTATGCATCCCTCTGTCCCCTTGCAAAATAAGAACGAAAAAGTAAATATGGTAAACATAACATTTCATTACATTCAGCGCAATAAAAAGAGCCAAGTCTTTTTGACATAACATTTTTTGTCATACAATACACTCAATGTCTTAACACCTACTCTTGTCTTTTGATTGCCAGACTATTTTTATGTATGGCTTGTCAGGACCAAGTTGTTTGATGGCCAATTTGTCTTGAATTTGCAATAGAAAGTACATGCTGTTACACACGTTCATCAATAGTGCTCGCAAATGTTTGCAATCTGTCACACTGTTGGCACGCAATAATACTAAAGTTACCTTTGCTTTGGCTCTAAGTTTATGGGCAGATTAAATTCAGCCCCAATTATGGCTGCTGCGTTGCGAGCTCCGACACAACATTGTAGTTTTTGTTTGTTTTGTTTACAGTTCTTATGTTTTTTGTCTTGGATGTTGTCTGCCTCATTGTACACGACAGACAAACACTTTTGGACATTGGTTCTGCAATTACACACTGTAAACCGGACTTCAAATTCCTCAATGCTGACCCGATGTTTCCTAAATGCCGGAGCCCTTTGTCTGGGCTGCCCGGCCGCGGAAACGCAAAAGGAAAAGGGGAAACAGAGCCGGCGTTCTTATCAGAGTAAGACGTCGTGCAAATCGACCCCCCCCCCGCTACCCAGTATTCCACTGGCAAATGTTCAGTCTCTGGACAACAAGCTCTGCGAGCTGAGAGCGCGGATCTCTTTCCAACGAGAGACGAGGGACTGCTGCATTATCTGCCTTACAGAAACTTGGATGTCTGCGGAGATTCCAGACTCAGCCATAGAACCCACGGGGTTCTCCGTGCACTGAGCGGACAGAGCGAAAGACCTCTCAGGTAAAAGCAGAGGTGGTGGTGTATGTTTTATGATCAACAAATCCTGGTGTGATCAGAGGAACGTACATTCTATCAAGTCTTTTTGCTGTCCTGATTTGGAATATCTCATGCTTCTGTGTAGACCATTCTGGCTACCGAGGGAATTCACAGCGGTCATTATCACTGCTGTGTACATTCCGCCACAAGCTGACACAGACCGGGCACACAAGGAACTGTACGGGATTCTAAACAAGCAGGAAACCGCACACCCCGAGGCCGTGTTCATTGTGACCAGGGACTTTAACAAAGCCAATCTCAAATCAGTCGCACCAAAATACCACCAACACATTCGTTTTAACACACGAGGGGACCGGGTTTTGGACCATTGCTACTCTCCCTTCCGGGATGGCTACAAAAGAATGCTGATAGTGTAACGTGTTTCATCAGAAAGTGCATAGAGGACGTCGTTCCGACCAAATACGGATCTATCCAAACCAGAAACCTTGGATTAATAGCGATGTTCGCACAGCACTTGATGCGCGGACCTCCGCTTTTAATTTCGGGAATGCGGAGGAGCATAAACAAGCCAGTTATGCCCTCCACAAAACTATCAGAGCAGCCAAATGCCAGTACAGGGACAAGATTGAAGGACAGTTCAACACCACCAGCTCTAGAAGCATGTGGCAGGGAATTAACATCATCACAGACTTTAAAGGGAATAAAAACTCCACCATGAACACCGCTGCCTCTCTCCCGGATGAGCTAAATACTTCTTATGCTCGTTTCGAGGGAAATAACTCCGCCCTCGCGGAGAGAGTTCTCGCGGCCAAAGCTACAGAGGTTAGTTCACTCTCTGTCTCTGTAGCGGATGTAACCTGATCCTTCTGACGGGTGAATATCCGCAAAGCTGTGGGTCCAGACTGCATTCCGGGCTGCGTCATCAGAGCGTGTGCGAACCAACTGGCTGGTGTTTTTATGGACATTTTCAACCTTTCCCTCTCCTTGTCTGTGGTCCCCACATGCGTTAAAACATCCACCATTGTGCCTGTACCAAAGCAATCCAAAATCACTTGCTTAAATAACTGGCGTCCTGTTGCTCTGACCCCCATCATCAGCAAATGCTTTGAGAGACTAATCAGAGATTACATCTGCTCTGTGCTGCCTCAATCACTAGACCCATTGCAGTTTGCTTACCGCAACAACCGCTCCACTGATGATGCCATTGCATCTACAATACACACTGCTCTCTCCCACCTGGAAAAAAAGAACACTTATATGAGAATGCTGTTTGTAGACTACAGCTCAGCATTCAACACCATAGTGCCCTCCAAGCTTGATGAGAAACTCTGGGCTCTGGGCTTAAACAGCTCGCTGTGCAGGTGGATCCTGGACTTCCTGTCAAGCAGACGCCAGGTGGTTAGAATGGGCAGCAACATCTCCTCATCACTGACCCTCAACACTGGAGCCCCACAGGGCTGTGTTCTCAGCCCACTCCTATATTCACTGTACTAACATGACTGTGTGGCAACACACAGCTCCAATGCCATCATTAAGTTTGCTGATGATACAACGGTGGTAGGTCTGATCACTGACAATGATGAAACAGCCTACAGAGAGGAGGTACACACTCTGACACACTGGTGTCAGGAGCACAACCTCTCCCTCAACGTCAGTAAGACAAAGGAGCTTGTGGTGGACTTCAGAAGAAGAGAAAGAGAACACAGCCCCATCACCATCAATGGAGCACCAGTGGAGAAAGTCAGCAGCTTCAAGTTCCTGGGTGTCCACATCACTGAGGAACTCACATGGTCCGTCCACACTGAGGCCGTTGTGAAGAAGGCTCATCAGCGCCTCTTCTTCCTGAGACGGCTGAGGAAGTTTGGAATGAACCGCCACATCCTCACACGGTTCTACACTTGCACTGTAGGGAGCATCCTGACTGGCTGCATCTCCGCCTGGTACGGCAATAGCACAGCCCACAACCGCAAAGCCCTGCAAATGACACATCATCGGAGGTGAGCTTCCCTCCCTCCAGGACATATATACCAGGCGGTGTTTGAAAAAAGCTCGGAGGATCATCAGAGACTCCAGCCACCTGAGCCATGGGCTGTTCTCACTGCTACCATCAGGCAGGCGGTATCGCAGCATCAGGACCCGCACCAGCCGACTTCATGACAGCTTCTTCCCCCAAGCAATCAGACTTTTGAACTCTTGATCTCTCACAATCAAATACATCAGCACTGCACTTTATTACTCTTATTATCTCACACCGGACTGTCATAAATTATATTCTCTCTTAACAACGCACTGGCAAATTACTATCAACCGACAGCCTGAATGTCAATACAGTACAATAAAACCTACTGTATATTATATATATATATATAATTCTGTACGGTCTTTATATATACTATATATACTATTTTTATTGTATAATGTGTATTCTATACTGTGTGTATTGTATACTGTACTTTGTATGTTATTATTTGTATATTGTGTTGTGTGTAATTATGTGTATAGTAGATTTTAAATTGTGTTGTATAAATCTGATGTTTATTGTAAATTGGTATGTCTCATCACTGTCACGACTACTATGTTGCTCAGAACTGCACCCAAGAATTTCACACACTATTGCACTTATATATATGGTTGTGTGACAATAAAAGTGATTTGATTTTTGATTTGAATTTCTCTCAATGAGGGATTGTTGCAGTACCATATTTGACCATAGATTTTCATTGAAAAAATGAGAGACGCTATGGAGTCCTGTTCCTGTTGCTGCTGGCACCTGATTCAAGTTTGTGTTTGTAGCCTCAGAGCCTCCTAGTAATCTCTAGTCTTTAATCTCTGCTATTTTTCCTCATGCATCATTTTTTTCCACCTTTCTACTTTTTCTACTTTCACCGCGATTTACACATTGTGCGTCCATTTTCATCTCTGCAATTTTAGTTGGATTATTGCATCGATCTCAAACCCCCACTGCCCAAGAACCACTACACCTATTCAACAAACAACAGCAGTAAATCATGGCACAAACACCCGTTATTGCTGCTTGCACTGCATGTCATGTGTTTACTATAGCTTCAACCATCAGCAGTGAGTGATTTAAATATGGTAAATGTAAGGAATTAGTTAGGCTGACGGAGAAGATTAATGTGTTAGAGACATGCATCCAAACTCTAGTGGAGGTCAGAAAGAAAGAGAAGCCAGCAGATATCGTTTCGGATGCGGATAGTACAGCAAGCAACACACAAACCAGCATCACCAATGGGCAATTAGGTTACGTCTCTGTGGTATACCCGTAGGGCAATGCAACACCACTCTCCTGTTCCTGTTAGAGTTTCCAACAGGTTCTGCCCTCTCAGTGATGCACCCACTGAGAAGTCAGCTGAAAGCACCCTGGTTATATGAAATTCTATTGTAAGGAACATGGAAATAGAGACTTAAGCCACCATTTTAAAATGCCTTCCAGGGGCCAGAGCATCTGACATCAGATCAAATTTAAAAGTGCTGGCTAATGCTAAACATAGTTTTTCTAAGATTGATATTTACGTCGGCACTAACAATGTCCAGCTTCGCCAGTCGGATATCACTATAAATAAAAGGTGTGTAAGAGGTGTGTTAACTTGCAAAAACAATGTCAGACACTGTAATATGCTCTGGCTCCTTCCCTGCTCATTGGTTTAAAATAGATCTTTGTCACTGAATGGTTGGATGAGTGGTGGCCGGAGAATAGCAAAGGATTTAAAGACAATTGGAAGACTTTTTGGGGTAGGTCTGACCTGCTAAAGAGAGGCAGACTCCATCCCTCCAGGGCAGGTGCCACTCTCCTCTCTAGTAATTTGGCTTATATCTTAATAGTGATAGTTTGAATCTGGGGCCCAGCCCAAGAAGCAGACAGACTGGCCTAACCAACCATCTGCAAGCTGCCTTGAGACATCACACAGGTCACATAAACTATAACACATAGAAAATGTATCACCTAAATATCATGTAAAGACTGTGTCTGTTCCCCGAACTGCCAAACACAATAATCACATTAAGTCATTTAGAGAAAATTGGATTAATGTTAAACTTCATATAAACATATGGCTATTAAACATTCTATCACTTTCATCCAAAGCAATTGTAAATGAAATGATTACAGATCATAGTTTGGATTTGCTCTGTTGGATTGAAACCTGTCTTAAAATGGATGAATATATTAGTTAAAATGAGTCTACTCCCCCAGGTTGTTGTTATACACATGTGCCTCGCCCGAAGCATCGAGGAGGAGGCATTGCTACAATTTACAGTGATGTTTTTGGTGTTACTTAGAGGACAGGATACAAGTTTAATTCTTTTGAAGTGATAATATTTAATGTGACATTGTCATATATAAATAAAAAAAATCTCTGTCTTTTGCTCGTTACAGTATATAGACCACCTGGGCCATATTCTGATTTCCTATGAGAATTTGCATATTTTCTATCAGATCTAGCGGTTACTGTGGATAGAGTTTTAATTGTTGGTGACTTCAGCATTCCCATAGAAAATGAAAATAATACACTGTGATTAGCATTTATCAATATTCTCAACTCTGTTGTGTCAACAAAATATGACAGGACCAACTCATAACCATAATCATATGCTTGATTTAATTCAGTCATATGGAGTTGATGTTGATAATATAGCAATTCTGCCGCAGAGCGATGACATCTCAGATCATAACCTCATTTCTTGTATGCTGCACTTAGCTAAGGTCACAGAATCTACACCACATTATTGTTCAAGTAGAACTATTCTTTCGACCACTAAAGTAAGCTTCACTAATAATCTCCCAGATTTGTCTCAAACACTCAGTATGCCAAAAAGTTCAGAGGAACTTAACATAGTCACAGAAAATATAGATACAGTCTTCTCTAGCACTCTAGATAGTGTCACCCCCCTTTGATTAAAAAAAAGTAAAAGAGAAAAGCCCTGCACCGTGGTACAATGATCACACTCATGCTCTTAAGAAAGCAGCTTGGAAAATGGAGCGCAAGTGGATGAGTACAAAATTAGAAGTGTTTCACAGTGCATGGAATGACAGTGTCTCTAGCTACCGACAGGCTCTAAAAGCTGCCAGGTCTGCATATTTGAGCAAACTCGTAGAAAATAACTACAACAATCCTAGGTGTTTATTCAGTACTGTGGCAAAATTGGTAAGGAATAAAACTTTGTCTGAACCAGATATTCCATTGCAGCACAGTAGTAATGACTTTATGAATTTCTTTAATAATATAATTGAAATCATCAGAAACAAAATCGGAATTATAAATCTATCTGCCATAGCACATCAGAAGGCACCTCAAGACACCTCAAAGTATTCCCCCTTGAGCAACAATCCTTTGCTGTCATAGGTCAGGAAGAGCTAACAAAGCTTATCAAAACATCATAAGCAGCATGTATATTAGACCCGATACTGACTAAACTCATAAAAGAAGTGTTTCCTGTAATCCCAGAACCTCTTCTTAATATTGTTAACTCCTCATTATCCTTAGGGCATGTCCCAAGAAACTTTAACCTGGCAGTTATCAAACCATTTATCAAGAAACCACAGCTTGATCTAAGAGAGTTGGCTAGTTATAGACCAATCTCAAATCTCCCATTTATGTCAAAAATACTAGAAAAGGTAGTGTCCTCCCAACTATGTTAATTTTTACAGAGAAATGGTATATTTGAAGAATTTCAGTCGGGATTTAGACCCATCATAGTACAGACACTTATGAGAGTTACATATGACTACATTTCTCTTCTACTGCTTTCAGACCATAGAGCTGCTTTCAACATCATAGATCATGACAGTCTCTTCGATAGGCTTGAGAATTATGTTGGCATTTGTGGACAGGCATTAGTTTGGTTTGGTTTGTCTGTGTAAACGAGGAACAGTCAGATCAAATTAAAGTTCAGTATGGAGTGCCACAGGGATCAGTTTTAGTGCCTCTGCTTTTCTCCTTATATATTCTTCCCCTGGGAGACATTATCAGGAACCACAGAATTAGTTTTAACTGTTATGCTGACAATTCCCAAATTTATATTTCTTCGAAACCCAATGAAATTCCCCCCAAAAAATTCAAAATAGCAGAGTGTATAAATTAAATCAAAGATCGGATGGCTAGAAATTTTCTTCTACTAAATTCCGACAAAATGAATTATTGGAACAAAAACCTCTAAAAACATGCTGCTAAAATATAATTTGACTCTCGATGGATGTACTGTTATGTCCTCTTCAACAACAACAACAAAAATGTTGGTGTTGTATTTGATAGCAATCTGTCCTTTGGAAAAAACATTTCCAGTGTTTGTAAAACAGCATTCCTCCACCTTATAATATAATATTGCTAAGTTATGACACATGCTCTCTGTTTCTGATGCCAAAAAACAAATTCATGAGTTCATGACCTCAATACTAGATTATTGTAATGCATTACTGGGAGGATGTCCTGCAGGTTCAATAAATAAACTTCAATTGTTTCTAAATGCAGTAGATAGTGTGCTGACTAGAACCAAGAAATATGATCATATCAGCCCCATTTTATCGTTGTTGCATTGGCTACCTGTTAAGTTTCATATTAATTTAAAAATTCTGTTAATTACTGACAAAGCTTTGAATGGTTTAACTCCACAGTACTGACCTTCTGTCATGCTGCAATCCATCACGTTTCCTATCATCGCAAAATTCCGGCCTGTTAATAATACAGAGAATATCACAATCGACAAAAGGAGGGAGATCATTTTCCTAACTGGCTCAAACTATGGAATATTCTTCTAGCAGTGTTTGGGATTCAGACACAATCTCTCATTTTAAGTCTAGACTAAATATTCATCTATTCAGCCAGGCATACACCTAATTTATCCCTCAATTCATGGTTATACTGCTTTAGTTAGGTCTGCCGCAACCTGAAACACTTCTCTTATTCTATAACCCTGCTTTAAAGTGAATGGCATCTATGCTAATATTATTGTATTTGTTTCCCTGTCTCAACCTCGGAATACATATCCCCAAACTCATTTGAAAGATATAGTTGCCATTATTTTGCGGTATATGGTCTTTTTTTGATCTCACTAAAGTTCAATTCAGACTGCAACCAGACATTCACAACACGGGAAAATATGTTTTCTTTTGCCCAGGGGCTGTAGATTCTGCAGTGGAGCACCACTGCTGGAAAATAGTGCAAGGAACTGCCGTTTCACTTAAAGCCGAGAAGTGCAGTTTCTTCTGTTTCACTATGTTTTCTAACCTGTGCTTGAGTGGAACATCATCAGTCTGCAGCACTGGCACATTTTGGTCAGAGTGGAAGAAATGAGATTAAAGCATTTACATGCCTGTATAAAGTGAGTAAAATTGCTGTGATTATCATTACTTTGATAATTAGCATAATCGCAGTTTCATATTCACAATATTCTGTTCACATGAGCAACAGTTTAATCGCATTATATTCGCATTATAAGGGTGCATGTAAAAGTAGCCATTGTTTTAGCCCTTTTTCTCCTCAATGTTGCCAGAATGTTAGACTCTCTCAAAGATTTCATATATTTAATTGTATTTATGCAGTATATATAATACATTTTTCGCTTTCAATATATCTGTCATTTATGTTAATAAAAACTTCTCCCATTTTGGAGAGACTTGTCATGCTTTTGGGCAGGGCTCTGCTGAACTGTATAGAGCCCTTGTGATGGATACTAGTGAACTTTTTATTTTCCCATTATTCCTTTTATTTGCACAAAAGTAAAAAAAAAAAAAAAAGCAAAAAAAAAAAAAAGACTGTTAACAATGAAACGACACTTGCTGTTTACTTGTGTAACCTCCGAAGTTGTGTCGATGTAGTGACACTAGGGGTCACTCTTGGGAGCCCGAAACACCTCTGGTCTTTGATAAAAGGCCAATAAAAATTGCAGAGTGGTATTTGCATGCCACTCCCCCGGACATACGGGTATAAAAGGAGCTGGTATGCAACCACTCATTCAGGTTTTATGCTGAGGAGCCAAGACAAGGTCCGGCCATTTCAGCGGGTAGTTCAGCGTTGTGGCAGGAGGGACACAACGTCTTGTTCCCTCCATCAGGGAATGGAGGTTACGCAAGTAACCAGGACATTACCTATCTGTCACTCACTCGACGTTGTGTCGATGTAGTGACACTAGGGGTCCCTATACAAAACGCCGCAACTGGCTGAACTGTGTTACGTTAACTGGCAGTGTGTGATGGGCAGACCACTGTGTGCCTCATAGCCAGAACACCAGGCCGACACGTAACCTCCCCCAACATAGTTATGAGTGTCGAATGGCCCTTTGGGGACAAGTCGACTACCCTAAAGATAGAGACAGGCTAACCCAGTCATGGCCTCTGTTCCCCTTCTTTTTTCCACTCCCTAAAAAAGAAGGGGGATTATCCAACTGGGCTGCCAGGTCTAGTCGGGGGGTGTCCCTCCGAAGGGGAGGACACCGCGGAGACCACACCTCACCCAAAGAGAAGGGGGGATATTTAAGTGGAAAATACGTCACATGGTCTTGTCGATAATATGGAGAGTCTCATGGTAGATCCTACTCAACTGGGGAGGAGTTGCTACAAACATGTAGACTGTGGCAGAGGGGGATCTGCCCAAGGAAGATGCAGTTTGCCAACAGGGAAATTAATTAGCGGAAGATATACATCACATGGTGTTACCTTACAGGGAACCGCCACATGCGGAGCACCTACCCCAGAACAGGGCTCTTGGTTAGCACGTGTACTGGGCCGGCAGTGAGTCTCTCCGAAAACTCGACTGCCACAGGGCTCGGAGGAAGTCAACCAGGGAACATAGTTTGTGAACACTACTGGGAATTAATGGCACACGTTTTCAACTCAGAGGAGGTGAAAGGCATTATGTGCAAGCGATACACCCGGCCGGCTATCCTGGGCTTATCCGCTTGTATTGCGTGCCACTACCTGGGACAAAACCGGTTCCACCTGGACGTTGTAGAACCTTGCAAAGGTGTTGGGTGTTGCCCAGCCTGCTGCTCTGCAAATGTCTGTTAGAGAGGAACCCCTGGCCAGGGCCCAGGAGGCCGCTACACCCCTGGTAGAATGGGCTCGTAGCCCTACCGGAGACGGCACGTCCTTGGCGTGATATGCCATAGCTATGGCGTCAATGAGCCAGTGGGCGATCCTCTGCTTAGAGACAGCACTTCCTATCCGCTGTGCACCAAAGCAGACAAAGAGCTGCTCAGAGATCTTAAAGCTCTGCGTGCAATCCAAATAGATGCGTAAAGCGCACACCGGACACAGCAACGACAGGGCTGGGTCTGCCTCCTCCTGGGGCAGCACTCGCAGGTTCACCACCTGGTCCCTAAAAGGGGTCATGGGAGCCTTGGGCACATAGCCCAGTCGGGGTCTCAGGATCACGTGAGAGTAGCCCAGACTGAACTCCAGGCACGTTTCGCTGACAGAGAACTCTTGTAGGTCTCCTACCCTCTTGATGGAAGTGAGTGCAGTCAGGAGGGCAGTCTTCAAGGAGAGTGCTTTAAGCTCAGCTGGCTGCAAAGGCTCAAAGAGGGCTCTCTGTAGACCCTGAAGAACTACAGAGAGGTCCCATGAGGGAACGAGACAAGGTCTGGAGGGATTCAGCCTCCTGGCACCTCTCAGGAACCTGATGATCAGGTTGTGCTTCCCTAAGGACTTACCGTCCACTGTGTTGTGGTGTGCTGCTATAGCAGCAACGTAAACCTTTAAGGTGGAAGGGGACGGCCGCCCTTCCAACCTCTCCTGCAGGAAGGAAAGCACCAATCTGACTGCGCATCTCTGGGGGTCTTCCCGTCGGGAAGAACACCACTTAGCAAACAGACGCCACTTAAAGGCATACAGGCGTCTCGTAGAGGGGGCCCTAGCCTGAGTGATCGTGTCTTCCACCGTGGGTTGTAGACCGCTTAGGTCTTCCACATCCCGTCCAGGGGCCAGACATGGAGATACCAGAGGTCTGGTCACGGGTGCCAGATGGTGCCCCGTCCCTGAGAAAGAAGGTCCTTCCTCAGGGGAATTCACCGGGGGGCTGTTGCGAGGAACATGAGGTCCGAGAACTACGTCTGGGTGGGCCAGTAGGGTGCTACCAGGATGACCTGCTCCTTGTCCTCCCTGACCTTGCACAGAGTCTGTGCAAGCAGGCTCACTGGGGGAAACGCATATTTGCGGAGGCCAGGAAACAGCTGTGAGCCAGCGCGTCTATGCCAAGAGGAGCCTTGGTCAGGGCATACCAGAGTGGGCAGTGGGAGGATAATTGGGAGGCGAAGAGGTCTACCTGTGCCTGTCTGAATTGACTCCAGATCAGCTAGACCACCTGAGGGTGGAGTCACCACTCTCCCCTGAGGGTAACCTGCCGTGACAGCGCGTCCGCTGTAGTGTTGAGGTCGCCCGGGATATGAGTGGCTCGCAGCGACTTGAAGTACTGCTGACTCCAGAGGACGAGACGGCGGGCGAGTTGTGACATACAACGAGAGTGCAGACCGCCTTGGCGGTTGACATATGCTACTGTTGCCATGTTGTCTGTCCAAAATAACACGTGCTTGCCCTAGATCAATGGCCGGAACCTCCGCAGAGCAAGCAGAATTGCCAACAACTCGAGACAGTTGATGTGCCAACGCAGTCGTGGGCCCGTCCATAAGCCGGCGGCTGCATGCCCATTGCAAACAGCGCCCCAGCCCATTTTGGAGGCATCTGTAGTGACCACGACATGCCTGGAGACCTGCTCTAGGGGAACACCTGCCTATAGAAATGAGAGATCGGTCCAAGGGCTGAAAAGACGGTGACGATCACAGCATGATGTCCCGTGGTGCCATGGCCATCTCGGAACTCGAGTCTGAAGCCAGTGCTGAAGCGGTCTCATATGCATCAACCCAAGCAGGGTGGCCACTGCTGAGGGTGCCATATGCCCCAGGAGCCTCTGAAAGAGTTTCAGTGGAACCGCTTTCTGTTTGAACACCTTCAAACAGGCAAGCACCGACTGTGCATGCTCGTTCGTGAGGCACGCTATCACAGAGACTGAGTCCAACTCCAAACTGAGGAAAGAGATGCTATGAACCGGGAGGAACTTGCTCTTTTCCTAGTTGACCTGAAGCCCTAATTGGCTGAGGTGCGAGAGCACCAAGTCCCTGTGTGTACATAACATGTCCCAAGAGTGAGCTAGGATTAGCCAATCATCGAGATTGTTGAGAATGCGAATGCCCACTTCCCTTAGCAGGGCAAGGGCTGCCTCTGCGACCTTCGTGAAGACACGAGGGGACAAGGACAGTCCGAAAAGGAGGACCTTGTACTGATATGCCTGACCCTCGACCGCAAACCGCAGGAAGGGTCTGTGTCGAGGTAGAATCGAGACGTGAAAGTATGCGTCCTTCATGTCTACCACCACGAACCAATCTTGAAGCCGGACGCTCGCCAGAATGCGTTTTTGCGTCAGCATCTTGAACGGGAGTCTGTGTAAAGCCCGGTTCAGTACTCACAGGTCCAAGATTGGCCGCAACCCACCGCCTTTTTTCGGTATGATGAAGTAGGGGCTGTAAAACCCCTTCTTCATCTCGGCCGGAGGGACAGGTTCTATCGCATCCTTCCGTAGGGATATGGGGCAGGGTGGCAAGACGCAAGCTTTTCTGATGAAAAAAAAAACAAACAAACATCCAAGCCCACAAAAACCTATATCCAGTCTCCCAAAATCATGTAGAAACATGTGTTATGGTCTGATGAGACCAAGATTGAACTTTTTGCCCAAAATTGTAAAAAAGTATGTTTGGCGCAAAATCAACACAGCACATCAGCAAAAGAACACCATACCCACGGTGAAGCATGGTGGTGGCAGCATCATGCTTTGGGGCTGCTTTGCTTCAGTTGGAACAGGGGCTTTAGTGAAGGTGGAGGGAATCATGAATAGCTCCAAGTACCAGTCAATTTTGGCACAGAACCTTCTGGTGTCTGCTAGAAATCTGAAAATGGTGAAAGATCTCTTCTTTCAGCATGACAATGATCCAAAACAAACATCCAAATCAACAAAAGAGTGGCCTTGGCAAAAAAAAGATTAATGTTTTGGAATGGCCCAGCCAGAGCCCAGACCTGAATTCTATAGAAAATCTGTGGGGGGACCTGAAGAGGTCCATACACAGGAGATGCCCTCGCAATTTGACAGATCTGGAATGTTTTTGCAGAGTGGGAAAGTATTCCCAAGTCAAGTTGTCCCAAGCTAATAGACTCTTATCCAAACAGACTGAGTGCTATAATAAAATCAAAGGGTGCTTCAACTAAGTATTAATTCAGGGATGTGCACACTTATGCAGTTAGGTTATTCTAAGTTTTTTTTATTTATTTTTTCTCTGAAATGTGTCACTTTGGTTTTCAGTGGCATTGCATAGGTTGTAATTTTTACATAAAAAGGTGCAAACATTTTTACGTCACAAAAACCTGCTGTTTTAACAGGGGTGTGTAGACTTTATGTCCACTGTAACTTGTAGTTTGGATGATGCCTGACATGATATTTGAACCCATACTCTTGGTGTTGTCAATACACTGCTCTATCTGTTGAGCTACAGGACTTACTCCAAATGATCTGGAAGGCTAACATGACATCTGGATTACTAACTCAAAGGACAGTTTATCCACAACTAAAACTTCAGTCATTAATAGCATTGTATGCTCATGTGAAACCCTTATTATTGTTCTTGTTTCATGTTCCACAAAAGTTACTTACGTGCAAGTTATTTAGCTGAATATCCAAGCATATTATTTTTCATACAATGAAAGCAGATGCTGGTGGATGTCACGCTGCAAACAGGAAGCAAAAGAGTAATACTCAGTTGTCCTTGTAAGTCGCTGAAGCCATATAAAACATACAGTATATACATTTAAGTGAGGAACTGATCAAAATGTAGGTTGTTATTCATTGAAAACCCAATGAAAACAAGTTTTACTACGTTTAAAACTGTCACATTCACATGAGTATCAATTGTTCCCTTTCGATTACGGGCTCTCGACATTGCGTCGCTGACACTATGGGAAATTCATCTCTCAACGACATAGTTAAAGCCCTTTGTACAATAACACCAATTCTAAAATTGGCAATGGTGTTTGAGCCCAGCCCCTTTAAGCGTGCAGTTGGCCTATATAAGCGGGTGCGAAACCACCATTTCCTCCAAATTCTTCTCCTTCAAGACAGTGAGTTCATCTCTCAGCTTGACAAGCCCTCTCATCTCTGCTTTGCCGTCAAGAAACACTCCACCAGTGGATGGGTTCTTCGCCCTAAGACGCAAGCAAGATGACTGGTCGCCTTGACAGCACAGTGCCTGCAGCGAGACGACTGACCCGCTCCCCTGCAGTGTTCCAGCAGAGACATTGGTATCCTTTATTATTGCTATTATATATTGTGTATTTATACATTTTTATATCTAAAAGAGTCACTTGTGTGTTGCGCATCTTTGTAAAGGTGTCGTTCAACAAGTGTTTTCTATGCGAGAGACACATCCCGCCGTCAGATGGGCATGAGATATGCACCCGCTGCCTGGGCCGTGCCCACACTGAAGCAGCTCTCATGGAAACAGACTTCCCTCACTGTGAGGGCATGAGTCTCAGGATGCTCCGCTGTAGAATCACCCTCGTTCTGAGGGTCAATTGCACCTCCTGTGTCCCCCAACTGCCTCCTCTGTGACTCCTGAGGGACCACACGAGCGAGGAGGCACGGCAAGGCCGCAAGATTGAGCTGGAAGACTTCGGACAGGATCTCGCACCGGCGCAAACCCCATGAACCCCTTAGTCTCCCCATGCAGCATCCTCGCCTGTGCAGTATGCCCATGAGGATCTATGGCCCTCTGTCGGAGTGCATGGTCTCATTACATTTGGTGGATCTGATGATGGGGATGATGCCATGTCCATGTCCGTTGCGCTCTTTGTCCCTCAGTCAAAAAATTCTGAGGAAATGGTGGTTTTTGCACCCGCTTATATAGGCCAACTACGTGCCTAAAGGGGCAGGGCTGAAACACCATTGCCAATTTTAGAATTGCCGTTATTGTACAAAGGGCTTCAACTCAGGGGCATCTCTAGACTTCTGTGTCATCCTGGGCTTAGCCCACAGGCAATATTATAATATAAAAATAAGAAGAATCCTTCCTTCCATGACTTAAAAATTGACCACCCTACCTGTAAAATAATAATTATATTAAGCGCAACATTGACACTGGCTCAGAATTTTATATGAGCAAAGGTCAGGCGCACAATAAATGGATCAAATGCGTTTTTCATTAAAATTGCGGATCAAAGCTAGAACTTGATGGCTCACTGTTCATTGTTCAGAAAATAACACTAACAATAAAATCAAAGTCATTTAACATTTTAAATTTGCAACTGTCATTTATCATAATATTTTGAGAATAAAGTACAAATTACGAGAATAAAGTCAAAGCATTATGAGATTAAAGTTGTAATATTTTGAAAATAAATCGATAGAAACATCAAAGTGATGTCAAATCAAATCAAATCACTTTATTGTCACACAGCCATATACACAAGTGCAATGGTGTGTGAAATTCTTGGGTGCAGTTCCGATCAACATAGCAGTCGTGACAGTGATGAGACATATACCAATTTACAATAACATCAAATTAACACAACACAATTTAAACATCAGTTATACACATAATTACACTCAACAGTATACAAATAATAACATACACTGTACAGTATACAATACGCACTATATAGATACACATTCTCTATATATATATAGAATGTACAGTATTGTACTGTATTGACATTCAGGCTGTCGGTTGATAGTCAGTTGTCAGTTGTTAAGAGAGAACATAATATAATAATAAAAATATAATTTATGACAGTCCGGTGCGAGATATGAGAGTAAGGGTAATAAAGTGCAGTGCTGATGTATTTTGATCGTGGGAGATCAAGAGTTCAAAAGTCTGATTGCTTGGGGGAAGAAGCTGTCATGGAGTCGGCTGGTGCGGGTCCTGATGCTGCGATACCGCCTACCTGATGGTAGCAGTGAGAACAGCCCATGGCTCAGGTGGCTGGAGTCTCTGATGATCCTCCGAGCTTTTTTCACACACCGCCTTGTATATATTTCCTGGAGGGAGGGAAGCTCACCTCCGATGATGTGTCTGGCAGTTCGCACCACCCTTTGCAGTGCTTTGCGGTTGTGGGCGGTGCTATTGCCGTACCAGGCGGAGATGCAGCCAGTCAGGATGCTCTCTACAGTGCAGGTGTAGAACCGTGTGAGGATGTGGTGGTTCATTCCAAACTTCCTCAGCCGTCTCAGGAAGAAGAGGCACTGATGAGCCTTCTTCACAATGACTTCGGTGTGGATGGACCATGTGAGTTCCTCAGTGATGTGGACACCCAGGAACTTGAAGCTGCTGACTCTCTCCACTGGTGCTCCATTGATGGTGATGGGACTGTGTTCTCTGTCTTTTCTTCTGAAGTCCACCACAAGCTCCTTTGTCTTACTGACGTTGAGGGAGAGGTTGTGCTCCTGACACCAGTGTGTCAGAGTGTGTACCTCCTCTCTGTAGGCTGTTTCATCATTGTCAGTGATCAGACCTACCACCGTCGTGTCATCAGCAAACTTAATGATGGCATTGGAGCTATGTGTTGCCACACAGTCATGTGTGTACAAGGAATACAGTAGTGGGCTGAGAACACAGCCCTGCGGGGCTCCAGTGTTGAGGGTCAGTGATGAGGAGATGTTGCTGCCTATTCTAACCACCTGGCATCTGCTTGACAGGAAGTCCAGGATCCAGCTGCACAGTGAGCTGTTTAAGCCCAGAGCCCGGAGTTTCTCATCTAGCTTGGAGGGCACTATGGTGTTGAATGCTGAGCTGTAGTCTACAAACAGCATTCTCACATGAGTGTTCTTTTTTTCCAGGTGGGAGAGAGCAGTGTGTATTGTAGATGCAATGGCATCATCAGTGGAGCGGTTGTTGCGGTAAGCAAACTGCAGCGGGTCAAGATTGAGTGGCTATACAGAGCAGATGTAATCTCTGATTAGTCTCTCAAAGCATTTGCTGATGATGGGGGTTAGAGCAACAGGACGCCAGTCATTTAAACAAGTTATTTTTGATTGTTTTGGAACAGGCACAATGGTGGATGTTTTAAAGCATGTGGGGACTACAGACAAAGAGAGGGAAAGGTTGAAAATGTCCGTGAAAACACCAGCCAGCTGGTTCGCGCACGCTCTGATGACGCGGCCCGGAATGCCATCTGGGCCCACGGCTTTGCGGATATTCACCCATCGGAAGGATCGGGTTACATCCGCTACAGAGACGGAGAGTGAACTAACCTCTGTAGCTTCAGCCGCGAGAGCTCTCTCCGCGAGGGCGGTGTTATTTCCCTCGAAACAAGCATAAAAAGTATTTAGCTCATCTGGTAGAAAGGCAGCGGTGTTCATGGCGGAGTCTTTATTCCCTTTAAAGTCCGTGATGATGTTAATTCCCTGCCACATGCTTCTAGAGTTGGTGGTGTTAAACTGTCCTTCAATCTTACTCCTGTACTGCGGTTTTGCGGTTTTTTGGAGGGCATAACTGGCTTGTTTATGCTCCTCCACGTTCCCGGAATTAAAAGCGGAGGTCCGCACGTTAAGTGCTGCGCGAACATCGCTATTGATCCATGGTTTCTGATTCGGATAGATTCGTACAGTTCTGGTCGGAACGACGTCCTCTACGCATGTTCTGATGAAACACATTACGCTATCAGCGTAAAGCTCGATGTCGTCATCAGAGGCGGACCGGAACATCTCCCAGTCCATGTGATCAAAAATGTGGTGGACAAAAGCAAAGTGGAGCATCTGGGTCTTTACATACAACACCACTAACCAGGGAGATAACTTGTCTATGCAACCAAGCTGAATTTGTGGGAAGTTTTTGCAAGCTCTCTGTTAATGAATGAGGTGTGCATTAGAACAGGAGTATTCAATCTGTGGGTACCTGTCAAGGGAGGCACGAGATATAGGCTGATACTGAAGTGAAGCGAAAAATAATTGGAACTGCTGTGAATTATATAGGTCCAATTCAAGACATTGTATGTGGTAAAATCCCCTCAGTTACAGTATTGTTTAGAGAGGCAAACCCAACAAAAAAGCAGACCAAGCATCACCAACACTGAGCGGGACTGTGCAAATGTCTGTCTGGTTCTTTCTCCTGAATAAATTACATTTCCTACATATCCACTGCAGTGTCCAGAAACTAATAATAACACTGTGCTGATGCACCAAAAGACCAAGGATTTCTTTATTGCTAAATCCTATTCTAACTATGATTACATCCTCCACATCCATCTCTTGCATTAATGAAGCTGCTGGCTCTGCGTCCATTCTATCATTGTGTTAATGACGTCCTGTTTGGCCTAATATTGAGATTTTTTAAAAATTTTTTTTCCTTTAAATATTTCTTCTTTATTCACACAATATACTACTTTATTCTCACAATGGTACAACTTTATTCTTGTAATTTTTAATTATTCTCAAATGAATTTAATCTCATAATGCTACAACTTTATCCTTGTAATTTTTACTTCATTCACAAAATATTACGACTTTAATCTTGAAATATAATTTTTTTTATTGTACTTAATGTGGCAATAAAATGCCATTGTGCGATCACAGAGTAAAATTAAAAGTAACTTAAACTTTTAAAAACGGGTCTCGAAACACCTGCATTGGGTTTCATGACTGTTACACCATTAAACATGATTCCAGGTTATTTTTAACAAAGAAAAGTTTCAACTTAACAGTAAGACTGTGTTCCCCCCCCCCCCCTTTTGTACTGGTGTGCAGACTTAAATACAATTAGACAAGTTCAATGCCATCTGATTTTAAACAATTTAAAAATCAAGGCACTCCAAAGAGGCTATTTAAATCGCCATTCAGTGAACTTGCTGCTAATTTGATAATGTATGGTAATTCTTAAACGCACTAGCTAATTTTACATAGGCAGTATCCATCTTATGGAGCAAGAAGGCATGCTCCGAACAAGTTAACTGGCGCATTGTGAAAAAATGAAGATTAGAAATTAGGCTTATAGATTCTATATTTAGAAATAAAGCTTGCATAATAAAACCTCAGTGCCTCTGATACAGAAAAGCAGCACCCCTGTGAGAGAAAATAGAAGCCCCCCTCCAGGCATTCATAACGTGTCTGATGAACTTGAGCACGAACAGCAAGTAAGACACAAATTGCGAACTGTCAGTTAATGCAGGTGGGGCTCACTGATTGGAATTTATTTACATTTGAAGCTACAATTGCAGCCTGCCTTGTTGCTTTTGTACCCTGATGTAATGAACATCAAGCCTTACTTTTTTCTCTTTTTTTTCCATCACAAAAATACATTCAGGGCTATTAACAAAAGATCCGGGGCTTCATCCCTATCAGCCAAGGTCTAGCCACACCACTGCTTCAACTAGGTTTTTGAGAAAGGAATTTTTCATAGAGCCAGTGAAGCAATGTCTTGTTCCCTTCATCTCAGAAAAATTAGTAGTAGTAGTAGTAGGATGTGTTTGCAAAGGCGTTAGATGTGGTGTGACATCATCAGGTCACATGACTAGGATGTTATAAACTGTAGATATAGATTTGAAATCTATATAAATTCTATAAATATAGATTTGAAAATGTCAAAAATTAATAAAAAAATACACAATCATATTTCCAAAATCCAAGTCATGTATGATGTGTTATAGGTCTTTGTGTATATATTACAGGTGGTGTGACATCATCAGGTCACATAAACAGGACGTTATATGGAATTGAAAATTTCCTACTACTAAAATCCAAGTAATGTAAGATATGTCAGGTGTGTGTGAATGCATTACAGGTGGTCTGACATCACTAGGTCACATGACCAAGAAGTTATTTAGATTTGATTATTAAACAAATACATAAAAATTAGGGGTGTGACGATACACTTAGCTCACGAGACGAGACGATACACGATACTGGGTTCACGAGAATGAGACGAGACGATATTTTAACACTATATACACTACTGGTCAAAAGTTTTTAAACACTTATTCTTTATTATAATTTTTTTTCTTCACACTTTAGAATAATAGTAAAGACATCAAAACTATTGAATAACATAAATGGAACTATGGGAATTATGTTGTGACTAAACAAAATCCAAAATAAATCAAAACTGTGTTATATTTTAGCATCTTCAAAGTAGTCACCCTTTGCCTAGAATTTGCAGACATGTACTCTTGACATTTTCTCAACCAACTTCTTGAGGTATCACCCTGGGATGCTTTTTAAACAGTATTGAAGGAGTTCCCATCTATGTTGGGCACTTATTGGCTGCTTTTCTTAATTATTTGGTCCAAGTCATCAATTTCAAAAACATTTTTTTATTTTTTATTAAATTTTAGTTTTATAATGAAATAAATTAATATGGTGGCACAATTATATTTTTGTCTACAAAACTAATTTCAAACATTTAAGCATACACCTTCAGATCAAAAGATTTTTAAGATCATGAGAAACATTTCAGTCAAGTGTTTCAAAACTTTTGACCGGTAGTGTATATCACTGGAAAAATAGTCTTTTATTCGACTGAAAGTCACAGTATGCAGAACAATGCAGGTGCATTTTGAAATGTTTTAACTAATCATCTTTTAATGAATGTCACTTTAGTTCTGCTTTCTGAGTGTGAATTATCCTATGCAGTAAAAGACAGAACAATATGCAAGCACTGTAAAAGGTTTTGCCACAAACTCAACTGACTGGCTTCTCTCCTGTATGAATTCACATGAGTCTCTTCAGACCTGGTTGATTTTAGTTGATTGCTGCGGTGGTTCTGTAGGTGTCTTTGCATATTGCTTGTGTTAGCCACGGTGTACGGCACTATTTTCTTACAGTGCTTACATATTGGCTGTGTCTCATTTGGAAGGCTGCATCCTCCGGAGGTCGCATTTGTCGGCCGCATACGTCATCGAGGCGGTCTCGTTTAATTATTATTATAATTTTTTTTATTGGGAATGCAAAAAAGGTTAGCAATTGTATAAATGTACATAAAAGGCTTTGACAATAGATAAAAAAAATAAATAAAAAAATAAAATGAAAGGAGACAGCCTCGATGACGTATGTGGCTGATAAATGCGACCTCCGGAGGACGCAGCCTTCCAGACGAGACACAGCCTTTGTTTGTGTCTTGTCTGTCACTCTGTCGCCGTTTATTGTTTTCACCGGGTACCTAAAATGCTGCCACACAAACTATTTAAAAGTGGCGGGGGCATCTTCTATGCTCATTTCACCCTCACACTCCGTCATGCTGATATCGTGAGACAGCTTTTCACCTCAACGAGAAATATCATCACGTTTTAATATAGCGAGATCTTGTGGCACGAGATCGCGTCACACCCCTAATAAAAATACATAATCATATTTCAAAAATCCAAATCATGTATGATGTGTTATAGGTGTTTATATGCACAAAACAGGCTGTCTGACATCATCAGGTCACATGACCAGGAAGTCATAAAAACCATAAAAAAATAAAAAAATAAATAAAAGTTACGATTCCAAAATAAGTCATGTAAGGTGGAAAGGTGTTGTGTATACATGTGCTACAGGAAGTTTGACATGCTTCTATTTCTGTTAGCAATAAGTTAAATACAATTTCAGTCACATTACATTGTTATAACATCATTATATGTCCTAGGGAATAAGCCATTCATGGCTTTAAATATTTGCTTTTTTGTAATATATAGTTCTACTTAACTTGTTTTATAATATCAAGTTACATCTGGATAAAGCTACACATGTTTTTGTAGCCACAGAGTAGTCTGTTTTCTCCGGCCTTTGTCCGTTTCACACTTTAGAGATACTTGCCTGCGGAATGTTTAACGAATGTCCAATATAAAAACAACTTTACCGCAGTACTCGCACGCACTTTTATGCTTTGAGATAGCATGCAACAGTCACGTGAAACACAGCTGCAAGTGTCCGATGAGAAGCATATTACGCATGTAAGATTAATGTAATTGAATTTGCTTAGGCAGCCCGAAATTTCACTTGGGCAGCCGCTGAAAAATTGTCAGTACCTGAAAAACCCTGTTTCTTCAATTCTTTCAGTCTCACGTGAAGCCGCTCTGCCTCACTCTTCTATTTCTCTGACTGAATGTGTACCGCACACGCAGGGGCACATTAACACAGGGGCTGAAGCCCAGGGGCCCAAAACTCCCATGGGGCCCAGCGATAGAAGCGTGTTTAAATGCTCTCAACGGGAGACGCAGTTGTTGATGGTGATGGTGCGCAACCGTAAAAGGTATCCGTGTAGTACTTGTTCAATGCACAGCATTGTTTTATAAGTTTATAACAATTGTTTATGTAAAAAAATTAAAAACCCAAGTAGGTATAGCTGCAGGTTGGAGATCTTCAAACGGGGTGGAATCTCCAAAATAGGGCGTGGTTTCTCCAGAAGGGGGTGGGATTAGTCCAAAAGGGAGTTGTGCCAACTCCAAATGTAAGGTAAGGGTTAGGGTACAATAATCTTTATTTACTGATTGTCAATGACAGATCACTTGCTATATATGCTTGCATTTATATATGATCACTTTTTAGTCTGATGTGTATAACTGGTTCAAAACTTTGTTTTATTCTGTTTTCCAGTGATATGGAATTACTCCTATTCAGTTTTTCTTAAATAGTTTTTCTTGGTGAAGTTTTACATTCATAAAAGTAAGCAACCAAACACTAAACCTTTTAGAATTTTTAGAATTATTGTGTCTCAAAAATATCAAGACAGGAAAGAAAATGTCCCTGCACATAGCTGAAGCTTTTAAGATTGCTTATAGTGTATTTACTGATATATCAACAATCGGTCTAACAGTGATTTTACTTGCGATCTATTGCGGTATATGAGAATTATGTTCTCCTTTCCATACATTTGACTGTTCTAAACACCTGACTGTAACCATATGTCTGAATCATGTTTATTTGTTCTCTAAATATTGAATGATGGGGTTTTGTTGTTGTTGAATGTGCTCTTTGTTTTTCTGAGGTTCTTGGTTAAAATGTCTAATGCTTTATTGTCAGTGTGTTGCTTGGATTTATTTATAAAAATAAATATCCAAGAGTTAGTTTAAAGTGTGTTCCTTTACCCTATGTAACAATGTTATGACTTTTCAAATAATAATTTGTGAAACTGCATTTATATGAAAAATGTAATATATGACAGTGCTGTTATCTGATTGAAGTCTTGAAGTCTGTCTCAAATGCACATTTTCTGACTAGCACCCCATCGGTCTGCACTCGATTATGTTCCTAAAGTCTGGACTCAGAGTAGCACCGGAAGGGCTTAGGGTGCCATTTAGGACAGGGCCAAGAAAGACAGAGCAAAGTGTCAAAGGATGTGAAACTCGGACTGGAAAATGATACATTTAGTTAAGAAAAAACCTCTGGGCATCATATCATGTGCATATGGTAATAGCAATAACAGAAAAACGAAACGTTCTTTGTGTACGCTTGGCTTTTGCTCTGTGGAAAACACATGCGGGATTGCGGAAACAGAGCAGTCAGAAAGTAGATCACTACGGGCAGAGAGTGGGTGAACATGGAGTAAAATTTAGCAGGAGCGTTCGGGTGTGGGATAGAAAATTCAGTCCCGCACAGACCACTAGAATAAGCCTCTAGATTTCACCTCTTCACATATGTGTTTAAGAGGGGATAAGTTACTTATGTTTTCTAGGGTTAAGTCATCACATCAAAAATCTGATAGCTTGGCCCATAATTCAAAGAGGTCCAGGCTTTAAAGCCCTTGATTTTACTTGATCATTTGTCAGAATTACCACAGGGTTGACCATGGATGGCCCATCCTTATTAAATTGGTCAATGTAACTATGGTTTCTATCAATCAAACTATAACATTTTTTTTTTTTTTCAGAAAAAAAGTAACAGAAGCTTAAACATTTAAAATCCATATTAAAATTGCCTTTATTATAAAACTAAGTAGAATTCTCCTTCCCTTTTATAGTTTTATTATGTAACTATAACATTTCTATCAAATCATACCTGTCACTACAGTTGGTGTTGGTAAAGTAATTTCGTCTTTTCCTTGTCAGAACTTTTTATAATGTCAGGTCTGTCTGGCCTTATGTTAACATTTCCCATAGTGCTTCAAAGTAGAAAACCATCAATTTTATTTATTTACCACTTAAAAAGTGCTTTTGGGATAAACCACTGAACATCTTAAGGGGTGATCTCAGTCATCCCACACTCTTGATCGTCTTTTATTATTTTTAAGAAAGAACAGTCTTCATTTTAGCTAACCAGTGCAAAGTGGCCATTTATAACAAAGTCACGCTGTAAAACTCTTGGGGGTTCTGCTGGGCCCCCTGTCTGTCCAGGGCCCTTAGAATCTTCCTAATCTCCCCCCACGTTACCATGCCCCTGGTAAGGTCATAAACAGTTTAATCAAAAAACGATCAGCACAGATGGATTTTTACCCCCGATTTTGTGTTGCATGTAAACACCGTTGCCAGCACTTAGCTTTAGCTTATCCAGTAAAGAAGTGTTATGGGCATGCCTCTTTATGTTTTGAAGTCAAAAGCGTCAAAAGTTTCAAATCTCACATAAACTTGATTTCTTGCGTTTGAATGAGCTGATTTTTAATAGTTAGCAGCGCACTGGTGTGCATGTAAATGCACTCATTGAGAACATTGAGATGGTCATTAAATCTTATTTACAGGACGAGGGCTGTATTTACATCCAAATGGTAATTTATTTGGATGGAACGAAATGTAAACCTCAAATTTCAGAAAATAAACAGCGTAATCATGTGGAATCAGTCAGACTTAAGTGTGTGTGTGTGTGTGTGTGTGTGTGCAGGTTTAAGTGGTTTTTCTTGGGGTTACAATCTAGTAATTACAAGGGTATTATGCTATAAATGTGCTTTATGAGAACATTTCTCGTGTCCCCATAATTCAAATCGCTTAAACATACTAAACAATGTTTTATTGAAATTGTAAAAATGCAGAAAGTTTTTTTGTGAGGGTTAGGTTTAGGGGTAGGGTTAGGGGATAGAATCTATAGTTTGTACAGTATAAAAATCATTATGTCTATGGAGAGTCCTCATAATGATAGCTGCACCAACGTTTGTGTGTGTGTGTGACCATCACTGTGTGAAAAAAATTGCATCAAGCACAATTGATGTCTTTTCTGAAATAATAGTTGTTCATCGATTATTTTGTGTTGCTCTACATAAGCCTATAATGCAAAAGAATATGTTGATAAATAGGTTTATAGTGCATTTTCAATGTGTTTTAAGCTGTGTTTACTGTGTGCCACATAGCAAAAATAGGATGTCAAACGATTACATTTTTTAATCGAATGAATTACATAAGCCAATTAATTAATTAAATCAATCACATATAAATTTTTGATAATTTAATATAAAATACTTATATAATAATTTATAATAATATAATAACCATTAATTCATCAATAGCCAATATAAGTCAATATATTGTTACCATTATTTTTATGTAATGGAACATACATGTCTATCACTGTCCTACAGTCCACAGTGATCCATTTTACAATTGAGATCATTGACCAGTCCAAAGGGAGATATTTTCAATAATTGCACATGTGTCAAACATGCATTTGGAACCCAATTAAAGGGTTTAGTCATAAATAGTGTTTTTAGGAAGTTGTGTGAAGTCAAATGTAGTTTGAAACTTTAAAAAAACAAGACCCGTGCACTCTGATCCGTCCATCTGGCTTTAATAGGTGTTTGTTTTTTCTACAGCTGCGCGTTGCCTGTACAGCTGGAGCGGTGCTTACCGCCCCCTGTTAATGCATATATATGGAGATGGCTTTTCAAGCTTGAATTGCTACATTGATAGGCAAATAAAAAATAATACTATATATATATAATATATATATATATATATATATATATATTAGGGCTGTCAAAATGAACGCGTTAATAACGCATTAACGCAAATTCATTTTAACGGCACTAATTTTATTAACGCGCGATTAATGCAGCACGTATTTTCTGTTTGAACCGCGGCCTAACCCGTAGTTGGAGAAATGGAGATGCAGCCATAGACAGTAAAGGATGCAGCAGCAAACAGAAATGGAGAAAGAAAAAGGTCTTCGGAATGGAAAATTCATATACAAAACGATCAGTCGACAAGACAAAAGTTGTCTGCATTTATTGTCGATGTGAATTAAGTTATCACCGCAGCACGTTGAGTTTAAAATATCACTTGATGGTGAAGCATACAACTGATGCAGAGAGCTCTCCTCCCCCTCGCCAAAGGCAGACCACACTAGATAGTTTGCAGCGGAGACGGATGGACAACTCCACAAGCAATAGACTCCCCAGAGCGATAGCTAAATGGCTACAGCATGTAGGACAGTTAATATAGTGGAAGACGAGGGTCTACTTGAAATTATTCGCATCGCATCTAACGATTATACATATGAACTACCTTTGAGAGCCACCATTACAGCAAGATTCACAACGTCTATGAAGAGGAGAAAGCTAAAGTTGAGGAGGCGTTGAGACAGACAAACACGGTTGCGCTCACCGGAGACTATTGGACTTCCCTCAGTAACCATAGCGACCTGGGGGTCACAGCACATTATTTTGACACACACTGGAAACTTCGGTCACACGCTTTGACCATTATGAAGACAGACAAGAGGCACTATGCTGACGTTTGCGCTGAGCACTTTCTGCAAGTAGCCAGACAGTGGAACACTGAAATCAAAATTAGCACACTGATCACTGATAGTGCATGCAACATGATTGCAGCGGCCAGGCAGATCCCGTTCGAGCATATGCCTTGCATTGCACACAGCCTCCACCGAGCTATCACAGTTTTGCTCCAGAACAGCCCGTTTGACAGCGCCTTGGCAAAATGCAGGAAGGTAGTGGGCCATTTCAAGCATAGCCCAGCAAACGCAGCCGAGCTCGAACAGCAGCAAGTTGCACATCTTCAAAAGAAAGAGTCACTCACACAGGAGGTGTTAACTAGATGGAACAGCACCCTGGAAATGATAAAGCGTGTTCAAAGAAATCAAGAATCATTGAGAGATGCACTGGCCCTACATGCAAGCAACATCAACATGCCAACAGCAGCTGAACTCGATAAACTGAAGAGGTTGGAGACTGTGCTGGAACACTGCAGGTAATTTATTGATACTCTCATTTATTATGTTTGTTTCTCAGTCAAAGTAAGGTTGTGTCAAAAGTGGGGAAGTGTGTGTGTGTGTGTGTGTGTGTGTGTGTGTGTGTGTGTGTGTGTGTGTGTCACTGAGAGTGAGAGATTGAAAAACACACTTATAAATCGTAAATAAATAGAAACTGATAATTTGTGATAACTTTTTCCAGAGCTGTATATGCATATATAAGACATTTATAATGTTAGGGTGGATTTCTCTGTTGTTCTGACATGTCTCTGACAGTGTGGTGTGTGTGTGTGTGTGTGTCGTGTGTTTGTACACGTGTGTGTCAGTGAGAGTGAGAGATTGAAAGTGAGTGAGAGACTCATTATGTCTAACTAAAGTGCTTTTCTATATTATTGCAGGTATGTGAGTGAACTTCTAGGAGGAGAGAAGTTTCTTTCTTGCTCAGTTGTGCTGCCAGCGTTGTGTCATCTATCACGTGTGATGGAGGTCTCAGAAGATGACCCAGCATACATGATTAAGTTTAAGGAAACTTTCACAACAGACATGGAAAAACAGAAGGAAAAAACCAACATCACATGGCTGAGGGTTGCAACAGCACTGGACCCCAGGTTTAAGGACCTCAAATGTCTGGGCAGGGCTGACAGAGCTGAGGTGTGGAGTACAATCTGTGCCTTGCTCCGGGAGAGAGGGGAGGGGCTTGCACAGCGAGTTAAACCAGTGACAACTGAGCCACCTAAGAAGAGATCATGTCTCATGTCTGTGCCAGAGTATTCATCTGATGATGAAGAGGACTGTATTGAGAAATGTGTGGAGCGCTACAAGGCAGAGCCCTCTATTGGCATAGAGAAATGTCCCCTGCAGTGGTGGTCCAAACATGAAGGGGCACACAGTGAGATGGCCAACCTTGCACGCAGATACTTATCAACGCCTGCCACATCCATACCTTGTGAAAAATTGTTTTCACTGTCAGGGCATATTGTTCAGAAAAAGCGAGCTGCCCTGTCATCTGAAAATGTAAACAGGCTTGTCTGTTTGAGCAACTGGCTCAGTGCAAAGAAAGAGAAGTAATGGGAACCTGTGGTTTTTCTATGTTCTTTTTTCCATGTGTTTAATAGACATGAACAAGTTCTTTGAAAAACATGTCTACCATCTTTGAAACATGTCTATGTTCTTTATGCTCTATGTTTAGGGTGGTTTCAGTAATAATAAATGTACTTTTTGCATGTTCAGAAGAAGTGAGCTGCCTGTCGTGTGAAAATGTAAACAGGCTTGTGTAAGTAAATTGCTCAGTGCAATGAAAGAGAAGTAATGGGAACATGGTATTTCTATGTTCTTTTTTTCATGTGTCTAATAGACGAACAAGTTCTTTGAAAAACGTCTATGACCTTTGAAACATGTCTAGTTGAGTATGGTTTCACTAATAATAAACATACATTTGCATAAAGCATCCATGTTTGTCCATGCCCATGTTGATTAGAGTATTAAAAACTTGAAAAGTATTAATTTAAGGTATATTTAGAACAGATAAAAATGTGCGATTAAGTTGCGATTAATCACGAGTTAACTCATGACAATCATGCGATTAATCGCGATTAACTATTTTAATCGATTGACAGCCCTATATATATATGTATATATATATATATATATATATATATATATATATATATATATATATATATATATATATATGGTTTAATTGTGTGGGTTTTTTTTTGTTTGTTTTTGTTTTTTGCGTTATTTTTATTTATTTGTTTGCATTATTTTTTATAACCGATAATTTCCAGAAATAAAGTTGCACCTGAATGTTAGTTGCATTTGGTCAAAATCATGTAGTTAAGAGAAACAAAACCCACAGATAAGTCACATCTGTGTATAAGTCACACTGACAGCGGCAAGCATTACGACCCGGGGGCAGCTGCCTGACTTCTGTTCAGCTGCTCAACATGTCAGACCATCAATGTCAGACCCGTGAAGATGACCTCAGGATTTACGCATATCATCGAAGTGTTTTCAGGCTTGTTTTATTTGAGAGCATCTGCTTTTAAGTAATCTTCTATAACAGTTTTACATATCATGTTTGTTTAATGAAAAATATGTGACAATCCACATCTGTTTGTAACAAAAAGTATGTAATTCTATGCTGTATGGAAATAAACAGCTTTTAGTCTGTGAGTAAAAAAATATGCCTGTTGTATTCTATACATTCATTAACATTAGCAACTGTCTATCAGTGGATGTTTCGGCTATTTGCAACCTCTTTACTATGCAATAATTATCCAGTTCACTAAATGAATGTTTTTACTACAAGTGTCATGAAATAATACTTTGAATATACAACTTTAGAACACTACTACCGTCTCTATGACTGTTATCATATGTTTGTATGTAAGCATATGTGTTTTGGTGTGTGTGTGTTTAACCGGCCGACATCAGTTACGTATAAATTATGTATATAAGCTGCTTCGGACTATAAGTCTATATTTCTATATTTCAGATGATGAAAAAATAAATGTGACTAACATTAAGGAAAATACTGTAATTAATCGCACTGATTTAACATCTTAAATTGTCAGCCTTAATAATGGTTTGGATAAGGTTAGGGCTATGTTTGTTTGAAAGGAATTTTGTTCCATGGCCAACAAAATGTGTTTTGTCATGCAGAAGCATGTCCTGCTTGTCAAAATCACGGTCACCACATACACACATGCATATACATTCAGTGGCTTAAACAGGTTGTCGTCCACAATAAAGATCATTCATACCGACAGATTTACTTGGCTGGTTTCCCATTTCCTTCACTTTGTAAACCTGAAAATGTCCATTTGTTCTTTCCAGCAATCAAACACGACCTCAAAGGTGATGACAAGTATGGCCACGATAGATTACTTGTCAGTTTGCTTATGTAGCTAAATCATGTCTTAAGAAGATTTATTGCACTGAAAAGCAGGGTAGACAAGTTGTGTGATTATTAATTTACAACTTTCATATATTTATATTCATATATTATATTCATAATAATTTGTGTTATTAAGAGAAGTATAAAATGTGAGTCCAGTCTGAGGCTAGTAAAGTGCAGTGTTGATATATGTATCCTGAGCGATCAAGAGTATAAACTCAAAAAAGAGCAATGAATCATAGTGTTTCAAATCACAGTAATGAGATTGAGATTTTGTACCAACGACACAGTTATACATATGACGAAAATAAGCACAGTTAGAATAGCAAAATATGTGTGGTCAATGGAATAACTTTCCAATCACGTAACTTACACATACCTCTAGGTGGGACACTGATATAAAAGACAAAACTTTCAGAACTCTGTAATGTATACTATTACATCAACACATGATGCAGTGGTTGAGGAAGCGAATGGATGCTGGTTTTATTGGTGTGAATGAGCGTGCATCTCTTTGTCTCTCTCCCCTATGCTGCTGATGATTATGTCATAATTTTCACACCCCCACTCAATTTCTCCACTTTTTAGGCTATTTGATGATTAAATAAATAATTTTCGACCCAGCCTGTTTCTTATTTACTCCTTTACAACTGTACAGTAGTATATATGCAGCAACTAGGAAATGACGTTGCTCCCTGTCATTTAGAGATAAAATAGCTAAATGTCTTTAAGTAGGACTAATTCGAACAGTTATAAACTAAGGGTACGGAAGACTGCTTTTTCCCGGCCTAAGTCCTTCTGATGGAGGCTTAGTCCGAGGACAATGTGAGGCCGGCAACGGCCCCGCCCCACCGGGGTTCGGTCTTCTCAGGGTCGGGTTGTTTGTGAATGCAGCCCAAAGCGGGTGGTAAACTCCATCTAAGGCTAAATACCGGAACGAGACCGATAGTCGACAAGTAACATAAGGGAACATAGGTGTTTTGTGGGAAAAAACCCATTCACGTAAATTGCCATTGGACTCATAGTTGATGCGATGGATCGTACCCCTTCTGTGGACTCCCACTCACCCATTAGCTTTGTGGCTATCTGTCACTGCCATTACTTTGGGGTAAGTTTCAATTTCCTCCTTACCTTGCTGTATGGACACCTCTTGGGGCACTCTCGAGCTGTCATGGTCACTTCGGGGCTTGCCAACATGCCCCCTATCACCCATGGGGCATCTAGTAATGTAAAGAGCATTCACAGGGCCCCTATTTGTCCACAAACCACTAGTCTTCCTGTGTCCACCAACTCACTTCCTGTGTCCCCCTTACCCACTATTTTTCCTCATAGACTTCCTTCCATCCACATAATTGCTATTTGTCCCCTTACCCACTAAATGCCACTTTGGTATACCTTTTCCCCCTGTGTGCCCCCCGATGCCATAAGTCACCCTAATTTGTGCTGGGCAGCGCCCAGGCATCCCACATGCCCCCTATAAGTGTGTTTTTAGGTGTTAGGTATAAGTGTGGCACTATTTCTTTTTTTTCCAATCCATTTCCTCATGGGGCACACAGGGGGTTCCCACCCAGAGCCCTTTAAAGGTGTTCTCTGAAGTTCTACCAAAATTGTTAGGCCTCTCAGTATGTCTTCAAGAGGCCCTCGAAGGGTCACCTCTGCAAAATTTGGGGTCTCTGGGACCTCTCAGCATGCTGCCAGGGCAAATCCCATCAGCAACTTATTCCTTTCATTTCAGTAGGTATTTCGTGGACACCTCAGAAAGCTCCAAATGACTCAAATTTGAAATCTACATATTCTCAGAGGCCCCTAAGACACTGTGCAAAGCTTTCCGAACTTGTTTAGTGCTTTATTGGCTGACTTGTGAACGTAAAGTGACAGTTATTTTCCTAGAATATTTTTCTTGATTTTTTTTTAAGTATTTCCCAAACCCTGGGGGACACAGCTTTTTAATATGTTGTTTCTAAGGGCCCTACGATGAAGCATTTGAAACTCCCAGGTCTTAGCACCAAATTTAAGTCTGTCCACGAAACCCCTATGGAATTGCATTGGTTTAATGGATGTCTGGAAAAGAGGGGTCAAAAGGGTGCAGGATTTTGAAACTCCAGATCCTAGAGCCTCAGGGTCCCCTGAATCTGGCCCCATAATTTGGGGTCTCTAGAGCCTTCCCGAGCATAGATCCCAACCCTAAACTTAGTTGTCTCTAATCATTCAAGAGGCTCTGTCAAGCTATGAGTGCAAGAGGCCTGTGTGAGAGAATCTTGCATAATTTCCAAAAAATACTTTTCATTTTTCCTTGAGCCTTGTGCTCTCGGTATGTCTTTCGAGGGACATCAGGCTACCACCGTGTACAACAACACAGGTCAAAAGAAAAACTTACACTTTACTGCTGAAAAATTTAACGAGACTTGATGTGAGTATATTTACTTTTATAAATGCTTTCCATGCTTTCCATTTTTATGTCATTCCTTATTCTTTTTCATATCTCAAGTTAAAACATAATTTGTTTTCTGATCTTGTAGGACTGTAAAGTACTGTGAGGATATCACAGGATCAGGATGCTACACAGTCATGTACTGATGACTACATGCATACTTGTATGACATTTAAACCAGAAATTGTTCACAGCAGGACAGCAGTACCAAAAAAATTTTTTTTCACAATTTTCAGGGATTACTAAAAAACAACCAACATGTTTTAAAACCTTATGGGACACATTTTCATGACATTTTGTATTTCAATGTAAAACTTTGAAAACAGATTTTCAGAATTATTCTTTGTTTTCTCTAAACAAATCTATTGTGCACTTAACTATATTAATGTATTGGCTGTTTGCACTATTTAACTACATTATAAATATAACTACCATAACAATTCCCATGGGTGTGGTTTTGCATAATAGGCAAAGCTCAAGAGTGGTACTGAACACTTGCTGGTTCAAGCTCAATACTACCCATGAGCCGGTGCCATTGTACCCTTGAGCAAAGCATTAAAACTTAATTTCTCCAAGTGTTAAGTCATTTTGCATGAAAACATCTACTGACAGTCTAATTACCATGTTGCTTGGTCAAAATGAAAACTTAATTTTTGCTGGGGTTTTAGAGAATACATGGTCGATAAATTGTCAAATGAATAATCACGTCTCAGCTGATTGATCATGTACTTTCCTATATTTTCTTTATAATTCTTTACAATTAAATACAGAACTGCTATTTTTTCAAATATTTCTTTTGATTTTTTATGTGTTCTTGTTGTTTTTGCATTTGAACACAATTGTTTTTGTCTCTTCTCATTATTTTTTGTATTTTGTGACAGTGATGCTGATTTCATTTCATAATTTCAACAAAAATATATGTTTTGATTATTTCCATGACACTAACGTAATTGAAAACAATTTGTCTAATTTACTGAAATATTTCAAGTAAGCACATTTAGCCATTGTTTACTACAGGACATCCAGAATTCACAATGACCCCCCAGGGCAAGGTCCTAAAATATTTTCATTTTACTAAGCAAATGCACCAGCCTTAATTCCTCTTTGGTATTTTTTATACATTTGGTACATTCAAATTTGTTTGTGAAAAAATTCTAAACAACAAAAATCTATCTGCTAATATTTTCAGGCATGGTCTGCAAATAATCAGCAGATTTCAATTTCATGTTGATTGGACAAATGTTATAGGAGTAATAGCGACAACAAAACGTTTACATAAACTCAAATCATGGCCAACATAATCTAACAAGACCAGTCTCTCAAAAATGCAAACATACAGCCTCAAGTCCATTTTGGTGTGCTCAAGGTCAAATTTGTTGATGACTGGCCAATGGCTGCCATGTTTCTCAATATATGCAACTGTACTCATGATCAATGATGGCAACTCCCACAAAGACACTGAATGCAGACACTGCATGCACATTTTTACATTATTCGGACCAATGTTTCTATATTTAGAGCTACTTTCAAATTGTTCCCTGTTATAGCACCACAAAATGGCCAAACCCCACAACTTTTTCTGTGTGTTCTCAGGTTGAGCCCTTATATAAGTGTGTCAAGTTTGGTGAAAATATCTCATTTCATTTCCGCGCAGAGGAGCAGAGCCGAAGCACAACTTACGTCAATACCAAAAACATTTTCCTGAATCAGTCTGAATTCTCTTCTTGAGCTAAATTCCTTACATAAAAAAATATGCTGTATTACATATATTGGTATGAAATAACACAGACAGAAGTCCTAGTGTTTCTAAATTCCCTGCATATATTAGTAGGTACACGCACGCCTATCTGTTCTAAAAGTTAAAGGCCTATATATTTAATGGTGGAGAATTTTTAGGCATATTTCCAAACTGATTATTTGCCATTATTATATTCCCTACAAATAAATAGATTACATCTTTTTTTTTTTTTATCTGTTTTTATGAAGTAAAACAGTTTCTATTAGTTACTACCATGGTCTATTTGGCCAGAATATCCTGCAGTTCTAAAAACTTTACAACGTTTGACCTTATCAGACAACCATTGTGTCTAATGTTAACAAACATTGCCTAACTTTTGTAACATAATTTATTTCAAAACATCAATGTTTCCAATAAGTCAAAACAACAGCATAAGATATGGCACTTACTGCTCAGATGACATGTTTTTGGATATCCGTCTTTTCCTTTCTTTCGTAATTTATTTGTCCATTCGCTCTGATAAGATGTCCTGTATCCACTGTACATCAGTGCAAAAACAATGTTCTTCCACAAGACGCATGCAGTTTTATTTTATGACCGCTAGAGGGGCCAAAAGTTACATAGTGTAGCTTTAACATGCTCTACCTCTTGTACAATTGCATTCGCTAGCACAAAACTGTAGATCTGTATATACGGTATATTTGTACATACTGTATGTAATTTTTTTTGTTTGTTTCTTGTCTATTTCTATATTTTATTCACTTATTTTTATTTTATTTTCTGTCGTGTTGTTTTTGATGTGCTCTGGAAGGTTCTGTTACAAATTCCTTGTGTGTAAGCATATTTGGCAATAAAGCTTATTCTGATAAATATTAGCTGTTCACGCTGGATGGCCGACCAGCTAAACCAGCTTAACACAAGCTTTTTTTTTGTTTGTTTTGTTTTTTTTGAAAATTAGCTCCATAAACCTAGAGTGAACAGAACTGGCTTGTCAATAACCCTCCGAGCTCAACCTGTCCAAGCAGAAACCACCTGTGACTGGAAAATTTGTATGGGTCAAATGCATCCTGCTCCATCACAACGCTCCTTTGTGCGAGATGGAGAATGTGGAGAACAGATTGCGTGGGGACTTTTGACAGGATATCACTATGGCAGTACAGCTTAAGCAATTAACCTTGATGTCATTGTAATTACTAAGTCACTTTAGTCAAATGAATTAATTTCCCAAAAGGATGCTGAAACCAAATTATCTCTTCTCTCCTGTTAAACCAAGCCAAAATGGAGGGTCTTTGAAACTGTACTTTGACAAGCAACAAACTACTCATAATTTAAAGTAGTTAAGCTACACTACAAGTTATATCAAAAAGTATCTAGCTACATTGAAGCTACTTTATGAGGCAATATATAAATATTTTTTTATAATGTTACTATCAAACCAATAATAATAATAATAACCAAATGTACACTAATAACACAATCTTCTTCTTTTGGTTACACTAAAATATTTTTAATACATTCAATGAATAGTAACATTAATACATTTAATAATAGCCATAAAATAAAATACAACCGAAATTAAAAACAAGAATAAATAAATAAATAATTTTTATGCTATACTTTACACTTTTCAGTCCTCCTGTTCCCAGCTGCAGCCTACTTACAAAAAGAAGATCAAAATTTTATGACATTCTCCTCTGAAGACTTTTTTGTTTGTATTTTCAGATTATGTATTTTGTATTTTTTTTTTGTTTTTTTTTTGCCATTGACACGCAAGTGCGAGCTAACAGAGGTTGCGCTACAAATATCTGATGGGCTGAGTAGCAAAATGTCCATCATGGTCTATTTTTTATCAGTCATATTACTTTAAATATCTCTGATCCGTAGTATGTTTGATGTTGCCTCAATATTGCCAGTTAAAAATGACTTTGCATAATAAGCGTGAGTCTGATAAAACAGGTGTTCAATTTAATAATTTGCAGTTGTGTTCTTATGTTTATGGTGTTTCTTGTCAAGAGTGGCAGAGCACGTCTGACGATCTCTTTCCCGCACATACATACAGTGCACGAAAAGAGAGAGAGAGAGAGAGAGAGAGAGAGAGAGAGAGAGAGAGAGAGAGAGAGAGAGAGAGAGAGAGAGAGAGAGCGCGCTCTGCCGCTCTCAGCCAGAATAATTACATTAGCACATGTATACACGGGAAAACGGATGCACAGATACAACTACACAGAACGTATGATGGCCCTAATTGTGGAGAGCACACCAATATGAAGTCAAAGCCAAATCCTGGACATTTGGAGGCAATGTTTTAATCCCAGCTGGACGCTTTTTCAGGTCCAAAAAGAAGGCATGTCCAGGAAAAAGAGGACATATGGTCAACGATAGTTGTATAATAATAATACATGCCATAATAAATCATTTATTTTACCAGCAATTTTATATATTCAACATGAAAATAATAGTAAATTAAATGCTATGAAATGGAGAAAATGTGTTCAAATAGTTATGCATGATATGAATTTTTTTTCCTTGCTGCTCCCAATAACGCACAGATGATGAGAAACGAAATAAATCTATTCAGAACAGAAAATAAATCCCTCAAAAGCCAATTACTTTTTGAATTATTTAATTTAAAAAAAAGTAACTTAAAAATGCTATTGTGTTGTCTTTTAACAACAAAGTGTCTAAAACATTCTTTGTTTTACTGAATAATTGAATGATGTTCTTTTCTTTTTTTTTTTTTTTTTTTTTTAATCATTTTCAGATTTACCCAAATAGGTAGAGCTGCCTGTAGATGGCGGCAATGCTCTATTTTAGTTTGTGATCTGCCTTTACAAAAGAAGAAGAAAGACGCTCCCTGATTCTTGGCTGTGTTCCATTTCAAATATCTATCCCCTTCCCTCGCAAACTTCACTCCGTCTCATGGACTTGGATGTACGTCACTACATTGCGCGAGTGTCCACTACTGGCAGAAGACGTGCAATGGGTTCAACTGGAACACCCTTTACACTTGATCACTTGGAGCATGTTGAAGGCTGATGTCAATTTGTGGAATTATTCAGTGATTTTCGCACCTGAGAAAAAAAAAAATGTCTTTGAATATTGATTTCAGAGGCTTATGTATAAATCTCGTATGTTTAATTATTATTATTTTTTTCATTAGAAAGAATTGTAGAAAGGATTAATCAAGAATTACACAAACGAAAATGTTAACATAATGAACACATAGGCTATATCTGTGTGATAAACAGTTTAAGGTAGCTACAAGTATTATGTTGATCTCAGTATAACTTTTCTAAACTGCTTAATTGACCTAACTTCACTTCCATCATACATTAGAGTTGTGTGGGGGTGGGGTTTATGAAGTGCAATCACGTCAAGACACGTCACAATCGAGTTGCATTGTGGGATATGGAGCTGCCTGAAGTGTTCATCAGAGTAAGCTCGCTCCATCGGTCAAAATCGAGGGGTTGAAAGTCTGTCAGTAGAAAGTTCCCTCGCTCACTTAACGAAGTGGAACGGACTTCCAAAATGGCGGCGGGGATTCTCCCGAGGGGAAGTGCTTAGGGGAGTTAGAGAGTGGATGTTAAAAGTGAAGTGGAACGCAGCCCTGGTCGTGTCTAGAAAGGATCCCTCTCACGTCAAGTTCTCATGCATTCGCATTGTATTATGATGTGATGGTGCTTTTTCTGCGTGCCTCAGCGTATTAATGATGGAGAGCATTAAAAGCTTAAATAATATAAATCTTCTTCTTTCTTCTTTTCCACCCACGCTAAGGAGCGTATTGGGTGACGAGAGTTCTGCAGCGGGTTCGATCAGCGGTGAGGTCTTCGATTTCATCCCAGGAGACATTGAGGGCTTTAAGGTCATTGATTAAAGTCCAGTGCCAGATCAGTCGTGGTCAGCCTGTACCGCGCCGGCCTCCAGGTGGAACCCATAGAAACGCCTTCTTGGGGATCCGGCTGTCGTCCATGCGGATAACATGTCCAGCTAGTCGTAGGTGATGCTGTACAATGATCGTACTGAGGCTTGGCAGCTTGCTTCGTCGTAGGACCTCCTCGTTGGTAATGTGGTCAAGGTATCGAATGTGCAGTATCCGTCTCAGGCAATGCAGGTGAAATACGTTCACCTTCCGTGTAGTATTGGCCAACAGTTTCCACATTTCAGCGGCGTAGTTTCCACATTTCAGCGGCGTAGGCGACGACGTTAAGCAGTTATATTAATTATATTGTGTATTTGTTGGAAGACTGCTAAGGCCTTGCCAGTCCGGCATTTGACGTCTGTCTCTGTGCCTCCATCTCGTCCAATGATGCTGCTGAGTTATGTGAACCTTTCAACCTCTTCGAGATCATGCCCATTCACCCTGATCTTTAGCACACCGGCTCGAATGCTAACATGCAATAATATCAATAATATAACATTACTATTATTACAGAATGACTATTTACACTAGTTATACATACCTGCCACACAGTGCAGCTATTTGCGCTCAAATAGTCTGGTGTAAACAAAGAAATTAAAGACATACTGCATCCTTAAGTGTTGCCGCAATGGCATAGCGTGTAAAAAATGGTATGGATGTGTTTTTTTCCATGTAGACTACCTGGGTTCAAATCTGCCTTTTGATCCAGTTTTGCCCATACTGTGTTACCTGTCTCCACTCTTTAATACTATATAATAATAAATAAAATGAATATAAAGTTGATTTCCTTGCAGTGATTTGGTCATGTTGAAGGTCAGAGAGTTGAGTGAAAGGTTTGATCCGGGTAAAATTACGGCATGCATTACTCTTTGAACTGCTTTTAATTTTAAAAACATCATATGCATTAATTATACAGTAATAAGAAGATAGCAACATATAAGCCACAGTGATGTACTTGGGGAAATGAGAATGGTCGGCGAGCACTCCTCGTTGCTGCGAGTTCTGTAGCTCATGCTCCTTTCCAGTCAAATTACAAAGAAAAATGCAAACAAATGTGTCCCCACTCAAGATATACGTACATTGAGTTGTGGATGCAATCTTTGTTTATTAAAATACAAAGTTCCACAATGGTGGATTAGGACCCAGAACCTCTAACACCAAAGGGCAAATTACTTAACACTAAACCAGATGTTTGTCAATGGAACTATTGATGTACAACTGACCAACAATATCTCATGACCGATAGTAGCAGAAGTAGAGCTGAAGTTTTCAAATTAGTTAAATATTTATTTTAGAGCTTGAATTGGTCATCAAGGATGACTATTCATCAAAATATTTTTTTTTACGAGCGCTCCTCGTTGCTGTGCGACTTCAAATTAACGGCGTGTAAGAATCTTGCGGGATTGACATGGGAGGGATCCCTTTTAGACATGACCCCTGATTTTGAGCAGCAGGTAAAATATGCTGCCAGTTTGTCAGACATTTTGCTGGTGGAAGTTTGGCTTCAATGCTATAAAGACAGCTTTTAGTTATAATCTGACCAACATGATGTAGCGTTTGGTCGCGCTACACTGCTACTTGCAGGGAAAAGTAGTTTGCTACTGGAAAAGCTACAGTGTTTTAAAAGCAGCTGAGCTACTGTCAAGCTACTGAAAAATGTAGTTTAGTAGTGTCACTGCTTGTAGTTAGCTACTCCCCAACACTGGGGAGTAGATTCCATAGTCCTATCATTCACTTGATGTTTTCCAGTAATCTGAGCCTAGTGTAGAGAGTAAGGGATGTGTGACAAACACACACACGCATACTGATTACATTCTTTCAGTAATAAAAATGTTGTCACTTAAATCCAAAGCAATTTACAGTACACTCACAAGCAGTATACAGCTGCAGGAAAAAGTATGTGTTTTCTGTATTTCTGCATAAACTGGTAGTGAAATTGAATCTGATATTTAACCAAGCAAAAAAAACAAACGCATGTCTTTCTTGAACAAACCATGTAAACACTCACATTCAGTGGTGAAGCCAGAAATTTTATACAAGAGTGGCCAGGCAGTGGCCAGCAATCATTCTGGGGTGGCACAGAAAAAAAAATTCTACAAATAAAAAATACTGGGCTATTTTATAAGTGCCCACAACAAAATAATATATAATACATTTTATGTGTTTGTAATTAAAGGAATAGTTTACCCAGAAATTAAAATGTTGTCATCATTTACTCACCCTCATGTTGTTCCTACCCGTATTACTTCCATGGAGCACAAAAGGAGATGTTAGGCAGAATTTTAGCCTCTGTCACCATTTTCATTGTATAGTATTTGGTGCCAACTCTTTTTCCCCTTTATTCCTTGTCAGTTAATCAGATTGAAAAAGATTGTATTAATTCTTTTTTACTTTAATAAAAGGGGTTTAATGAGAAGCCCCATTAATCAGTCCTATTTACTTATTATGAAACTGGATATAAACATCTCTACTTCATCAGAGTGGGCAAAATGAGTTAGTATAATGAAATAGTGTGATAGGTGGTTTACTCTCTCTAGATCACCCAGACTGCCATTCTCCTGTGACTCAGGTTCTTGCTACTCTTACTGAAAAAATGATTAGATATATAGATAGATAGATAGATTATTAACAGCAACAAGAATAAACATTTGAACACCAGATTGAGATTCATATTTATATCAATAAATTGCGTCAGCTTAACTTTACAAACAAAGCACAACAAAAGGGAATGGAACAATGTATATCTGATTATTTCTGGAATATATATATTTTCACAAACACAAGTTATTTACAATTTTGCAATAGTTTATTTTTAAAAATACAGACTGATTCTGCATGGTCAATCTGTTTTGCTGTTCTTGACACCCATATTTTGCTTGCACATCGCCTTTGCAGGTTTGCAATGTTTTGGCCCTATTTAGGGGGAAAATAGTGCCAAAAGTGTAAGCGTGAAAAAAGGAAGTCAGAATGATACAGATCACGTTTATTTTGTGTTAATATGAAGTTTCAGATTCACAACACATGAATTTTGTTTACACTTTTAAAAATCTTACTCTTCACATGCAAATCTTTAAGGCACAAATGTATCTTCATCTCACAGCTCATGAACAAACCTGAAGCGAAAGCACCAAAAAGAGTGAGATATATCTATCTGGAGCCAATAATATCCATCTGCAGAGCTCTGTCACAGATGTCACAGCAGTTTCAGGACAGCAATCGCTTGCAGGATTCACACATCCTCCGTGAGCGGGGTGTGGCCATGGTGTGAGCGTCGCGTTTTCGTTTTGTTACTCCTATTAACAGATTACAATGTTCCCACTGCAAGTGTGAGTCGCAAGGTGACATGTACCAGACGTGGCAGTGAGCAGATAGTTTCGCCGTTGAGCCTAGTTTTGCCACGCAGCTCACACTGAGCTCAGCGACTCTGGGTGCAGTACAACACTAAAATAATAAAAAGATTATAGAAAAGACACAAAAGCAAATCAAAATTATTCAAACCGAACCTATGGGACACTACAATTTATATGTCTGCATGCAAGTAAACTCAATACAATAACTTAATAAAGGAAAGAATTAATAAACTGCTGGACCTTTTGCCATTCTGTGTATATACTGTAGGTGCACAGTATATTAACCAATCACAACCAAGTGTGCTGATAAAGATGAAGTGCACATGACTGCCTACTGTTGTTCTTGAAGCAGCAATAATGTCAGATTATTATGATCTTATTAAAGAAAAAAATTGGCATAGGACCCTATAGATAACTTTATATTCTGCATAGAGGCACTGCTGTTTCTCACGGAAGAGATGCGGCCAATGTGAACGTCCAACGCGATCACTCCACTGGCGAATTTTGAGCAAAGGTGAGCAAGCATTTTCAATTCATTTCAATGGAAGTTTAGCGCCAAACTCGCGAGGTGCATTGTGGGAATAAGAATGGTGCGGAGAAAGCATTGAGGGTGGTCGAGGGTGTCAATAAAGTTCAAATTCCTCTGCTATAGCAAATTAGGAACTAAAAATGCCAGGTGCCAGCCAATCTCTGTAAGATGAAAGCAGTGTTGTCTGTCATAATAGCTTCAACACCTGTTGATTATGATATACTTTCTGCTGGATTGAGTGCTTAAATCCCATATTTTTGTTGAACTGAGTCTTTTAACAGACTTCAAATGAATATTGCACACATTAATTGTGGTAATACTGTAGCTGGGTAAACAAAAACTGAAATAAATCAACAAAGTTTACATACTTGTGGAAATAAAGTTAGCATCTTTCTGTCTGTAATCGCGCACATTTATGATTATATTGACTGTGAACTGAAAACAATTATTATTTTTACCATGTATAGAAAACATCACAGGTCAAGTTCAAAGCTACATACTACCATACCATTCTTACTATTTTTCCCATAGATCGATATGGTAGAAGCAGTTAGAGTAGATATGATCATCACGATGGCGCTGCGGATGGCCGCCTCGGTGTGGAGCGCTCCTATTGTTTTGTTGTTTTGGTTTGTTTGTCCTGTGTTTAGTAATCATTTTCCAGTCAGTTTTACCAGAGACGAACTGCTGAACATTCGACAGTATATACCAGACAATCTTTTCCCGGTTTTTGAATATTCATACGTTTTGCTGGACATTTTAGTTGGAGGCGCGGCTGTGTTGTTCAAGAGACACAGACGAGGGAGACGAGCGGGCGCGCTGGTCAAGCTCCATCGGCGCGGCTTTTGTACAGCGCTGCCGAGTATTCATCTAGCGAATCTCCGCTCTCTTCTTAACAAAACGGACAAACTACATCTCCTCACCCACACAAACAAGGACTTTTCAACCTCTGCTGCCTTGTGCGTCACAGAAACCTGGCTGAGTGAAGCCATTCCGGACAGCGCGTTACATCTGCCGGGCTTCCAGCTGTTCAGAGTGGATCGCATTGCGGAGTTAACAGGGAAAACGAGAGGCAGTGGAACATGCTTTTACATCAATGAAAGTTGGTGTGCATATGTAACAATGTTAAAGAAGATGTGCTGTCCTAATTTGGAAGTGCTCTTTATTAACTGTAAGCCTTTCTACCCACCGCGGGCGAGTTTTCCTCGTTTATTCTGGTGAGTGTTTACATTGCGCCAAACGTGTGTTTGAATGCCACGCTGCAACAGCTGGCTGATCAGATCACAGACACAGAATAAAAATACCCAGACTTAGTTATTATTATTCTTGGGGATTTTAACAAAGCAAACCTCACACATGAACTGCCCAAATACAGACAGCACATTACATGCCCCACCAGAGACAGAAATATACTGGATCACTGCTACACAACATTAAAGGATGCATATCGCTCTGTCACTAGAGCAGCTTTGGAACTCTTTGATCACTATCTGGTTCATCTTCTTCAAAACTACAGACAGAAACTAAAAGCTGCTATGCCTGTAGTAAGGTCTGTAAAGAGATGGACCAATGAAGCAGAGCTGGAACTACAAGCCTGCTTTGACTGCACTGAAAACAAAAGATAAGGAAAGCACAAGGCCCAGATGGCTTTTCACCTGCATGGCTTAAATCCTGTGCTAACCAGCTGGCCCCCATCTTCACACTGATTTTCAATAGATCACTGGAGCAGTGTGAAGTTCCCTGCTACTTCAAATGTTCAATCATCATTCCTCTCCCAAAGAAACCAAAAATCACAGGACTTAATCACTACAGACCTGTCGCCCTGACATCTGTAGTCATGAAGTCATTTGAGAGACTGGTGTTGGCCCACCTGAAGGACATCACTGGACCCTTTCTAGATCCCCTTCAATTTGCTTAACAAGCAAAGAGGTCTGTGGATGATGCAGTCAACATGGGATTGCATCATATCCAGCAACATCTGGACAGACCAGGGACATATGCAAGGATCCTTTTTGTGGACTTCAGTTTGGCTTTCAACACCATCATCCCAGCTATACTCCAGACTAAACTACACCAGCTCTCTGTTCCCACGTCTATCTGTCAGTGGATTACCAGCTTTCTGACGGACAGGCAGCAGCTTGTGAGACAAGGGAAATTCACTTCCAGCACCTGTACAATCAGCACTGGTGCCCCCAGGGATGTGTGCTCTCCCCACTACTCTTCTCCCTCTACACCAACGACTGCATCGCCAAGGACCCCTCTGTCAAGCTCCTGAAGTTTGCAGACGACACCACTGTCATCGGCCTCATCCAAGATGATGATGAGTCTGCATACAGAAGGGAGGTTGAACAGCTGGCTGTCTGGTGCAGTCAAAACAACCTTGAGCTGAACACGCTCAGAATGGTGGAGATGATTGTGGACTTTAGGAGGAACACCCCAACACTGCCCCCCTCACCATTCTAAACAGCACTGTGGCAGCAGTGGAGTCATTCAGGTTCCTGGGCACTACCATCTCACAGGAACTGAAGTGGGAGACCCACATTGACTCCATTGTGAAAAAGGCCCAGCAGAGGTTGTACTTCCTTTGCCAGTTGAGGAAGTTCAACCTGCCACAGGCGCTGCTGAAACAGTTTTACTCAGCAGTCATTGAGTCTGTCCTATGCACTTCAGTATCTGTCTGGTTTGGTTCAGCTACGAAATCGGATATCAGAAGACTACAAAGGACAGTTCGGACTGCTGAGAGGATTATTGATTGCCCCCTGCCCACCCTTCAAGGACTATACACTTCCAGAGTGAGAAAAAAGGCTGGAAAAATCACTCTGGATCCCACTCACCCTGCCCACTACATTTTTGAACTGTTGCCTTCTGGCCGACGCTTCAGAGCTCTGAGCACCAGAACCATCAGGCACAGGAACAGTTTTCCCCCTCAGGTTATCCTTCTCATGAACAGTTAAAACTGCCCCATTGAGCAATAATTAATGTGAAATATACTACTTATTCTTTTTATATTATCCAACACATCCTACCTCTTCTACCATTACATTCCCTTGCACTGTATATAACCAATTTGTATTTAGATTTGCACTACGTATGTGTATGTGTGTATGTATGTATGTGTGTGTATGTATGTATGTGTATGTGTGTGTGTGTGTGTGTACATATATGTATATATATATATATATATATATATATATATATATATATATATATATATATATATAGACTATTGTGTATTCTTTATATACTTTATTTTCTTTTCAATATTTATTTATTTTTTATTCAATTTTTAAATATTTTTTAAAAGTCTTGTTGCTGTTTTGTATTGTTGTGTACTGGAAGCTCCTGTCACTAAGACAAATTCCTTGTATGTGTAAGCATACTTGGCAATAAAGCTCATTCTGATTCTGATTCTGATATAGTGTCACAGTCTGTCTCCCTCGTGTTTCCTAGGACTCTTATTTTGAAGTGTTTCCCCCAGACTACATTACCCATCACTGCCATCTGCTTCTGATTGTTCTCACCTGTTTTCTGTTTCATCATTAGCTTTTGTTTGTATAAATACCCCTTAGTTTTTGTATTCCTTTGTCAGTTCTTGTTTGTTGCTTTATGAGTTCCTATCTGTTTGTTTCACTATTATCATCTTCATTAAAAGCCTTTAGATCCAGCATCTCCCGTCTCATCTCAGCAACCAGACGTTACAGAAGAACTCACCTACATGGATCTAGCGGCTGTCCAAATCCTGCTACTAAAGCAAGGGGACTGTCAAGTTGAGGATCATGTCTGTGAGTTTTTAGAATTAGTGAATTTAGTGCACTATCCAGACCGCTCTCTGGTGATTTTCTTCCGGACCGGTCTGAATAGTGCACTGAAGGAACTGATGCCTCTGGCTGATCCTCACTGGACCCTCTGCGAATATGTGGAGAAGGCTCTGGAACTTTGCGGTTCCCATTACACAGTGGATTATGGCGGGAACCCCGGGCCAAAACCTGCATCTTCGGCCCCTTGCTCCAAGCCTGCCACGGCCAACGAGCCAGCGCCTACGCCTGCCACGGCCAACGAGCCAGCGCCCATGCCTGCTACGGCCAACGAGCCAGCACCCACACCTGCCACGGCCAACGAGACAGTGCCAATGCCTGTGGCCTCGCCCGCTCCCGTGACGACGCTCCCAGCTGTCTGGAATAGGAGAAGGAAACGGACACCTTCTCCCCAGTCTCTGCCCATGCTCACGAACACGGAGGTCATTCCCCAGTCACTGCCAGTGCTCATGACCACAGAAGTCATTCCCCAGTTACTGCTAGTGCTCACGACCACGGAGGTCGTTCCCCAGTCACTGCCAGTACTCACGACCATGGAGGTCGTTCCAAAGTCGCTGCCAGTGCTCACGACCACGGGGGTCATTCCCCAGTTACTGCTAGTGCTCACGACTATGGAGGTCGTTCCCCAGTCGCTGCCAGTGCTCACAGCCACAGAGGTCGTTCCCCAGTCGCTGCCAGTGCTCACAGCCACGGAGGTTGTTCCCCAGTCGCTGCCAGTGCTCATGACTACGGAGGTCATTCCCCAGTCACTGCCAGTGCTCACGACCACAGAGGTCATTCCCCAATCGCTGCCAGTGCTCTTGATCATGGAGGTCTGTTCCCAGTCTCTGCCAGCTCTCGTCGAGCCACCCACAGCTCCGCCTTCCATGGCTTCGCCCCTCGAGACTCCCACGGCTCTGCCTTCCATGGCTTCGCCCCTTGAGCCTCCCACGGCTCTGCCCTTAGAGCCTTCCATGGCCCCACCCCTCGAGCCTCTCCAGGCTCCGCCTGCCTTCGTCGAGTCTTCCACGGCTCTGCCCTCAGAGTCTTCCATGGCTCCGCCTGCTCCCCCAGAGACTCCTCTTCCAGCGGTTCCACCCACTCCTCCAGAGACTTCTCTTCCAGCAGTTCTGGCTGCCCCTCCTCCAGCATCTCCGCCTCCTGACCCTGTCCCCGCTCTGTGGCCGCCTCCCAGGCCTCCTGACCCTGTCCCCACCCTGTGGCCACCTCCCAGGCCTCCTGACCCAGTCCCGGCCCTGTGGCCACCTCCCAGGCCTCCTTACCCAGCCCTGTGGCCTCCTCCCAGGCCTCCTGACCCAGTCCCAGCCCTGTGGCTGCCTCCCAGGCCTCCTGATTCTATCCCAGCCCTGAGGCCACCTTCCAGACCTTCTGACCCAGTCCCTGCCCTGAGGCCACCTCCCAGACCCCTGGACCCAGTCTTTACCCTGAGATGGCCCCCCCCCCCCCCCAGACCTCCGGACCCAACTCTTACCCTGGGGTCTCCTCCCTGGCCACCTGGTCATCTTCCAGGTCCCCTTCCTCACCTGTATCTTTCTGCTCTCCTCAGCCATCTTTGGGGCGCCATGAGTCGACTCTTAAGGGGGGGTTGTTATGTCACAGCCTGTCTCCCTCGTGATTCCTAGGACTCTTATTTTGAAGTGTTTCCCCCAGACTACATTACCTATCATGCACTGCTCTCATCACTGCCATCTGCTTCTGATTGTTCTCACCTGTTTTCCATTTCATCATTAGCTTTTGTTTGTATAAATACCCCTTAGTTTTTGTATTCCTTTGTCAGTTATTGTTTGTTGCTTTATGAGTTCCTGTCTGTTTTTTTTCTCACAATTATCATCTTCATTAAAAGCCTGCATTTAGATCCAGCGTCTCCCGTCTCATCTCAGCAACCATACATTACATATAGAATGCCATCAAGAAGACATTCGTAGACAATACAAACTTGCTGTACCATGCCCCAAAGGTGTTTATAGTGTATTTATTGTATATTGCATTGGGTATGTACTTTGATCATAACCTGCACCTGTTTTTAATAAATTACATTAACAACAAATTATATTTTTGGCAGAAATGTCACGGTCCAGTCACTTTGTCAGGTTGGTGTTCTGCCTGACAGGACCGTGGCAGTATCGACCTGCCTTAGTGTTTTGTGTCACCCCTTTTGTGTGAGCACCGGTGATGTCATGGTTCCTGGCACCTTGCAGGTTGTGTGTTCGCCTGATGTGGACTGTGGCATCATCGTTCCCTGTCTGTTTTTGTCAAAGCGTGTTTACGTTTTGCCCTTATGTGTTTCAAGTGCCGCTGGCGTGCTGAATCAGCATTTCCATGGGAACCCTGATTGTTTCCATGGGAACGCTGGTCATTACAACCTTCAGCTGTGAGTGACACCTGTCCCTTGTTTGTTCCTCTTATTTACATCCCATCGTGTGCCATGTCCAATGTCGGATCATTGTGGTGTTATTGTCAATGTGAAGGTTGTTGTGTGTAACTGTTACTGTGGTGTTTGTAACCGTTACTGTTGTGTTAAACTGTGCTCTTGTGCAGTTGTTGCTGGCTGCGGTTAGTTTCAGAAGAGGAGTTACCTTCTGTGCTCGCTGGCCGCCTCCCTCGCCAGTTCGGTGCCCTAACAAAGGTTTACTAAAGTAATACCAAGCCCATGTTCATGATATCTATTACAGATGAATGATGTCTGAGGGATCAGAGATCATGCGCATTCAGAAGTCTTAAATTGCCCCTTTCTCAACTTTTTTGGAGCATGTTGTAATCATCTGGTTTGAAATTACTGTACATAAAAAAATATTTACAAATCACTCCTTTTTGTTTTTATTAGCATTTTTCATACTGTTCCAACTTTTTTGGAATTTGGGTTTTATATATATATATATATATATATATATATATATATATATACACTGGCGGCCAAAAGTTTGGAATAATGTACAGATTTAGCTGTTTCAGAAGGAAATTGGTACTTTAATTCACCAAAGTGGCATCCAACTGATCACAAAATACATTACTAATGTAAAAAAACAGCACCATCACTATTTGAAAAAAGTAATTTTGATCAGATCTAGACAGGCCCCATTTCCAGCAGCCATCACTCCAACACCTTATCCATGAGTAATCATGCTAAATTGCTAATTTGGTACTAGAAAATCACTTGCCATTATATCAAACACAGCTGAAAGCAATTTGGTTAGTTAAATGAAGCTTAACATTGTCTTAATGTTTGTTTTTGAGTTGCCACAGTATGCGATAGACTGGCATGTCTTAAGGTCAATATTAGGTCAAAACTGGCCAAAAAAAAAAAAAAAAAGCTTTCACTAGAAACTTGTCAGTCAATCATTGTTTTGAGGAATGAAGGATATACAATACTTGAAATTGCCAAAAAACTGAAGATTTCATACAAAGCTATACACTACAGTCTTCAAAGGCAAAGGACAACTGGCTCTAACAAGGACATCTCTATGTGGAAGGCCATATGTACAACTAAACAAGAGGATAAGTACATCAGAGTCTCTAGTTTGAGAAATAGACACCTCACATGTCCTCAGCTGACAGCTTCATTGAATTCTACCTGCTTAACACCAGTTTCATGTACAACAGTAAAGAGAAGATTCAGGGGTGCAGGCCTTATGGGAAGAATTGCAAAGAAAAAGACACTTTTGAAACAGAAAAACAAGAAGAAAGTTTAGAGTAGGCAAAGAAACACAGACATTGGACAACAGATAATTGGAAAAGAGGGTAACACTTTATTTGGATGGTCCCAAGTAGATATTTAACTGACAATAAGTGACTTATCAACTGGCTTGCTATGGCTAGTAAACAGTGTTTCAACAACGTTTCAACAAACATTCAGTAGACTATCAATAGCCTGTATAACAGCAGCAAAATAACAGCTTATCGACTGACTTGCTATAGCTAGTAAACAGTGTTTCAACAAACATTCAGTAGACTTTCAGTAGCCTGTATATAGATCTCTATTAATGACCTTTTAATGAACCGATGTTCTCAACAATAATGTAAGTAGGTCATTAATAGAGATCTATATACACTGTTTACTAGCTATAGCAAGTCAGTCGATAAGCTGTTATTTTTCTGCCGTTATACAGGCTATTGATAGTCTACTGAATGTTTGTTGAAACACTGTTTACTAGCTATAGCAAGCCAGTTGATAAGTCACTTATAGTCAGTTAAATATCTACTTGGGACCATAAAAATAAAGTGTTACCGAAAAGAGTGTTACGGACCGATGAATCGAAGTTTGAAGTTTTGGGCTCAAACAGGACAATGTATGTGAGACGAAGGGTGAACGAAAAGATGTTGGAGGAATGCTTAACACCATCAGTCAAGCATGGTGGAGGAAATATAATGGTATGGGGGTGCTTTGGTGCTGGAAATGTTGGAGATGTATACAGTGTGCAAGGAACCCTAAACAAGGGAGGATATCATTCCATTCTCCAATGGCATGCCATCCCCTATGGTCAGAAATTAATAGGGGCCAATTTTATAATGCAGCAGGATAATGATCGTAAGCATACTTCTAAGTTATGCAAAAAATATTTGGGGATGAAGCAGTCCTCAGGAGTACTGACGGTGATAGACTGGCCAGCACAGTCACCTGATCTTAACCCCATTGAGGTTTTGTGGGATCAGCTAGAATGTAAGGTGCGTGAGAAGTGCCCGACAAGACAGCCACATATATGGCAAGTGCTGCAGGAGGCATGGGGTAAAATGGCACCTGAGTATCTGGACAAACTGACAGCTAGAATGCCAAGGATCTGCAAAGCTGTTATTGCTGCACATGGAGGATTTTATGATGAGAACTCTTTGAAGTAGTTTAAGAAGTTCTAAACATTTTTTTAATTTATTTTTTTATTTTTTTAAATGTAATAGTAATTTTTCATGTTATTAATGTCCTGACTATACATTGTGATCAGTTGAATGCCACTTTGGTGAAAAAAAAAAAAGTACCAATTTCTTTCTATAAGAACAAAATCTGTACATTATTCAAAACTTTTGGACGCCAGTGAACATATCTATATTTATTGCTGCTGGGAGTGCCTTGTTCTTCTCTTGGAATTGTCTCATGAACAGAGGCTTCTGTCCTGTAACATACATTTTAAGGTTGATTTAGAATTATCATTCGGGGGGTTGCTAGTGTGGTCTGGAGGGAAATAGGGAGATACCTTTCAGAAATAACTCCAAAGTTCTCCAAAAGAAGTAGTGTCCACCATTTCCTTATAATGGGAAGGTCACACTTGAAGTCAGAAAAAAAAGAGAATCTTTAAATATCAACTGCAACAACAGCACGAAGTCCAATTTAATTACTTGAAATGGTAATACAGACAATGTGCTGAACATACTGAAAAACAACAGCAAAAAACAACTTCAGTAACAGTTTAAATTGCACAAAAAGTACTATGCAAATATGTGTTTACAGTATGGTACATGCCAGGTTAAGCATGATCCATGCTCTACTAGTTGAGCTACAGAGCTCCTGCATTTCATCCAGTAGAGATAGAGCACGGATGATGGTAACGGCAATGTTTTGAGTTCCCATGTAGGGCTGCACGATAATGACAAAAATCAGAATTGTCGATTATTTCCTTTGATATTGTAATGGTGATTAATTTAAATTAATACAAGTTACATTAAAATACTTACTTTGTTGTGGATCAAATGCATGCAATATTTTTTATGTAGGCTGCACATCCAAAACAAGCCGATAACTGTTTCTGAATGTATTGCCGTTTTATCAGTAAATTAATCGTAAATGGTCAACCTCACATTGGCCCTCTTAGAAGCAAACAAAGTTGTTATTCAAATGTTTTAAAAATTACACAAAAGTGAGCAACAATCATGTCTGTAATCAGTTACAAGGCTCAACAACTGGATAAGCACACATTAAATAGAAAATGAAGTCAAAAAAGAGTCGAACTACATAGACTGCTATAATTTAAATTTATCACGATTAGTTAATTGTGGCAGCTGTAATTGTAATCTCGAATATTTTTTTGATTAATTGTGCAGCCTTTTTCCCATGAAACACATACATTTATAAGCTAATAGATTGAATGCACTGCAAAGAAGCAAAAAATCACTGTCCAGGACTTTCACCTCAACTGTTCCTCGCTGGTGGAATGCCCTGCCAAACTCCACCCGAGCAGCTGGTTCTCTAAAATCCTTTATAAAGCATCTTAAGAGAGCTCTTCTGTGAACACTTGAACCAATCCCTTTAGTGCACAGTCTTCTTCTTATTATATATATATTAGGGGTGTAACGGATGTATTCATCCCGAACCATCATGGTACTGACGTCACGGTTCTGTGCATGTAGTCAGATGAAGAATATATCTGAGACAGTCACAGGCGATCCACACTCCAATCCAGAAGGGGGCGCGTGCAGTAATGAACGCTTTTTGCTAACCACCACAACAGGAAAAAGAGCAGAAGAAGAATGGTGAGTTCAGATGACACGCAAGAGCTGGAAGACCCGCCTACTTGTTATAAATCAGCAGTGTGGGAAGTTTCGGGTTCCCATTGAACTACGGCAGCAGTAGAGAGCGAGTGGTAGATAGGACGAGGACGGTGTGTCGGCATTGTAAGACAGCTGTACAGTATGTGAGTGGATATACGTCCAACATGCTAACACATATCTGACAACATCACCCAGATGTGCCAATCACTGGAGCTAGGCAGAAATAGATGACAGGAGTGCAAAAACGTATCCCTGCAGCTTTAAACCAGCCTCTAGATGTGAGAGCAGACAGGGCCAAAATCATTACCCAGGCAATTGCATACACAAACAACATATAGTTTAAGTGGAACAAATTGTAACACTCCTTCTCCTAATGCACAAGTATTATTTTTCATTATTCTATTTATTTTGTACTTCTATAACAAAAGAGATGCTTTTCAGTTTTATAGTTGATTGTGACCAAATACCTTTTGTTTTTTATCAGCCCTACAAAAAAAATATGACCTATGCAAGAGTGCATTCTGTTTACTGCTTAGTGCTTAATACACTAAAGGAGGCTGTACTGTACCAACTACCTCAGGGGGGACTAAATGCCGCTAGGTGGAACAAACTGTAATTTGCACTACTGTCTATTCAAAATAAATGAAAAGAAACCTAGCATTTGGGATTTGTTGCTTTTTCCTGTTGTACCAAACTCGTATCGAACCGTGACCCCAAAACCGAGGTACGTACCGAACCATGACTTCTGTGTACCATTATACCCCTAATATATATACACATATATATATATAAACTCTCTCATCCTCCTTGCTAGGGGTATTTCTCTAAACAGTTTTGAAACTTGTATTACAGCACTTGTGTTACTACTGCCTAGGATGATTTGCTGCTGTTGTTCACCTCATTTGTAAGTCGCTTTGGATAAAAACATCTGCTAAATTAATAAATGTAAATGTAAGTTGCTTATAATAAAAGTGTCTGCCAATTAAATAAATGTAATTACCTGTGTCCTTATTCTTTCTTTCAACAAATACTTATAAAGCACACCAATTACAGGTTTATTTATGTCAAAAAGATGATTTGCCTAGATTCCTCACCATCAACATGAAAACCCCACAGTCTGACTGCTGGCGTGGCCACTGTTGTACCGGTTGTTGATGGTGTGTCTCTGACCGCTGGCATAGGCACTGTTGCACTGGTGGTTGGTGGCATTTTGGCTGAAGTGGGATGCTGTTTATGTTTACAAACATGTGAATATGTGTCTCACCTCAAAACTGTAGTTGCTCAGTACAGACAGTGGTAATGGAGTGACGCTCTGTGAAAGTAAAGATCTGTGAAAAGTAAATATAAATATTTGTGCTACATATGTTGACAAACAACTAAAGAATTTAATATCTCCATGGACAACTGCCTTGTTGGAGTGGCTTTGGAGGTGCAATTTTAATTTTTCCAGTCTAGTCGGCTTAAACACTGGCCATGCAATAAGGGCACTGAAAATTGCTGCAACAGGTTTGCGCTGCTGCAACTGAGGTAATGTTTGACTTCTCCAAATCATAATATGTCTCTACAAGGGAAAAAATGCACCAAAGGCATTGCTCAATATCGGGAATTTTGATCAATGCAACAAAATACTTACAGCATTCAAGAGTATTAGTACTAGGCTACCATAAACTCACAAACATTAGGCCTAAATAAAACAAAACGGAACAAACCATTTATATTCAGAAATAATAACAAAAGCTTCAGTGACTTTATCGTAAAACCCATTTACAAAACAAAATCTGAAGGGTAATTGAAATAATAAAATTTGATTTAGTAAGACAAAAGAAAAAAAATTCAAGCTTCAATAAGAATAACAATAACACACCTACAGATTCAGTAGTGAGCAGATAAAAAGCAATAATATATAGATTCATTGTTCACAAAATAACGATAGATTTAATAAGACATTACAAAGACAACTCACCTTGTTCTCTGCCAGATTTGTTCTGTTTATTAGCTCCGCCCAAAGTCTTTAAAGCAAGTCAGTCCACTGTCGGCAATCTTTAGAACACTCTCAGGAGGCTATTTCCAGTCATGCCAGTGCAGCTCCTTTCTACTTGAATGGAGACAGACCAAAATCTCAAAAACAACTTGTCAAGATTACAATCAAAGAACATATTTCAAATCAGCAATAAATTATGAAAATACTGGTATCATAAATTGTGATTCATTACCTCATATTATGTAAAGAAATTCAATTTTCCCGGCTTGTATAGCTAATGTGCATGCCCGTTCTAGAGTTGATTGACAGGTGATGTGTGTATCTAAAAGGTGATTGGCTCTTTTAACTGTAAGGCCGGACTCCCTTTCTTCATCTGTTGACCGTTGGCGTGCATAAACGTCACATCCTTTGGATTTCCCCGGCAAAAGCAACCCGCTTCCTTTGCATGAAAATCAGTCTACAGGCTTTAATAGGCAACCTAGGAAGTCCGGCAAGAGCTCATTTTTTAAGTTGCGTTACAAGCTGTTCACACATTGGCATTTTTTGCACATTTGTTACATATTGCACCTTTAAGCTTTTGATGTTAAATAACCTTATGACATTTACTGTATTTGCTATGCATATCTGTGACCTTAAGCATTAAAAATCCAATTAGTTAGAAGTATTTTAGCTGCATAATAACAGTCAGCTGGAGCTGTGACAATTCTGTGTTGTCCACTTCAAGCACATTCAGACATTAAGCTTATTATGCCACAGCAGTGGAGCGCTGCATAATAAAATAATACAAATAGTTTACAATTTGCCGGTTACATGAGGTTTTAAGAGGGAAATAACCACACAATCTAAAAGTTTTTAAAAGCAAATGCATGAACATGCACAAAAACGTAACTAAATTATTCAGTTTGTCTGATATCAACGATGTCAGGGACAGATATCCTAGTTACAGATACTGCACTAAAATAGTTCTGCCCTGAACGTCACGTTTGCTTAGAATTAATTGCTTACAATTAAAACTGCACTATGTATCTTTGTTCTCTCTAGTGACATCTGTGGTTGAAACTTAAAACTGCAAGCAATTTGCAGAAGAATACATTACTTCAGTCGTATTTTGGCATTGCTCTTCTGGCGGATGAATTTCCCAATTTGAGCCACCTGGACATCCACTGTGTGTGATCATGAATGGAGCCAGAGTCATAACATGCTATTTTCTTGTTGATATTGTTATATGAGTAAACATTTGAAACGGAAATATTACTTGTTTCGATGAAGATCAACAACACTCTTATTTACATAGTTGATTTAATTTTACCCTTAAATTGCTTTTCTGACACTACACTCAAAGCACTTTTAAAAAGAGAACAGGGGACTCTCCTCAGACACCACCAGTAGATCTTAATATGATTATTCAAGTGTTTGATCTACTATTAATGTTTGAATTGTACTACAATTTTCAATTTAAGAGGTTCAGCCTGTGATATGGCTGATACGAGTTCAATAGAAGACTTTATTATTTTATACTATATTGTCCAGCCTCAGTTACTACAATAGCATGTCTATGCAATGCACACAATTACACCGTGAACTAAAAACATAAAACGAGGATTCAATAATGATGGGGGATAAAATATACTTTATTACACATAAAAATAATATGCTTAAATATATAATATAACAAATACAAGAAGTCATACATATTAAACATGTCACAGTAACTTCACCGGACAATGTAGCTACATCGCGATCGGTTAACACACGAGTAATGTTCGATTCATGAAAGCATAACAAGCAATATAAGCTTCAACAACCCTACCAGAAAATACAGTGCATCCGGAAAGTATTCACAGCGCTTCACTTTTTCCACATTTTGTAATGTTACAGCCTTATTCCAAAATGGATTAAATTCATTATTTTCCTCAAAATTCAACAAACAATACCCCATAATGACAACAGGAAAGACGTTGGTTTGAAATCTTTGCAAATTTATTAAAAATAAAAAATGAAAAAAAAATCACATGTACGTAAGTATTCACAGCCTTTGCTCAATACTTTGTTGAAGCACCTTTGGCACCAATTACAGCCTCAAGTCTTTTTGAGTATGATGCTACAAGCTTGGCACACCTATTTTTGGGCAGTTTCTCCCATTCTTCTTTGCAGGACCTCTCAAGCTCCATCAGGTTGGATGGGGAGCGTCGGTGCACAGCCATTTTCAGATCTCTCCAGAGATGCTCAATCGGGTTCAAGTCTGGGCTCTGGCTGGGCCACTCAAGGACATTCACAGAGTTGTCCCGTAGCCACTCCTTTGTTATCTTGGCTGTGTGCTTAGGGTCGTTGTCCTGTTGGAAGATGAACCTTCACCCCAGTCTGAGGTCCAGAGCGCTCTGGAGCAGGTTTTCATCAAGGATGTCTCTGTACATTGCTGCATTCATCTTTCCCTCGATCCTGACTAGTCTCCCAGTTCCTGCCGCTGAAAAACATCCCCACAGCATGATGCTGCCACCACCATGCTTCACTGTAGGGATGGTATTGGCCAGGTGATGAGCGGTGCCTGGTTTCTTCCAGACATGACGCTTGCCATTCAGGCCAAAGAGTTCAGTCTTTGTTTCTCATTGTCTGAGAGTCCTTCAGGTGCCTTTTGGCAAACACCAGGCAGGCTGTCATGTGCCTTTTACTGAGGAGTGGCTTCCGTCTGGCCACTCTACCATACAGGCCTGACTGGTGGAGTGCTACAGAGATGGTTGTTCTTCTGGAAGGTTCTCCTTTCTCCACAGAGAAACGCTGGAGCTCTGTCAGAGTGACCATCGGGTTCTTGGTCACCTCCCTGACTAAGGCCCTTCTCCCCCATTCGCTCAGTTTAGCTGGGCGGCCAGCTTTAGGAAGAGCCCTGGTGGTTCCAAACTTCTTCCATTTATGGATGATGGAGGCCACTGTGCTCATTGGGACCTTCAATGCTGCAGAAATATTTCTGTACCCTTCCCCAGATCTGTGCCTCGATACAATCCTGTCTCGGAGGTCTACAGACAATTCCTTGGACTTCATGGCTTGGTTTGTGCTCTGACATGCACTGTTAACTGTGGTACCTTATATAGACAGATGTGTGCCTTTCCAAATCATGTCCAATCAACTGAATTTACCACAGGTGGACTCCAATCAAGTTGTAGAAACATCTCAAGGATGATCAGTGGAAACAGGATGCACCTGAGCTCAATTTTGAGTGTCATGGCAAAGGCTGTGAATACTTATGTACATGTGATTTTTTTCATTTTTTATTTTTAATAAATTTGCAAAGATTTCAAACAAACTTCTTTCACGTTGTCATCATGGGAAACTGTTTGTAGAATTTTGAGGAAAATAATGAATTTAATCAATTTTGGAATAAGGCTGTAACATAACAAAATGTGGAAAAAGTGAAGCGCTGTGAATACTTTCCGAATGCACTGTAGATACTATTGGAACAGAGCAAGCAAGCAGCACGAGCACTCAGTCGCGTGAAGTTGGAAACAAACTTAACTCACACATCCATGTTTGACACAGCAAGAGATGAAGATAGCACCGTATAGGGTGTAAATCAAACTTCACTTATGCAAACATATATGAAACACTTGCATACAGTAATTTACTTACACGTACATGTGGAATGCTCTAACAAATACACATGGAATGCTTGCACCCACCAATGTGAAATGCAGATCGATACACCTGCATTACACTCACTTATACATAAAAACTAGAAGCATGCGCATTCATGTATGAAACTCTCACGGAAATATACAAGCTCAATGCATGCAAGCGATCGAGGGAGAGAGGGCAACCATTATTTTATCACTCAGAGACGCGGTGAACGGCACATAATCCGTCCGCCGCAGTCGTTATTTCTTTATTGGATAAACTCAGAGTTCCAGTCTCACCCACGATGGCCGAAATGCCCAAACAGTCCAACGTGGTTTGACAACAACACAGCAAATCTCATTCGAGGTAACAGTATGTTACAAATAATACCTTGAGTATTATTAGCAGCAATGAGCGGACTCAGCGGTCTGTAAACTGTACAAGCAATGACCTTGATACACAAGAATAACACACTATAATAATTTATCTCTGCCCAGATGTAAACCTCTTACTTGAGTCACGTGAGGACGCGGGTAGAATGTGTGTTCGTCTGTCGTTTGACTCCGACTCGGTTCCTCGAAGCTCGGGTGATGATGGGAGGCTGTTTCTTCGCTCTGTCGGCGGGCGGTATGGTGGCTGATTCTCGGTGGGTCAGCAGAGAAAACAACGAAGTAGACTCAGTTGAAGAAGGAAGAGAAATCTTCTTTCTTCTCTTCTGCAGGCAAATGGGTGAGACGCTGATTGCTCGGCGGTCTCCTTCGGATCCGTTCGGGTGCTTGGTGGAACATGGAGAAATCTCAATTCGTCCAGTGAGATGGAGATCGTATGGCCAAATTTCAGGTACGTACGTTACTTCCTTGGGCAACGAGGCTACACCTGGCAGCAGCAGGGCTGCATCTAAATGAGGCACATACTGTCGCTGGAAGCAATGCCTAGAAAGATCTCTGAGGTTTTTATACTCTTGATGATGTCATGGTTGGGACGCATTCTGTCATGCGTTTCATCCAATAGGAGTTGAGAGTTCGATCCTTCAGAATTTCACACATAGGTGTAAAGAGAGCAAGGCATCATGGGATCTGTAGTCTGTTTTGGACTTCCTTTGTTTGATTTTGGCACCATTGTTGTTATCAGGCTTTGAGTGTTCGTATAGGCTGCAGTCAGTCTTTATGACTGTATGTAGGCCTGTCTTTGTCTCCAATTTGTGTACATGAGGCTCAGCACACATACACTTATTAAACACTCACCCATACATAAACTCATGCTTATACACTAATTTATCATGCACACATACATATATATATATATATATATATATACTCTACGTGCACACATACTTATGAAATTCTAATGCAAAGACACATTCTTTAAAGTCTGTATTTATGTGCATGTGATTTCATATGTGAATGTGCGTTACATTCTCAGTGTAAACGGAAGGCATTTCAGTGTAAAAGGAAGTGTCCATCAAAATCAACATGAATTTAAGAGTGATCTTACTAGTTTTAAAGTGTATTATTGCTTTACTTGCATTTACCCCCATCATTCTCTCCTGTTGACACCGTGGAGTCCTTCCGCTTCCTGGGAACCATCATCTCACAGGACCTCAAGTGGGAGATGAACATCAGCTCTCTAATTAAAAATGCACAGCAGAGGATGTACTTCCTGCGGCAGCTGAAGAACTTAAACCTGCCGAAAACAATGATGGTGCAACTCTGCACCTCCATCATTGAGTCTATCCTCACCTCCTCCATCACCATCTGGTATGCTGCTGCCACTGCCAAGGACAAAAGCTGCAGCGTGTCATTCGTTCTGCTGAGAAGGTGATTGGCTGCAATCTGCCATCTCTCCAGGACCTGTATGCCTCCAGGATCCTGAGGCGGGCAGAAAAGATTGTGGCCGACCCCTCCCACCCAGGACACAATCTCTTTGAGACACTCCCCTCCGGCAGGAGGCAACGGCCAATCAGGACCAAAACATCACGCCACAGGAACAGTTTCTTCCCATCTGCAGCTGACCTCATAAACAAGGCCTAGGACCCCCCTGACACTGTCTCTTATCCCACCTCCATAGACACTACACGTTACATTAACATAGTTTCCATAGTTTCCAAGTCACTGGCATCTGGACATTAAATTGACTTGCGTGTTATAACTATCCTAACACTGTTATTTAAAATAAATAATTAATTAATTAAAATATTGCTGCCAGTGTACTACAGTTTTTTGTTATTTAAAAAACAAACAAACAAACAAACAAAAAAAAAAAAAAAAAAAAAAAAAACAATCATGGCAAGTTCCCAGTGGATAGACTGACTTATTACAGGTGAGATTATTACAGTAAGTTCAATTATATGCATACAGTATTCAATTAATTAAGAGAAAAAATAATTTAAATTCACAAAAATGTTATTTTCACAATTCCTATAGGATACACTGATTTACTACACCTGAGATTTTTACAGTATGTCTAATTATACGGATATAGTATTGAATTATTTTTTTTAATGACTGAAATTCACCAAAATGTTATTTTCAGATTCCAGAGGTTGTAGTGAATTCCCGGTGGATATACTGACTTACTACATGTGAGATTATTACAGTAAGTCAAATTGTATGAATACAGTGTTCAATTATAAAAAAAATATTTAAAAAAAAAACATTAAAATTCACAAAATTATTTTTTCAGAATCCGAAGGTTCTCAGTGTATACACAGACTTACTAAACCTGAGATTTTTACAGTATTCAATTATTTCAGAAAAAAAATCATTAAAATAAAACAAGGTTTTCACATTCCAAAGGTTGCAGTAAGTTCCCAGTGGATACACAGACTTACTACAGGTGAGATTATTACAGTAAGTCTAATTATATGAATACAGTGTTCAATTATTTAATAAAAAAAATTCACAAAAATTCACAAAAATATTACTTTCAGATTCCAGAGGTTGTAGTGGGCTCCTATATAGTGGGATGACTGACATACTTCAAGTGAGGTTTTGCCAGTAGCTCTCCATATACAGTTAATACAGTAATAATTTAGAATAGAAGAAAAATCACTACAATTGATCAAATTTAAAATTTCACATTCCAAAGGTTGTAGTAGGCTCCGAGGATACACGACTTACTACAGGTCATATTTTGCCACGTCATTTAATACAGTATTAAATAATAATAATAATTTAAAAAAAACAATTCTACTTTCACATTCTGAAGGTTTTAGAAGGCTGCCAGCGGATAGACTAACTTACTACAAGTGATGTTTTCTTTTTCCAGTTTACATGTTAACATAGGATTCAATTGTTTTAGAAAAAAAAAAAAAAAAAAATCACGAAAATTCACCAAAATGTTACTTAAATTTGATGAATTGCAATGATTTTTTTTTTCTATTCTAATTTATACTAAAACTGTACATGGAGAGCTATTGGAAAAGTCTCACCTGTAGTAAGTCAGTCATCCCACTATGTGCCTACTACAACCTTTTGAATGAGAAAGTAACATTTTGGTGAAATTTTGTGATTTTTTTCTAATATAATTTAATACTTTTATTCATATAATTGGTCATACTGTAATGATCTCACATGTAGTAAGTCAGTCTATCCACTGAGAACTAACCACAATCCCTGGAATGTGAAAATATATTTTTTTTTTGTTGTGAATTTTAGTGATTTGTTTTTCTAAAATGATTGAAAACTGGATATTCATTTGTACAGCCATCACACTGGCAGCTCTTTATTTATTTAAAATAATGTGTGAAAATATGAGCAGCATTCCGTATTCCTAGTTGAATTAGTTAGGGAGCGTAAACAAAGTCCAAACCTTTTTACATTCGAATTTCAATAGCTTTTTGGTCATGTGACCTACTGACCTCAAATAAGGGTCAGAATGTTCATTGACTACCCTTCTATATTGCACACCCTTTAGTTTTTCCATTTTCATCTCACATGATTTTATATGAATTTTGTAAATTTGTCATTTCAATAGCTCCTTGGTCATGTGAACTACTGATGTCAACCAAGGTTCAAAATGTCCACTGACTACCATTCTATATTGCACACCCTTTAGTTTGTCCATTATGATCTCACATGATTTGTTTGAAATTTAGAATTTCAATAGTTCCTTGGTCATGTGACCTACAGACCTCAAAAAAGGGTCAGATTGTTAATTCACCACCCTTCTATATTGCACACCCCTTAGTTTGTCCATTTTCATCTCACATGATTTTACATGAATTTTTGTAACATTCTAATTTCAATAGCTCCTTGGTCACATGACCTACTGACCTCAAACAAAGTTCAGGGTGTTCACTGACTACCCTTCTATATAATCTTCTATATTCTATATAGTATGTCCATTTTCATCTCACAAGATTTTAGATGAATTTTTTGACATTTAGAATTTCATAAAAATGCAAAGGGATTGATAGTTGGAGATGGTACCGAAATACGGGAACACCTCCAACATGTTCGCTCATCTGACAATTATCCCATGCAATTCAGCAAGATAAAGGTAAGTTGTGACAGTCGCTACATGACACATAGCAACGTGTTAAAAAACGTAATGAATTAATTGGTAATGTATAATTCGTGATACCTATACATCCTTAGATGTATTTGACTGTGTTGTTGTTTTAATTGTTCATGGATGAATCATGACATGTTTTGTTGCACTTGAGGAGTTTAGCTTTCTTTGTTTTTGTTTTTTTCCTTTTACAATTTAAATTTAAAAGTACTATATTGGCATGGTTTTGTTTACATATAAAATACTGCCAAAGCATTAATACACAAAACAAATAATGAAAAGGGAAACTAAGAATAATAATAATAAAACAGTAACAAATAACAATAAAAATATAATTAAAATAAGGTTCCAAGTAATGAATAAAATAAAATAATAATAACAATATACACTATGCAATATAAAATAAAATAAACATTTAAAGGTGAACTCAGTCATTTTTGGCAGATGCTATTTGCACACTGGTGCAAATAATGGTATATGTTATTTACACCCAAGTGCAAATAGTGCCAGATATTATTTGCACCCCAACCCTGGTGCAAATAATGGTAGATACTAATTGCACCCTGGTGCAAATAATGTCAGATACTATTTGCACCCATATACTAACATACAGTATATGGGCATCACTACAGTGTGTTTATTGTGTTTATTTAGAGTCCCACAGACACTATACATTAACCTCTACGCCTAAACCTAACCTTAACCGTACCTAAGAAAAAATAACCTTGGTTTGACTACAGTAACCATGGTTTTACCATTGTATTTTTGTAAATTTACAGTAAGCACAAAATTAACCATAGTTACTATATTACCATCATATTCCTACTTAGTAGGTCCTCGTGGTGGCGTGGTTACTCACCTCAATCTGGGTGGCGGAGGACAAGTCTCAGTTGCCTCCACTTCTGAGATAGTCAATCCGCGCATCTTATCACATGGCTCGCTGTGCATGACACCGCGGAGACTCACAGCAAGTGGAGGCTCATGCTATTCTCCGTGATCCATGCACAACTTACACCACGCCCCATTGAGAGTGAGAACCACTTAATCGTGACCACGAGGAGGTTACCCCATGTGACTCTATCCTCCCTAGCAACAGGGCCAATTTGGTTGCTTTAAGAGACCTGGCTGGAGTCACTCAGCACACAAACCTTATAAAAGCTGTTTTATTCTATATCAATCAAATCAAATCAAATCACTTTTATTGTAACACAACCATATACACAAGTACAATAGTGTGTGAAATTCTTGGGTGCAGTTCCGAGCAACAAAGTAGTCGTGACAGTGATGAGACATATACCAATTTACAATAAACATCAGATTTACACAACACAATTTAAAATCTAATAACATACAATGTACAGTATACAATACACACAATATAGAATACACATCATACAATAAAAATAGTATATATGGTATATATAAAATGTACAGTAGGTTGTATTGTACTGTATTGACATTCAGGCTGTCAGTTGATAGTAAGTTGCCAGTGTGTTGTTAAGAGAGAATATAATTTATGACAGTTAGGTGTGAGATATAGAGTAATAAAGTGCAGTGCTGATGAATTTTGATCGTGGGAGATCAAGAGTTCAAAAGTCTGATTGCTTGGGGGAAGAAGCTGTCATGTAGCTGGCTTGTGCGGGTCCTGATGCCGCGATACCACCTGCCTGATGGTAGCAGTGAGAACAGCCCATGGCCTGGGTGGCTGGAGTCTCTGATGATCTTCCAAGCTTTTTTTACACACTGCCTGGTGTATATGTCCTGGAGGGAGGGAAGCTCACCTCCGATGATGTGTCTGGCAGTTCGCACCACCCTTTGCAGGGCTTTGTGGTTGTGGGCGGTGCTATTGCCGTACCAAGCAGAGATGCAGCCAGTCAGGATGCTTTCTACAGTGCTGGTGTAGAACCGTGTGAGGATGTGGCGGTTCATTCCAAACTTCCTCAGCCGTCTCCGGAAGAAGAGGCGCTGATGAGCCTTCTTCACAATGACCTCAGTGTGGACGGACCATGTGAGTTCCTCAGTGATGTGGACACCCAGGAACTTGAAGCTGCTGACTCTCTCCACTGGTGCTCCATTGATGGTGATGGGATTGTGTTCTCTATCTCTTCTCCTGAAGTCCACCACAAGCTCCTTTTTCTTACTGACGTTGAGGGAGAGGTTGTGCTCCTGACACCAGTGTGTCAGAGTGTGCATCTCCTCTCTGTAGGCTGTTTCATCATTGTCAGTGATCAGACCTACCACCGTCGTATCATCAGCAAACTTAATGATGGCATTGGAGCTGTGTGTTGCCACACAGTCATGTGTGTACACAGCCCTGCAGGGCTCCAGTGTTGAGGGTCAGTGAGATGTTGCTGCCCATTCTAACCACCTGGCGTCTGCTTGACAGGAAGTCCAGGATCCAGCTGCACAGTGAGCTGTTTAAGCCCAGAGCCCGGAGTTTCTCATCAAGCTTGGAGGGCACTATGGTGTTGAATGCTGAGCTGTAGTCTACAAACAACATTCTCACATAAGTGTTCTTTTTTCCAGGTGGGAGAGAGCAGTGTGTATTGTAGATGCAATGGCATCATCAGTGGAGCGGTTGTTGCGGTAAGCAAACTGCAATGGGTCCAGTGATGGAGGCAGCACAGAGCAGATGTAATCTCTGATTAGTCTCTCAAAGCATTTGCTGATGATGGGGGTCAGAGCAACAGGATGCCAGTCATTTAAGCAAGTGATTTTGGATTGCTTTGGTACAGGCACAATGGTGGATGTTTTAAAGCAAGTGGGGACTACAGACAAAGAGAGGGAAAGGTTGAAAATGTCCGTAAAAACACCAGCCAGTTGGTTCGCGCATGCTCTGATGACATGGCCCGGAATGCCGTCTGGACCTGCGGCTTTACGGATATTCACCCGTCAGAAGGATCGGGTTACATCCGCTACAGAGACGGAGAGTGAACTAACCTCTGTAGCTTCGGCCGCGAGAGCTCTCTCCGCGAAGGCGGTGTTATTTCCCTTGAAACGTGCATAAAAATGATTTAGCTCATCCGGGAGAGAGGCAACGGTGTTCACGGCAGAGTTTTTATTCCCTTTAAAGTCTGTGATGATATTAATTCCCTGCCACATGCTTCTAGAGTTGGTGGTGTTAAACTGTCCTTCAATCTTGTTCCTGTACTGGCGTTTTGCTGCTCTGATATTTTTTTGGAGGGCATAACTGGTATTGTCCTAGCGGCATTTCCAACCCTCAGGTTTTTAGAATCTTCGGTGGCTGTAGGGCGAGCCACCGAGTAGAGGGTGAGGCATATGGTAGAGAAACCCTTGCTGGTTGTAAAGTGCCCACAAGTGGAGGTTAGTGTTCAAGTTAAGAGAATTCCATGTGTCTTGGACAATGGCTCTCAGGTGACTGTTTTGTTATTCTTTTTTCAGAAGTATTTTAAGGATGATGTGATGCAGGAGGCAGATGCTGTCTCATGGCTGACATTACTGGCAGATAATGGCCTCTATATACCCTACATGGGGTATGTTTTGTTGGATTTTGAAGTGGGTGGAGTTCAGATGCCTAATAAAAGGGTGGTGATTGTGCAAGATTCCTGCTTAGGTTCTGTGTGTTTGGGAGTGAATGTGATTGCTGATTGTTGGGGCCAGGTGTTTCAAGGCAGCCATCCAGGGGAAACCACCTTCAAAACCACCGATATGCAAGGAACAGGAGCAGGGTGGGGCAAAGCTTTTGTTGTTTGCAGGAGAACCTTTGTGTCAGGGGAAGCCTCAATTTTCAAGGGGTTGTAAAGCTGGAAAGACGGTCTGCTGTAGTGTTACCTCCAGAGACTGAGGTGTTGCTGTGCGTGCAAGTGCCACAGGGCCATTGACAGACCGATTGTTGGGTAATGGTGGAAGACTTGGATGACTGAAATAAAGAGTGGCGAGTGGCCAGGACAGTAAGTTGGATGCGTCAAGGTAAGGTGGTAATTGGCCTGTGTATTCCTAATCCGTTCTCTGTTCATCTACCTCAGGGGCGTGCATTGGCTGCAGTGACTCAGATAATCGCCGAAGACATTCAAGGCCAGACAGAGTTGGTGTTCACAAACCCGGTGCCAACCGTGGTGGAAGTGGCTGCACAAAAAATGAGAATGGAACCAACAAGCAGACATTCAGTGTTGTCATTACGGGGGGAGGGTTTGACTGAACACCAACAGGAAAGGTTGACAGCCTTTTTGCGGAAATGGGCCCATGTGTTTGCTGCTCATGAGGATGACTTTGGGCGGACTAGTGCCGTTTTACACCAGATACTGTAAGGAAATACAGTTATACCCGGTAAAGAGACCAGTATGAACAATGAAGACCAGGAATCAAAGTTTCAATAAATAGAGAGAGAATTTACTGAAGACAAAGTTCTCCACATTTCCATTGGCAAAAGACAGAAAGAGAAAATGAGTTGAGGATCTAACCTCGAAATTGGATGACAGAAATAACAGTAATTATAGGCATATGCAAATGAATTGACATCTTATGAGTACAGAGATCTGATAGGTGAACAGTGCTTTCTCAATTCTCAAACATTTCTGTATAAATTGTAAACTGTAAACCAATCTTAAAAAAAAAACACCACCATATTTTGTTTTTTTCCATTACTATCAAACGTCTTTAAATCTCAATTATTCATCATACCAATGTCAGTGTTACTATCAGAAATAATTAATAATTATTTCTGTAGTTATTAATTAATATTTAAATTAATTAATTTGATCTAACTCATTAAAACCTCATATGGGGCTCCAGTAAATGTAGTGTGCTACGTTTAGGAGCAAGTTTGATTATTAGCAATAATTAATAATTATCAAAGATAATTACTAATTATTAAAATCAATATAACATTGATGAGAATCAATGTTAGCTTTTATAATCCTTTAAATTCAACAATTATCAAAGATAATTGTTAATTGTTAACATCGATGAAACATTAATTAAAATTAACACTAGCTTATTGATCATTCAAATTCAGTGTAGAGGCGAGAAGCAGCTTTCCTTGGTTAGGTAAGGATTTATTTCCTCTGCTTGCAGCACAATTTACAGTCTCACGTTTGCACTAAGTTAATCCACTATCGCACACCGCTTCACAAAATAAACTCTCATTATTTGTAATAAAAAAATCTTTGCTTCTGGTTCGGGTCTGTCGTGCCCAGGCTTTCTCTCTCTTCTATTTGCGGTGTGTCTATTTATGCCGCTCTCCCCGTGCTCACTGAAATTAGAGACAGGTGTTAGACATAATTTTGCTCAGGTGTAAGCGCCCTTACCGCTTTCTCTCTCTCCGGAGAGATGCTTGACCACGCCCCCACTGCCACATATCCCCACTGCCCGACTCAGGCCGGGGCGGCATCCGGCCCGCCTACCACTCCCCCCCCATTCCTGGAAAGGAAGTCGGCGACAGCCATCTGCGCCCCCGGTCTGTGCACCACCTTGAACTTAAACGGCTGAAGAGCCAGATACCAAGATACCAGATACCATAGAGCTCCTCCCCCTCCACCACCTGCAAGAGTACGGCCCCCAGCCCCCTGTCTGAAGCATCTGTCTGTAAAACAAAAGGGAGAGAGAAGTCAGGTGAATGTAAAAGCGGCCCCCCGCAAAGTGCAGCTTTAACTTGCGTGAATGCCCGCTGACACTGCTCCGTCCACTGGACCGGATCTGGAGCTCCCTTTTTAGTGAGATCAGTCAGCGGGCTGGTGATGTCCGAATAATTAGGTACGAACCTTCTATAATAGCCAGCCAGCCCCAGGAACTGTCTCACCCCCTTTTTGGTCTTGGGTCTTGGGCAGGTCGCAATCGCCGCTGTCTTATCAATTTGGGGACGCACCTGCCCGTGGCCCAAGTGGAACCCCAGATACCGTACCTCCACCCGCCCAATCGTGCACTTCTTCGGGTTCGCTGTGAGTCCCGCTCGGCGCAGCGATCTCAGAACCGCCCTCAGATGTTTCATGTGCCGCTGCCAACCATTGCTGTAAATGATGATATCATCTAAATAGGCAGCGGCGTAGGCTAAATGCGGTCTGAGGATTCAGCCCATGAGACACTGAAACGTAGCCGGGGCCCCAAACAACCCTTCGTCAAATCCAATGTCGAGTAAAATCGAGCAGTGCCCAACCGATCGAGCAACTCATCAACGCGAGGCATTGGATATGCATCAAATTTAGACACCGCGTTGACTTTCCTATAATCCACACAGAATCGTACAGACCCGTTGCTCTTAGGCACTAGAACAACTGGGCTGGACCAATCGCTGTGGGATTCTCCTATTACCCCCATATCGAGCATCGCATCCAATTCTTCCTGAACAATTTTCTTCTTGTGTTCGGGTAAACGATAGGGGCGGCTACGTACCACGACCCCCGGCTCGGTCTCGATGTGGTGATAGATGAGTTTTGTACACCCTGGTAGAGGGGAGAACACATCCGCAAACTCCTGTTGCAACTTAGCAACCTCCGTGAGTTGACTCGGTGAGAGGTGGTCTCCGCAAATGACCGGGGTGAACTGTTTATGTTTTGAACTCACCTCCGGTCCGAGCTCCGTCACGGGAACCGCCTCCCTCCACAATTTCAGGAGATTGAGGTGGTATATTTGATGTGCGCCCCCTCTATCGGTTCGTTTAACCTCATAATCGAGATCTCCCACTCATCATGTGACCTCAAAGGGTCCTTGCCACTAGGCGAGTAATTTAGAGCTCGATGTGGGAAGCAATACAAGCACTTTATCTCCCAGTGCAAATACCCTTAGCTGAGTTCCCCTGTCATACAGTCGGCGCTGTCGTTCTTGAGCTTGGAGCAAATTCTCCTGTGTTAGCCGCCCCAAAGTATGGAGTTTTGCTCGAAGATCAAGAACGCACTGAATTTCATTTTTACTGTTTGAAGGTCCCTCCTCCCAGGCCTCACCCATACAGCAGCTCGAATGGGGAGAAGCCAGTGGAGGCTTGCGGGACCTCTCGTAGGACCTCTCGTACTGCAAATAACAGGGGGTCGAGCCATTTATCCCAATTTCTAGCATCATCGTGCACGAACTTACGAATCATGTTTTTGAGGGTTTTATTAAATCGTTCCACCAGGCCATCCATTTGAGGATGGTACACGCTGGTGCGAATCGATTTAATATTTAACAACTCGTACAGTTCGCATAGTGTCCGTGACATAAACGTTGTGCCCTGATCGGTGAGGATTTCTTTCGGAATCCCCACCCGGGAGATTATTTTGAAGAGTGCCTCCGCAACACTGCGTGCTGAGATGTTGCGAAGAGGCACTGCTTCCGGATATCGCGTTGCATAGTCCACTAGGACCAATACAAAGCGATGTCCGCGTGCTGACCGTTCTAATGGCCCGACAAGGTCCATTCCAATTCTCTCAAAGGGGACCTCGATCAGAGGGAGAGGGCGCAATGGCGCTTTTGGGGTGGCTGGTGGGTTAACCAGCTGGCATTCGCGGCATGCCGCACACCACCTGCGGACATCGCCACCAATGCCCGGCCAATAGAAACGGGCTATTAGACGGTTCAGTGTCTTCCTTTCTCCTAAGTGACCCGCCATGGGATTATAATGAGCCGCCTGGAATACCATTTCCCGACGGCTCCTTGGAATCAAAAGTTGGGTTGTATCCTCTTTGGTCCGAGTGTCCTGTGTCACTCTGTACAGCCGCTCATTTATAATTGCAAAATAGGGGTATGAAAGGGCAATATCAGGCTGGAGTCGGTGAACATCGATGACTCTCACTTGGTCAAAGGCGTGTTTGAGGGTTTCGTCTCGCGACTGCTCCAAAGGGAAATCCCCGTCAGGGATTGCAGCCTCTCCCCCTCTCTTGTCATTATGACGTGGAGCTGTCGAGGACGGCCCCAGCTTCGCCTCCCCTGCCAGAGCATCGCACATCACACATCTCCCTATTTTCGTACAGGACCCATCCACGCAAATTCCCTTTAATAAAACTCTAAAATCAGGCCAATCAGTCCCCAAAATCAGTGGATGGGTGAGGCGGGAACTAACCGCGGTCTCCACTCTATGCTTTTTCCCCTGGAATTTAATTGTCAGGGTCACCACCGGATACTTGTGAATATCCCCGTGTACACATTTCACCTTCACCGTTTTAGTTGTGACCAATGCCTCGGGTTGAACCAGGCGTTGGTTGATAGTGGTTTGATTACAACCGGTGTCCACCAACGCTTGGTGAGTACCCCCCTTGACACTTACCAGCATCCGGTATGCTCCGGCCCGGTCGGGGGCAGCCTGTGGGAGGTCAGAGACCCGCACCACCGTCCCCAGCTCCATCAGAGGGCACTGATCTCGGAAGTGGCTCAGGTCTCCGCACCTCCAGCAGGCTGGCCCAGGCGCTATGCCCACACTTGCGTCGGCGGGCGCCCCCCCCTGAGGGGGAGAGCGGCGGGGCATTGGAGTAGGGGAAGGTGTCGCCTCCCACACCCGGGGAACTGGTCTCAGGGGCTGAAGTCCTCCTCGTCTGCGTGGGGCAGGAACGGGACCTGGAGAGAGAGCAGAACGAGAGGAGAGAGGGGAGGGGGAAGAAACAGAGGGAGGAGAGAAGATGTAGGAGGGCCCTTCCGCCCTCGGGATCGCCGCCATGTGGTCCTCCGCAAGTCGGACAGCTTACTCCAATGATGCCGGGCGGTGGCACTGGACCCACTCCGCCGTCCCTTTTGGCAGTCGATCCGTGAATTGTTCCAGTACCACCTGGTCGATAACTCCATCGACGTCGCGGTCCCCCGCTAGCAGCCATCTTCGGCAGGCATCACGGAGCCGCTGGGCGAAGGCAAATGGGCGGTCGAGCTCTCCAACTTCAAGCTCCGGAAGAGTTGACGACTTTCCTCCAGAGTGCGACCAACCCATTGCAAGATGGCTCTTTTTAAATCTCCGTAGGCCTGGAGGCTCATCGCTGGCAGTTGTTGAGCCGCGATCTGGGCTTCCCCGGATAATAGTGGGATCAGTCGGGCCGCCCATTGGCCGAGCGGCCAGCCCCAGATCTCGGCGGTCCGCTCAAACAAATCCAGGAAGGCCTCAGGGTCATCCGCCGCCCCCATTTTCTGTAATGCTGGCGGGGGTAACGGTGTGGGAGTGCCCGGGGTCGCGGCTGAGGACGCCTCCTGGCTGAGGAGGCTCCGGATCGCCTGCCGGTCCTCGGCTTGAGCGTGCAGGAGCTCGACAAACCGGCGGTCTTGATCTTGTTGGAGCTCAAGCAGTGTCTGTTGGTGGCTCTGATGTAGGCTGGTGAGGGCTTGGAGGATCTCTGCCAACTTGGAGGACTCTACGGGACGACTTCCATCCATCTTCGACCCAAACTTCAATCCCGGGATTCGGCACCAGTGTAAAGGAGGAGGTGAGAAGCAGCTTTCCTTGGTTAGGTAAGGATTTATTTCCTCTGCTTGCAGCACAATTTACAGTCTCACGTTATGCACTAAGTTAATCCACTATCGCACACCGCTTCACAAAATAAACTCTCATTATTTGTAATAAAAAATCTTTGCTTCTGGTTCAGGTCTGTCGTACCCAGGCTCTCTCTCTCTTCTATTTGCAGTGTGTCTATTTATGCCGCTCTCCCCGTGCTCACTGAAATTAGAGACAGGTGTTAGACATAATTTATCTCAGGTGTAAGCGCCCTTACCGCTTTCTCTCTCTCCAGAGAGATGCTTGACCACGCCCCCACTGCCACATTCAGCAATCATCAAAGATAATTGTCAATTATCAAAAATCAATAGGATATTAATAATGATTAACATTGACGGGGCACCACCCTGGAATTAGGGACTAATAACCAAATAGTAAAACAGTCTCAATATTAGATTGTTTTCTTAGGAAAATCGGCATCCTAAGAATATCGATTTTCGGGAAAAAAACAATGAATGAAGGTTTGAATCCGAGCACTGACATCCCGTCAGCATGACACAGGTGTATGCAAAACAAACCAAAACACTTCTCTTTGTAATATAAACAAAGTTTATTTATGCAGTAATATCAATTAATAATTAATACAATGCAGTCAATAAACTTCCGACTTACAACTACAAACTAAACAGTGATATGATTAGATTTGGAAATCAAAATAATCCTATAACACATAAGAAATACATAAAAAATTATTATCTGAAGTATTATTAAACAAAGACTACAAAGGGGATCCTTATATTTTACCCTACTACAATAACCAAACATGAAAGTTAAAAAGTTAAACAGAAATACAAATCAACCAGCATATGAGTTGTGAAAAAAAGCATTGCATGTCATTTAGTGAACAATGAAAAAAAGAAATTCACCACTGGTGTAAATCACAAATGCTGAAACTTAAGAGCTCCTCTTCTGTCACTGTGGTGGTGGGGGTGTGGTTTAGCGCCTGCTTGTGAATGGAGAGTGAGATCAGGAGATGAGAACGGTAAGGAGCATCACCTGGCAATGATTGTCTCTAACAGCTCTTTGTCATTGCAGTGAGAGTGGAGACGGGTTTTAAGAGTGAGCTGGATGCCAGTGAGGGGAGAGAGAGTTACGATGCACAAGTCAAAGAGACTATGCTGAACTGTGTTCACTGAAAAGCCTATTGTTTGAGTTTAAAATAAACATACCATTTGAGTTAGATTCACCATCTCCCTCTTCCTCCTTTCCCCTAACTAAGAACCTTGTTACAGTCACATTTTCCTGATTTATAAACATGAACACATTAAGACATTAACATAATAATTAAAAGATGTATTGTCATTTAGTGAACAATGAAAAAAAGAAATTCACCACTGGTGTAAATCACAAATGCTGAAACTTAAGAGCTCCTCTTCTGTCACTGTGGTGGTGGGGGTGTGGTTTAGCGCCTGCTTGTGAATGGAGAGTGAGATCAGGAGATGAGAACGGTAAGGAGCATCACCTGGCAATGATTGTCTCTAACAGCTCTTTGTCATTGCAGTGAGAGTGGAGACGGGTTTTAAGAGTGAGCTGGATGCCAGTGAGGGGAGAGAGAGTTACGATGCACAAGTCAAAGAGACTATGCTGAACTGTGTTCACTGAAAAGCCTATTGTTTGAGTTTAAAATAAACATACCATTTGAGTTAGATTCACCATCTCCCTCTTCCTCCTTTCCCCTAACTAAGAACCTTGTTACAGTCACATTTTCCTGATTTATAAACATGAACACATTAAGACATTAACATAATAATTAAAAGATGTATTGTCACAAAATACTGCATCTTGTATAAAAATGAACAATACCTACACTCAAATGCAATAAACCCAAATACATAAACTTTAATTTAATAGCCTGTTAAAATTTTAGTGACAAGAAACTATAGTCTTAGCAATACATAGAATGACACTGACCCATTTAGTTTTAGCAAGTACATGTGTAACAAGGAGATACTGTGACTTGTTAGACTGGAAATTGATGCTGAATGTCTCTTGAGTAAACGTCCAAGTACACGTTTTCTGTGTTTCTCACCAAGCCAGTGGGTCCACTCTATGAGTAACTTCTTTTAACATTTTCTCTGTCCTGTTCCCTCTTAGTCTCAACACCGATGTTTTGCAAAAACAAAAATGCCTGTAACCCACAACACCTCTGTAAGCTCTCCACTCATCTGAGATGAGGGTTGTACCTGGACGCACATATTTGACAACAATAGGAATTGACAAGCCGCAAGATTTGGCATCAATGATTATTGTTCACACCCATCATTCCAAACATCCACTTCCTTTGCCTCCATGTGGAGGATGCTCTCCCTTGTCCATACTCTAAATTAAATGTATTATTAAACAGAAATAAAAACTGAGAAGAAAAATAAGATAATTGCAGCTATCATTATTTGCATTACTTACCACAACACTGAACTCTATGAGCTCACCTTTCGTTTATGACAAAAAATGCTTTCATCAAGCATTACAAATTCCTGTTCACCTCCCATCCTCTGCCCACATCTTCTTCTGTACTCTTTCATTGCATGATAACACAAATCCCTCAGGACCTTAGCCATTCTGGAAAGAGTTTTAGAACTTCTAGCAATTCCATCTTGCATCATGTCAATTTGTCTCAGGTGTAATCCTTGAGAGAATCTGTGCAATGCAGAATAGTGAAAAATAACATATACAGTAAAAAGATTAAAGTAATTTTTATTTCTATAGCACCTTTCTAGAACAGACATCACAAAGTGCTTAACATCCACAATATAAAAACAAGGAAGCATAAAAAAAACGAAGACAAAATAAACAAATTAGTCAAAAGCAATTTTAAACAAGTGGGTATTTAGCTGCTTTTTAAAAATGACCACAGATTCCACAGATCTTAAATCCAAAGGGATATCATTCCACAATTTGGGAGCAACAACCTCAAAGGCACAGTTACCTTGAGTCTTTGGTCTAGAGCGAGGAACAGCTAACAAGACCTGTTCCGAAGATCTCAGATTCCTGCTGGAGTTATAAGGTTGCAACAACTCCTTTATATAAGCAGGAGCTTGACCATGCAATGCTCTAAACACCATCACAATAATTTTAAATTGAATTCTAAATTTAACTGGGAGCCAATGTAAAGAAATTAATATTGGTGTTACATGTGATCTCTTTGATGACTTAGTTAAAAGTTTGGCAGCAGCATTGTGAACCACTTGTAATCGTTTCAAGGATGCGTTATTAAGACAAGTAAAAAGAGAATTGAAATAAACAAAGCGAGAGGAAATGAATGCATGTACTGTATAATCATCTCCATTTCTACTGTAGACACAATTGGCCTTAGTTTAGCAATATTTCTCAACTGATAAAAACAAGTACGCACAAGAGAATTTACATGCTGATCAAGACTCAAGGTCCGTCCCATATAAACACCTAAATTTAGAAGGGTAGGCTTAACAAAATGAGATAAAGGACCAAGAGATTCCATCACCTTTGGGAGAACACCAGCAGGAGCAGAAATAAGAAATTCTGTTCCCTGTCTGTCACTCACTCGACGTTGTGTCGATGTAGTGACACTAGGGGTTCGATCTTGAGAGCCTCAATCACCTTTGCTTAAAACAGAAAAGGCCAATGAAAATTGGCGAGTGGAATTTGCATGCCACTCTCTGCCCCGGACATACAGGTATAAAAGGAGATGGCGTGCATCACTCATTCAGATTTTTTCTTCGGAGCCGAATACTTGTGTGTTCATCCTCTCACCCTTTGCTACACTGCTGGATTCCTACGGCGCATATCAGTGGTCACCCTCACATGGTTGAGTGCTGTGTTTCCCCTGGGCGCTTCGGCAGCCTGAGTCTGCAGGTGCTAAAAGAGTATATTAGAAAGAGTATATTTCCTTCAAAAAGAGCTCGCGCAAACGCTTGGCGTATTTTTAAAGATGTCCTTCCGCGTTTGCGCTACTGGATGTGGCCATTATCTCGAAGGTGCCTCCGTCCTTCGGGCAGAAGTTGCCACCCTTCTGGCGAAGGGAGCAATAGAGCCCATCCACATAGCCGAGTTGTGCAAGGGCTTCTACAGCCCTTATTTTATCGTGCCCAAGAGAGGAGGAGGGTCACACCCAATCTTGGACCTGCGTGCCCTGAACAAGGCCTTACACAGGCTTCTGTTCAGGATGTTAACACAGAAGCACATCCTGGCATCAGTACGACATCAGGATTGGTTCGCGGCCATCAACCTGAAGGATGCATACTTTGACATATTGATCCTTCCTCGACACAGACTCTTTCTTCGGTTTGCTTTCGGGGATGAGCATACCAGTACAAGGTCCTCCCCTTTGGTCTGTCCCTGTCCCCTCGCATCTTTACCAAGGTCGCAGAGGCGGCCCTGGCCCCACTAAGGGAGAAGAGCACACACATTCTCAATTATCTTGACGACTGGCTAAACCTAGCACACTCGTGAGATCTATTGTGTGCACACAGGGATCTTGTGCTTCAGCACCTCAACTGACTTGGGCTTCAGGTCAACTGGGAGAAGAGCAAGCTCTCCCCTGTGCAGAGCATTTCTTTTTTCGGGATGGAGTTGGACTTGGTTGCTCTCAGGGCATATTTATGACCGAACGTGCTCAGTCAGTGCTGACCTGCCTGAAGACCTTCAGGCAGAAGGTAGCGGCACCAGTGGAACAATTTCAGAGGCTCCTGGGGCATTTGGCATTCTCGGCGGCGGTTCTCCCCCTCCGGTTGATGCATATGAGACTGCTTCAGCATTGGCTACAGACTCGAGTCCCTAGGTGGGCATAGTGCCACGGCACGCGGTGTGGGACCATCACGCCACAGTGCCGTCAGACTTTCAGCCCTTGGTTGGACGTGCCATTTCTATGGGCAGGTGTTCAGCTAGAGCAGATCTCAAGGCGTGTCATGGTCACTACGGACGCCTCGAACTCGGGTTGGGGTGCCGTGTGCAACGGGCAGGCAGTGTCGGGCCCCGACTCCAGTGGCACATCAACTGCTTAGAGTTGTTGGCAGTATTGCTGGCCCTGAGGAGGCTTTGGCCATTGATTCAGGGCAAGCATGTGTTGGTTCGAACCGACAACACAGCGACCGTAGCGTACATAAACCGCCAAGGCGGCGTACGCTCGCGTCGCATGTCGCAACTTGCCGGCCGCCTCCTCCTTTGGAGTCAGCAGACCTAGAAGTCTCTGCGAGCCACTCACCTTCCGGGCACCCACAACTGTGCAGCAGACGTGCTCTCACGCTCCGTGGGGAGTGGAGGCTCCACCCCAACGTAGTCTAGCTGATTTGGGAGAGATTCAGGGAGGCACAGGGAGGCACAGGTATACCTGTTCACCTCCCAAGACTCCTCTCAGTACCCCATGTGGTACTCCCTGTCCGAGGCCCCCCTCTGCATGGATGCCTTGGTGCACAGCTGGCCTCGGGGGCTACGCAAGCATGCGTTTCCTCCTGTGAGCCTCAATGCACAGACTCTGTGGAAAGTCAGGGAGGACGAGCAGCAAGTCCTGTTCGTTGCACCGTACTGGCCCAACCGGACTTGGTTCTTGGATCTGATGCTCCTGACAGTAGCACCTCCCTGGCGCATTCCCCTGAGGCAGGACCTTCTCACTCAGGGACAAGGCATGCTCCAGCACCCACGGCCGGACCTCTGGAATCTCCACGTTTGGCTTCTGGACGGGATGCTAGGTCTTCTGCCAGCGGTGGTAGACACAATCACTCAGGCCAGGGCCCCCTCTATGAGGCAGCTGTATGCCTTGAAGTGGTGTCTTTTTGCTAACTGGTGTTCTTCCCGTGGGGAAGACCCACAGGGATGCGCCATCGGGTCTGTGCTGTCTTTTTCTTCGGGTCTGTGCTGTCTAGTCTCCCTCTACCCTGAAAGTGTACGTGGCTGCCATAGCAGCTCACCATGATACACTGGACGGCAATCCCTCATAACAGCGTGACCTGGTCAACAGGTTCCTCAAAGGCGTGAGGAGATTGAACCCTCCTAGACTGTGCCTGATCCCCTCTTGGGATTTCTCTGTGGTCCTACCTGCCCTACAGAGATCTCCGTTTGAGCCCTTGGAGTAGACTGAGCTCAGCACTCTGTCTCTGAAGATGGCCCTCCTGGTGGCGCTCACTTTCGTCAAGAGGGTGGGGGGCCTGCAGGTGCTCTCTTTTACCAGCGAATGCCTGGAGTTCGGGCTAGCACACTCTCATGTGATCTTGAGACCCCGGCCCGGTTACGTGCCCAAAGTTCCCACCACTCCTTTTCGGGACCAGGTGGTGAACCTGCAAGCGCTCCCTTCAGAGGACGAAGACCCGACCTTGTCGTTGCTGTGTCCAGTTCACACCCTGCGCATCTATCTGGACCGCACGCAGAGCTTTAGGTGCTCGGAGCAGCTCTTTTTCTGTTTTGGAGTACAGCAGAAGGGGAAAGCTGTCTCCAAGCAGAGGTTGGCCCATTGGATTGTGGATGCCATTTTTCTCACATACCAGTCTCAGGACTTGCCGTGCCCCTTAGGTGTCTGGGTGCACTCCACTAGAGGCGTTGCATCCTCCTGGGCACTTGAAAGGGGGTCTCTCTAGCAGATATATGCAGAGCTGCGGGTTGGGCTATGCCCAATACCTTTGCGAGGTTTATAATCTATGCATAGACCCAGTTTCGACCCGAGTGTTACGCAGTAACAGCAGGAAGACCGGGCAGCCGGTTGGGTGTACCACTTGCATTGCGCCTTTCCCCTTTTTTCAAAGGTGATAATGTGTGCTTTTTGTCAAAAACAGTTCCCCGTACTGGTGAACTCCGGACGCCTCTTTAATTCTTTAGCACTGTCCAGTGATGAACTCGGCGGAGGAGTAACGCCACCAGGCCCAGTACTCATGGTATTCCCCTTTTCAGGTGAGCCCATGTGCTTGGGCTCAGTGCTCCATGTGTGGTGATTCCCCTGTGGTAATCCCATATGTTGAGTTTCCACTGTTCGTTTTCCCCCTTAGGTGAAACCTGTGTTTCCCCTCGTCAGAACTTTCTCTGTCTCGGCCACTCTGCTGCGTACCCTCTCTGTAGATAGGGTCCTCCTGTGGTATCATTCCATATGTGTACTTCCCCGTTGGTAAGTCCATGTGAGGTATGCTCCACATGTTAAGGGGCGGAGAGTGGCATGCAAAGTCCACTCGCCAATTTTCATTGGCCTTTTCTATTTTAAGCAAAGGTGATTGGGGCTCTCAAGATCGAACCCCTAGTGTCATTACATTGACACAACATCTCGTTCCCTCCATCAGGGAACAGAGGTTACATCAGTAACCAAGACATTTTTTCGCCATTTAACTGCAAGTAGTTTTCAGCCATCCAATCTTTTATAGAGTTTATGCAATTTAGAAGAATAGACAATTTAGTAATTTCATGTGGCTTAAAATAAATATATAGTTGAATATCATCTGCATAACAGTGATAACATACACTCTGAAATGTATTTATTAATTGCCATAAAGGCAACAAATATAATGCAAAAAGCAATGGGGCCAAGACAGAGCCCTGGGGAACACCACAGGACACAGATGCTGTTGATAAAACATATTTTTGAACTCTGACTGAAAAAGACCTGTCTGATAAGTATGACGAGAACCATTTCAAGACTGTTCCAGAGATACCAACAACTTTTCTAAGCCTTTCAACTAATATACAGTGATCGACAGTGTCAAAAGCAGCTGTAAGATCTAAAAGAATCAGTACAGAACATTCACCTGCATCACCTTGCATTAACAAATCATTTGAAACTCTAAGGAGAGCAGTTTCAGTAGAGTGCAACCGACGGAAATCAGACTGAAATTTGTCAAACACATTATAGGCATCCAAAACAGCTGTAAGTTGATTAGCAACAACTTTTTCCAAAACCTTAGCCATAAACGGTAACTTAGAAATAGGCCTATAGTTTTGGGGCAAAGATGGATCAAGATTAGTTTTTTTTAGAAGTGGTTGAACAACAGCTTGTTTGAAATAAATTGGAACATAACCAGATATCAGTGAATTATTAATTATAGAGAGCACACAGGGACCAATAATGTCAATTACATTTTTGAACAGAGCAGTGGGTACCACATCAAGAAAACTGGAGGAAATTTTCATAGAACTAACCAGTTTGGTAAGATCTACTAATGTTATCAGAGAAAAATTCTCCAGGATTATTGGCCTGGAGATACAAGGTATATGAAGGGAATGAGAGGGAATAATGTTATCTCGTATATTGTTTATCTTATGAAAAAAGAAAGTAAACTGTTGCACTCATCAACTGAAGAGATTTGAACAGCAGGTGATGGAGGAGAGACAATGTTATTAATGGTGTCGAACAGAATTTTGAGATTGCGTCTGCTACTTGATACAAGATTGGAGAAGTATTTAATTCTGGCATCCTTAACCATGCTATTGAAATCCATTAAGAGTTCTTTTAAATGCTGGGGGGCCTGGGTAGCTCAGTGGTAAAATACGCTGGCTACCACCCCTGGAGCTCGCTAGTTCAAATCCCAGGGCGTGCTGAGTGACTCCAGCCAGGTCTCCTGAGCAACCAAATTGGCCCGGTTGCTAGGGAGGGTAGAGTCACATGGGGTAACCTCCTCATGGTCACCATAATGTGGTTCTTTCTCGGTGGGGCGCATGGTGAGTTGAGCGTGGCTGCCGCAGTGGATGGCATGAAGCCTCCACACACACTATGTCTCCGTGGCAACACGCTCAACGAGCCACGTGAAAAGATGCGTGGGTTGATGGTCTCAGATGCGGAGGCAACCGGGATTCGTCCTCCGCCACCCAGACTGAGGCAAATCACTATGCGACCACAAGGACTTAAAAGCACATTGGGAACTGGGCATTCCAAATTGGGAGAAAAAAAAAAAAAAAAGAGTTCTTTTAAATGCTGATAGTGAACTAGTAAATGAGTAGATTTCCAAAAATGCACAGTTTTACGACAAATCCGTTTAAAAGAACAAATATTATCGTTCATCCAGGGGGTGGAATTAATCAAAGGAGCTTCTCTAGATTTCATAGGAGCAACTTCATCCAAGATTGAAAGGCAATACTTATTAAAAGATTGCACTTGAACATCGACATTTCTATGTGACATAATAATGGTGGTATTTTCAAAAGCAGCAGAAAATGTTTCTGCAGAATGGTTATTTAGGATGCAAGAATTAATGACCCAACTACCACATGATGAGTTTAGATTAAAGGACAGGTCAAATAAGATACAATTATGATCTGAGATACAAAGGTCCTCAGACAAAACAGAGCTGATATGTAAACCAAAACTAAAGACAAGATATGGAGTATGCCCTTTTATATGAGTGGGTTCAGTAACATGTTCAGTAAGATTAAAAGATTCAGTGACATTCATAAAGTTAGATGCAAATTTATCAGTGATATCATCAATATGAATAAACCATTAAAGCATAAAATAGTCCATATGTGCTGACTAAAACAAAAAAATGTAATTGCATAAGAAATAAAATGAGACCAAATGGACACTAAAAGCATATGATGTTAGATCTTTTCTCAGAACTAACTTCACTTTCTGCCATTTTGACCACCTAGCCCCAGGTGGGTTTTAGTGGATGTATGAAGTCAGTTACCATTAAGTTCGGATAGATGTCCTAGCAGAATAACTACAGGTGTAGCTCATCACATTAAAGACCCCACGAAATGCCCTGACAAGAAAAATTTTCTCTCTTGTTTTATTGTTTTCACACTGAAGCGAGAAGTTGGAGCTGGACATATCGAAGGGGGTGTCACTTTAAAAAAAGAAAAAAAAAAAAAAAAGCCAATAGCCTTTAGTTTACTCATGGCTCAGCAGCAGCATTAGGTTGCGTTTATAATTTAGTCATCAGATTTATAATTTAGAGGGGTTGTTCAGCTTCTGGAGAGAATTCAATTGGACAAAAATCTGTGTAGTGCAGATAGAGTCAACAATATTTCTGGGCTGTATTGGTGGAAGAGAGAGACTGTACATTCAACAGTGAATTTTGTCAGTGTTTAGGATTTTTATTTCATGGGGACTTTGACACATTCAAATAACGTTTAACCACCAAAAGGTATCTCAAAACTTTTTCATCTTCATTTTGAATAGTCTACATCTATAGGGCTGGCTATCGTCAGCTGCCTCACATTACGTTATGTATCACAATATATTTATCACGATACATTGCTATATATCACAATGCATTCTGGAATTATATTCAAATCACATAAAATTTTGATTGTTAATACACAATACAAATTCCGATATAATATTATTGTTTAAATTTAATAAAATTACAAATTTAATTACATAATAATTGACAACAAAGGAAAAGCCCGGGCCAGTAACTTTAATACAGCATTTTCAGTTTTATGTTCCCTATCTGTCACTCACTGGACGTTGTGTCGATGTAGTTACACTAGTGGTCACTCTTGGGAGCCAGAGACACCTCTGGTCTTTGATAAAAGGCCAATGAAAATTGGCGAGTGGTATTTGCATGCCACAAGCAGATTTTTTATTTTTCAAAAAGTGACCCTGTTCTCACAGTTTGGCTCCTTTTAACACCACAATGAATTTTAGCTTTGCACACCCTGTGATGCCAAAATTAGTCCAAATCAATGTGGTCATGCAGACAAAAATAATTATCCAGCACTAATCTACATTGTAATTTCATGTGACATTTTTGCAAAATGATTCATGGCAGAAATGAAATCAATAGCAAACATCACGTTGCCAACAAGAGTACATAAAAAAAAAAAAAAGATAGGGGTGCATGTGTGACCGGTTCTACTCAACCTGCTCTAAGCGGGATTGGGAGTTGGCCACACTAGCGAGGAGGCTAAAGGCCACAGCCTCTAGCGTCAGTCGCTAGTGCGCCTCTTGAGGCCAGGGGCCGGATTCAAATAAGATCTTAAAGTTAAGATAACCTCACAGTTGTCTTTATTCCCAAAAGGTGAGATATTTAATGAATTTTCTTTTTTACTTTTTTTTTTTTTTTTAAATGTGATGCACTCTATCATGTTGAGTTACAACTCACAATGGCTGTTTATGTAGAAATGTGATTTTAGACCAAGACACATTTTTGAATGTTTTGTGTTTTGTTCCCTATCTGTCACTCACTCGACGTTGGTGTCGATGTAGTGACACTAGGGGTCACTCTTGGGAGCCCGAGACACCTGGTCTTTGATAGAAGGCCAATGAAAATTGGCAAGTGGTATTTGCATGCCACTCCCCCGGACATACGGGTATAAAAGGAGCTTGTATGCAACCACTCATTCAGATTTTCTCTTCGGAGCTGAATGGTCATGCTCATTGAGCTGAATACTACTGTTCATTCACCTCTGCTGGATCTGACGGCGCATTTCAATGGCTTCTCCCCCTTCTGCAGTGGTGCACTGCAGAGAATGCCCCTGGGTGCTTTGGCAGAAAAACTAGAGAGTATATTTTCTGAAAGAGCATTTTTCCCCTCTAAAAGAGTATATATTTCTCTAAAAGTGTGCACACACGGAACGTCTTTTTAAAGACGCGTCTTTTTAAAGATGCTTTTCCGATTGTGTGTTATTCCTGGTTGCGCTCATTATCCCTCGCCTTCTAACGGTCACGATCACTGTCTTTCGTGTCTGGGCACTGCTCACGCAGAGGCAGCGTTCCTGGATGGTCATGTTTTCATTGCGAGAATATGTCCATGGCAACGTTGCGTTCGCGGCTCACCTTCGTAAAAAAGCGAGCCACCCCAGAGGTTCCCACCTTGGTCCTTTTACCCACGGGTATGAGGCCAGCGCGGCTTGCACTGGGGGCAATTTGGGGACCCCAATGGGACCGCCTCCGCCGGGTATCCCCCCGCGGACCTCCCATTCCCCAGCACGCTCGTCTGCCCCAATTGGGCTTCCGGGTGAGTCCGCCGGCTCGTCTCACGGCGAGTTCGACCTCTTATTCGGAGCCCACGAAAGTGATGAGCTCTCGAGCGCAGCATCGGAGAGTGGGCTAGTCCAGTCGGAAGCCTCAGCTGGGCTCCTCTCTTCGGGGTCGATTGCCCAGTCACAGGCTGATGTGGAGATGACGACATGCTTTCCTGGCCAGCCGCGAGCGTCAGTTAGAGTGGATTTCACTGCTCTTCCCTGAACCCTCGCGACTTGGTGATTGGTTCCTGGGCTTGCGGCGCCGCTCAAAGGCATGCCCCACCCCGTTCCTTTCTTCCCGGAAGTGCATGAAGAGCTGACAAGGTCATGGGAGGCACTTTTTACTGCCCGGTCCCGATCTTTTCAGCTTCCCCGCCCTCACTACCCTCGATGGTGGGGCGGCCAAGGGCTATTCGGCAATCCCCCGGTGGATAAAGGCGCTTGCGGTGCACCTATGCCCGCAGAGCGCCACCACCTGGCACGGGTGCCCAAAGCCCCCATCCAAGGCCTGTAGGTTTACGTCATCTCTGACGGCCAAGGCCTACGGTGCCGCTGGACAAGCTGCCTCCGCCCTGCATGCCATGGCTCTCCTGTAAGTCCACCAAGGTGCTATAGGAACTGCACGAGGGTAGTTCCGCCCTGGGATTGATGCAGGAACTGTGCTCGGTGACCGACCTCGCTCTCCGAGTGACGGAGGTCACGGCGCGGTCTCTCGGGCGGATGATGGCCACACTGTGGTCCAGGAGCGCCACCTTTGACTCAACCTGGTCGAAATGGGTGAGGCCAACAAGACACAATTCCTTGCTGCCCCCATTTCCCAGGCGGGCCTATTCGGCGACACCGTCGAGGACTTTGCCCAGCAGTTTTCGATGGTAGAGAAGTAGATGGATGCTAGCCGGCATATCCTGCCCCGGCGTGGCTCAAGATCCCGCACCCCGTCTACTCATCGCCAAGGGCGTCCCCCTGCGGTGACTGCACTGGCTCCACCGCAGCCCGCCCCTTCGGCCCGGCCCCGGCATGGAGCCCACCGCAGGAAGCAGACGCCACCCGTCTCGCGGCCGCCCAGAACCCGTGAAAGGCTTCAAAGCGCCCTTGAGATGGGCGACCCAGGGACAACGAAATCCGCTGCTCTTGAGCTGGTAAGCAGATCTCCATCTTTTTGTTACCTTTTGCATTTAATTGCGCTGCATGCCCAAGTGGCTGCAGTACTCAAGAGCTCAGCAAGAGTGGTTTCCTTGTTCCCTGGGTCATGTATCCAGTGTGTATGGCCATCATCATGACCACCATCCACCACTCTATTTGGCAGGTTTTGCGCTCCAGCAGCGGTCTCCCGCCCCTGAGCACCCAGCTGTGGCACAAATCCGCCCCCGATGTGACAGTCTCCACGGGTCACGAGGACAGGCCTCTTCCTCCCCCGTCCCAGGCTGTTCTGGGGTGGTCACAAGTAGCCAGATAAGTGCTTCGATGTCCTTAGACTCAGCACGGCCACGACGTGGTGTGGCACCTCGAGCTCCGCCCCGCTGCAAGGCCCCACCTGCCGGTACATCCGATGACGTTGTCCCTTTGGTCCACCTTGCGCAAAACTTGGACACATGGCTTGCACTTTCCAATCCGTCACGAGGGCTGGTCCGGACCGTCTGACTCGGCTGCGTGATTCACTTCGCCAGACATCTGCCCAGGTTTAGCGGTGTCCACTTCACCTTGGTGAAAGACGAAAATGCTGCTACCTTGCGCAGAGATCGCTACCCTCCTACGGAAGGGCGCGATAGAACCTGTCCCTCCAGCCGAGATGAAGAAGGGGTTTTTCAGCCACTTCAGCACTGGCTCCAGACTCGAGTCCCGAGACAGCCATGGTGCCACGGGACACACTGCGTGGCCATTACGTTGGTCTGTCACTGTCTTTTCAGCCCTTGGACCGACCTCTCGTTCCTACGGGCAGGTGTTCCTCTAGAACTGGTCCCCAGGTGCGTCGTGGTCACGACAGACGCCTATAAAACAGGCTGGGGCGCTGTTTGCAACGGGCACGCAGCCGCCGGCCTCTGGATGGGTCCGCGACTGCATTGGCACATCAACTGCCTCGAGTTGTTGGCAATTCTGCTCGCCCTGTGGAGATTTCGGCCGTTGATCCAGGGCAAGCACGTGTTAGTTCAGACAGACAACACGACAATGGTAGCATATGTCAACTGCCAAGGTGGTTTGCGCTCTAGTTGTATATGACAACTCGCCCGCCGTCTCCTCCTCTGGAGTCAGCAGCACTTCAAGTCGCTGCAAGCCACTCACATCCCGGGCAACCTCAACACTACAGCGGACGCGCTGTCACAACAGGTTACCCTCAGGGGAGAGTGGAGACTCCACCTTCAGGTGGTCCAGCTTGGAGTTGATTCGACAGGCACAGGTGCACCTGTTCGCCTCCCAAGAATCCTCCCCACTGCCCGATCTGGTACTCCCTGACCGAGGCCCCCCTTGGCAAAAACATGCTGGCACACAGCTGGCCCCCTGGCATTCACAAATATGCATTTCCCCCAGTGAGCCTGCTTGCACAGACTCTGTGCAAGGTCAGGGAGGACGAGGAGCAGGTCATCCTGGTAGCACCCTACTGGCCCGCCCAGACGTGGTGCTCGGACCTCACGCTCCTTGCGACAGCTCCCCCCTAGCAAATTCCCCTGAGGAAGGACCTTCTTTCTCAGGGAAGGGGCACCATCTGGCACCCGTGCCCAGACCTCTGGAATCTCCATAACTGGCCCCTGGACGGGACGCGGAAGACCTAAGCTGTTTCCCACCTACGATGGTAGACACGATCACTCAGACTAGGGCTCCCTCTATGAGGCGCCTGTATGCCTTGAAGTGGCGTCTGTTCGCTAAGTGGTGTTCTTCCCGTCGGGAAGACCCCCAGAGATGCGCAGTCGGATCAGTGCTTTCCTTCCTGCAAGAGAGGTTGGAAGGGAGGCTGTCCCCTTCCACCTTGAAGGTGTACATTGCTGCCATAGCAGCACACCACGACGCAGTCGACGGTAAGTCCTTAGGGAAGCACGACCTGATCATCAGGTTCCTAAGAGGCGCCAGGAGGCTGAATCCCTCCAGGCCGCGCCTCGTTCCCTCATCGGACCTCTGTAGTTCTTCAGGGTCTACAGAGAGTCCCCTTTGAGCCTTTGCCATCAGCTGAGCTTAAGGCACTCTCCTTGAAGGCTGCCCTCCTGACTGCGCTCATTTCCATCAAGAGGGTTAGTGACCTGCAAGCGTTCTCTGTCAGCGAAACATGCCTGGAGTTCAGTCCAGGTTACTCTCACGTGATCCTGAGACCCTGACCGGGCTATGTGCCCAAGGTTCCCACCATCCCTTTAGGGACTAGGTGGTGAACCTGCAAGCGCTGCCTCAGGAGGAGGCAGACCCAGCCCTGTCGTCGCTGTGTCCAGTGCACACTTTACGCATCTATTTGGATCGCACGCAGAGCTTTAGAATCTCTGAGCAGCTCTTTGTCTGCTTTGGTGCACAGCGAAAAGGAAGTGCTGTCTCCAAGCAGAGGATCGCCCACTGGCTCATTGACGCCATAACTATGGCGTATCCCAAAACATGCTGCCCCCGGTAGGGCTACGAGCCAATTCTACCCGTGGTGTAGCGGCTTCTTGGGCCCTGGCCAGAGGTGCCTCTCTAACAGACATTTTCAGAGCAGCGGGCTGGGCAACACCCAACACCTTTGCAAGGTTCTACAACCTTCAGGTGGAACCGGTTTCGTCCCAGGTAGTGGCATGCAATACAAGCGGATAAGCCCGGGATAGCCGGCCGGGTGTATCGCTTGCACATAGCGCCTTCCACCTCCTTTTGAGCTGAAGACGTGCGCCATTAATTCCCAGTAGTGTTCACAAAATTTGTTCCCTGGTTGACTTCCTCCGAGCCCTGTGGCAGTCGAGTTTTCGGAGAGACTCACTGCCGGCCCAGTACACGCGCTAACTAAGAGCCCTGTTCTGGGGTAGGTGCTCCGTGGTGGTTCCCTGTAAGGCTAAACCCCATGCGATCTATATCCTCCACTAGTTCGTTTCCCTGCTGGCAAACTGCGTCTTCCTTGGGCATAGCCCCTCTGCCCCAGTCTCCATGTTTGTAGCAACTCCTCCCCCATTAGGCAGGATCTACCTTGAAGGCTCTCCACATAGTTGGAAAGACCATTTGATGTATTTTTCCACTTAAATATCCCCCCCTCACTTTGGGCGATGTGTGGTCTCTGCGGTGTCTTCCCCTTGGGAGGGACACCCCCCGACTAGACCTGGCGGCCCAGTCGGATAATCCCCCTTCTTTTTTAGGGAGTGGAAAAAGAGAAGGGGAAAAGAGGCCACAACTGGGTTAAGCCTGTCTCTATCTTTGGGTAGTCGACTTGTCCCCAAAAAGGGCCGTTCGACACTCATAACTGTGTCGGGGGAGGTTACGTGTCGACCTGGTGTGCTGGCTATGAGGCACACAGCAAGTCTGCCCACCACACACCGCCAGTTCACGTAACACAGTTCAGCCTTGTGGCGTTTTGTATAGGGACCCCTAGTGTCACTACATCGACACCAACATCGAGTGAGTGACAGATAGGGAACGTCATGGTTACTGGTGTAACCTCCGTTCCCTGATGGAGGGAACGAGACGTTGGTCCCTCCTGCCACAATGCTGAACTACCCGCTGAAATGGCCGGACCTTATATCGGCTCCTCAGCGTAAAACCTGAATGAGTGGTTGCATACCAGCTCCTTTTATACCCGTATGTCCGTGGGAGTGGCATGCAAATACCAGTCGCCAATTTTCATTGGCCTTTTATCAAAGACCAGAGGTGTCTCGGGCTCCCAAGAGTGACCCCTAGTGTCACTATATGGACACCAATGTCTCGTTCCCTCCATCAGGGAACGGAGGTTACACCAGTAACCATGATGTAATTTCAGCTTTCAAATCATGTAAATGTTACAATAATTGTTGTTTTGAAGCTTCTTAACGTGGTGATCAGTGCTAGTCAATTCAAATGAATAGCGGTCTCTCTCTCCACGATCTTTAGAGTTCATAGAAACATAATAAATAGGCTATATCATTAGAACACTGAGACTGTCCTTTTTACTATAGCATAAAACTCAAAATGTGTTTTGACGACTCAAATTGATGAAGAAGATAGCAAATATTAAGCATTACAACATTATAATAGCTACGTATAGGTTATAGTACCAATACAACATTTCACTTTTATAATATAGCATACCTGTAGACTTATCGGATCATGTTTGTGTTCCAGATGGAAATGCTATGGGCAATCAACAGGGATAGAGAGCCAGAAAGGCCTCTTAGAGATCAGGCAGATCCTCTCACCCTCCCTGACCATGTTCTGCTGAGGCTATATAGACTTCCCAGAAACTCAATAGTATATCTTGCAGATATTTTGAGAGAAAATTTGCAGCGGAAAACCAAAAGGTCCTCTCCCCTTCCAGTTATACTGCAAATAATGGTTGCTCTACTTTTTATTTTTTTATTTTTTTTATTTTTTTTGCATCTGGATCATTTCAAGCAGTGATAGGTAATACCACAGTATTGGGTGAGCCAATCTAGTGTAAGCCGTAAAATCTTTAACAGGTCAAGGGCCCTCTGCAGAATGGTTAAGAACTTCATCAAGTTCCCATCTACAGCTGAAGAACACATCTTTATCAAACAATTTTTTTTTTTAGATTGCTGCATTTCCAAATGTTTTGGGTGCAGTGGATGGGACTCATATTGCAATTAAGGTCAGTGGTTAATATGCAAGTACATACATTTTTAGTCTCATAGATTAACACCTATCTAATTCCTCCGCACATTTGTCCATTTAGACTCCATCTGATGAGGAATAGGTTTACATGAACATGAAGAATTTCCATTCAATTAATGCCCAGATAGTGTGTGATGCTTCATTGAAAATAACAAACTTCATAGCAAAATGGCCTGGGAGCACACATGATGCTTTTATGGGTGGCTATTAGGTAGGTAATTCAATAATATTTCTGATTAACATTGTATATATATAAAAAAAATAATGTCTTAAACAGGATAAGCTACTTTCTAAAGGAACTATTTGCATTTATGTATTTGGCAGACATACATTTACATTTGGCAGATGCTTTTATCCAAAGCGACTTATGCATTCAGTGTAAATATTTGTATTGGTTTAGTTTACTTTTCAGATCATAGTGTCCTTTTAGAGGCACCAAGAGGAAAATTTTTGTACAGATCCTAAATATGTGATTTTGCAGGAACCTCATTATTTTTCTTTTATTTATTTATTGTGATATCAACAAATTTGAAACATAATTTGGTTAGACTTAAGGCTTTGAATTTCCAGAATTGTTAGGGTGCTCATTTCTATTTCATGTTTATTGATGCTTTCACTCTTAAAACTTTTAAGTATCTTCTTTCAGAAGAGACCCCAATTAGGCCTGTAGTCCAAATCTTTTATGAATTACAATAATTTAGTTTGGGTATGTCATTGCCGGGTCTGTGCTCAAAAAGGGTTGGTGCCAGGTAATACTTAATATCAATGTGCTCGACAGGGGACAGTGGATTCCCTTTAAAACCCTGGCTGATGACTCCCATTCTTTACCCAGCATCAGAAGCACATGAAAGATACAACAAGGCACAAAGGAAAACAAGAGGAGTTGTGGAGAGATGCATTGGAGTGTTGAAGTCCAGATTCCGATGTATCGATCACTCTGGGGGAGTGCTCATGTACACACCTGAGAGGGCATGTCAAATTATTGTGGCAGTGTGTGTTCTGCATAATATATGCCAGAAACACCATGTGCCACTCCCCAACATTCCAGATGCACCTGCTGAGACTGCTGAGGCTGTGAGGGATGTAGCAATCCCTAACAAATCTGGATTGCAAGCACATAATGATCTAATAGCAAGACGATTCTGGATGTCAATCATCTCTTCAGTGCAGAACCTCTTTGGCTTTGGAGCTTGGTACAAGTGAGGGTTGTCATCTAGCATGACCTTTGATAGCCTGAATTCAGGCTCCAGTGAACCATTTAAGATAACAAATACAAAAGACAACTTAATGACAAACAGTACACAATGAGAAATGACATTACAAACACTCATGGTACAAACAGATTACCTCCTCTACAACTTCTGTCTCCTAGGTAGGGTTCAACGTTATGGGGGAGACAACCGGCAGGAGCTACGAAGTGATATAATTATCAAGCATCCCAAGGATAACTTTTTTCCTTGCAGTAATTTCCTCAATGAAAACCTCCATCTCTTGTCTACTGAAGTTTTTGTTTCTTTTCTTTTCCTCCATGTCAGATTAAAAGTTGTCAAATTGTTATCAGCAAGTACATTCTTCTATGACGGTTAATGTCGTTAAAACTTAATTTAACTCATGCACTACATAAAAAAATTTAAAAAATGAAGCAAGGTGAAGCTACTAAAAAAAGAAAAAAGGTTAATAGATAAATACATTTATCGTTACAATTTACCAGTGTTGAAGTACTGAATTTGCTGTATTAGACAATGCAACCTCAGGCTATAACCAAACATTGTCAAAGCAATGCCATTTTATTCTTAAGAAAAAATGCAAGATGTTCTTAAGAAAATATTTGGGAACTTCTTAAGAATTTTTCAAGAATTGCACTTAGAATCGTTCTTACAGACTTCTTATAATTTATCTTAAGATCTTTCGTAGCTTTTTTCTTAAGAACATTTTCGTGAATCCGGCCCCAGGGGAGTGAGGTTACACACACCGCACAGCTTTCACGTACCAGCTGGCTTCCGTTATGCGTCATAAAAAAAAATAAAAAAAACTTCCAAGGGTAAAGATTGTACAACATTAAAAATGCAGTATGTAAGTTTTTTTTTTTTTTTGGTTAAAAATGTATTAAATTTCATTACTATTTACATAAATAATCCATGTTCTTGCCTTACCTTAATTCACTATGGTAGGCCTACAATAATTATTTACATCAAATAAAATATTATATATATTTTTTTTCATAAAAATTGACACGCATACACATAAAGAGGTTCACACTATCAGTTTGAATCAGTTCGACGAATCCTTCAACGAATGAACTCAAAGAGCAGTTACTGTACTAGCATCTAACAGAACCGCAAGGTATATTTCATTTGTACATATAATGTATACTATAGCTGTATGTGTACAATATGGCAAGTAAGGAAATAAAAAAAATTAAAAAACATTTGCTCTACTCACCAATTAAATCTGTCTGTACTCTTACTATTTCTGGTCATTTTCATATTATGGCCACATTTTGAACAGTTTACTCTGATTGTGAGTAACTATTTCTTTTGAAGCCATTTTATCAGCTTGAGTTTTCTCTTATTTAAGCACATTTGAACCGCCATAAGCAATAATTCAGACACTAATATCATTCTTATACCATCCTCACCTAATGTTAACCAGTGTGCAAAGTGGGTGGTGCCAAAGTTAAAAAAAAATAAAATAATTAGCCGTTGTTTCCGGTGTGTTTGTAACCTAACATTCTGCTGTCCTGTTCCAATATAATAAATACTTTAAACAACATAAAAATGTATGGAGTTGTCCCTTCAATGGAAGTCTTTACATACTGGGACAACTGCAAAGAAACACAAGACCCACCAGAGCGGCATATAAGGTTAAAGTCAGGACCCATCTGTATAATGATATTTTTTTTATTTATTTTTTTTTACTTCTTTTTTTATTATTATTATTAAATGCTAGACACAGAATTCAAACATATAAACTCAGCAAAAAAGAAACGTCCCTTTTTCAGGACACTGTATTTTAAAGATAATTTTGTAAAAATCCACATAACTTTACATATCTTTATTGTAAAGGGTTTAAACAATGTTTTCCATGCTTGTTCAATGATCCATAAACAATTAATGAACATGCACCTGTGGAACGGTCATTAAGACACTAAAAGCTTACAGATGGTAGGCAATTAAGGTCACAGTTATAAAAACTTAGGACTCTAAAGAGACCTTTCTACTGACTCTGAAAAACACCAAAAGAAAGATGCCCAGGGTCCCTGCTCAAATGCGTAAACATGCCTTAGGCATGCTGCATGGAGGCATGAGGACTGCAGATGTGGCCAGGGCAATAAATTACAATGTCCGTACTGTGAGACACCTAAGACAGCACTATAGGGAGACAGGAAGAACAGCTGATTATCCTTGCAGTGGCAGACCACGTATAACAACACCTGCACAGGATCGGTACATCCGAATATCACACCTGTGGGACAGGTACAGGATGGCAACAACAACTGCCCGAGTTACACCAGGAATGCACAATCCCTCCATCAGTGCTCAGATTGTCCGCAATAGGCTGAGAGAGGCTGGACTGAGGGCTTGTAGGCCTGTGGAAAGGCAGGTCCTTACCAGACATCACCGGCAAAAACGTCGCCTATGGGCACAAACCCACCTTCGCTGAACCAGACAGGACTGGCAAAAAGTGCTCTTCATTGATGAGTCGCAGTTTTGTCTCACTAGGGGTGATGGTTGGACTCACGTTTATCGTCGAAGGAATGAGCGTTACACCGAGGCCTGTACTCTTGAGCAGGATCGATTTGGAGGTGGAGGGTCCGTCATGGTCTGGGGCGGTGTGTCACAGCATCATCAGACTGAGCTTGTTGTCATTGCAGGCAATCTCAACGCTGTGCGTTTCAGGCAAGACATCCTCCTCCCTCATGTGGTACCCTTCCTGCAGGCTCATCCTGACATGACCCTCCGGCATGACAATGCCACCAGCCATGCTGCTCGTTCTGTGAGTGATTTCCTGCAATACAGGAATGTCAGTGGTCTGCCATGGCCAGCGAAGAGCCCGGATCTCAATCCCACTGAGCACATCTGGGACCTGTTGGATCGGAGGGTGAGGGCTAGGGCTAGGGCCATTCCCCCTAGAAAAGTCCGGGAACTTGCAAGTGCCTTGGTGGAAGAGTGGGGTAACATCTCACAGCAAGAACTGGCAAATCTGCTGCAGTCCATGAGGAGGAGATTGAACTGACTGTTACTTTTGTAATTTATGTCTTAGTTATTGAATCTTTTTATGTTCATACAAATATTTACACGTTACATTTGCTGAAAATAAAAGCAGTTGAAAGTGAGAGGATGTTTATATACAAGACATCCAGGTAAGCACCAACATAAGAGTATATACATAAACAACAACAGGGGGTTTACATTAAAATAGAAAAAAACAGCATTTCAAAGTTTTACTTTTCAATTATCTTTAATTCTTTAGCAACTAAAATCGTATATCGAGATTTTTTGTTATTTACACAGTTAAGAAAGTCCATAAACTTAAAAACATGGTTTAAAGTTGCTCCTTTTTCTTTTGTGAATATGGAATTTTCCAAATAAAATCATAAGATTCACCATGAAGTTACCAGGTATAATCTTTGATTCAAAGTAATAAAAATATCTTTGCAAGTTATATCAAAAATATGTCCAGATTTCCATTGACCATATAAAGAAATCTTACCAAAAATGTTTGGAATAACAATATAAATAAAAAATAATAAAAAAATAAATAAAAAAGATGTATTATTTTTTCTGGCTGATCTGAACAAATTTCATCAATGTCTGAACATTTTGATAAAGTGTAATTACAAACATATTGTAGAGCCGAGGAGGGCGGGGCCGGGCTGGAATGAGACACACCCGGTCCCCAATCAGCCTGATGGGGTGCACGAGGGATAAAGGCGGCCGGGGACGACAGTTCGAGAGAGAGCGAATTGCAGGCAGCTGTACTGTGTGGTTTTGGTTGTGTGTTTGTTTAAGTTGTTTATTAAATTATGAAGTTGTCAAGCCGGTTCTCGCCTCCTCCTTTCCACTGAATCCCCTTACACATATATGTTATGAAGAATTTTTAAGTGTTATTCCCAAATCTTGTTAATTATACAGAAAGTGACCAATTATACAGGGAGTGACCAAGCTTTTTTCTGCATGATCTCTGGGAAACAAGTATTCCAAAAAAAAAAAAAAAAATGAATTTCATGAATTTTTTTACTACTAATATCAACTAATTTGATAGATATTAGAAGATTGCATATTGCTTCTCATTAGCATTAATAAACCTGAGGGAATGGCTCTTATTACTGAATAATATTCTTTAAATTTGATAGGAAACGACCATTTACTCAAAATCTACATAAGTAGCTGACCTGATTAATCTAAAAGATCGATTAAGAAATATATTCCTTAATCCTTCCAACTGTATTGATTGCTGGCAATGACAGGCAGATGAAGACGATGTAAAGAACCCAAGTGCAGTTTATTTACAGTGGCATCCTAACATGAAACATAACAAAACATAAACTTGACAACAAGATAACAAGACTCATGAACACAAACCAATGAGAACAAAACACATGGAACGAGAGAGGATCACATGAGGGAACAGATCACATGACATGGCAATGAAACTGGAATTAAACTTTCAAAATAAAAGACATGAACACAAAACACATAAACGCGACATATCCACCCCACAAGGGCCAGCTCCCGACGCCCAAACAAAAACACATGTAGTTCAACAGGGAGCTGGGGGTGGGGGGAATGGCGGGGTCCTTGAGGCGTGGCCTGGCGAGACAGGGCATGGGGCGTGGCCGAGACAGGGCATGGGGCGTGGCCTGGCGAGACAGGGCATGGGGTATAAGACCAGGTCGGAGCCAGTGGAAGGTGAAGCCATGAGAGGCTCGAGGGGTGGAGCTGGAGAACTAGGAACCCAGAGACTCGAAGGGCCAGGGTGGAGCCAGAGGTTCAGAGGATTAAGGCAGGGTCACTTGGCGTGGCAGATGTGGTAACATGGCAAGGCAGGGCCACTTGATGTGGCAGGCTTGGTAACAATATTGATAATGTGCCCGCTGAGGCTTGCAACACTGGCTCTGGGACGGATGAGGCTTGCAACGTGGCAGGCGTGGGCGTTGGCTCATTGGCCATGGCAGGTATGGGTGCTTGCTCGTTGGCCGTGGCAGGTGTGGATGCTGGCTCGCTGGCCATGGCAGGCGTGGGTGCTGAGTCATGGGGCAGAGGCGTGCCTGGACCGTGGAGCAGAGGTGGGCCTGTGACATGGCATGGAGCAGACTGAAGCTTGGCTGTGACAGGGCATGGAGCAGACTCAGGCTGCCCTGTTATATGGCATGGAGCAGACAGAGGCTTGGCTGTGACATGGCATGAAGCAGAATTGGATGTGGCTGTGATATGGCATGGAGCATGCTGAGGTGTGGCTGTGACATGGCATGGAGCAGGCTGAGGCGTGGCTGTGACATGGCATGGAGCAGGCTGAGGCATGGCTGTGACATGGCATGGACTAGACTGAGGTGTGGCTGTGACATGGAGTAGACTCAGGATCCGGGGCAGAAGGTGGTGCAAACTCTGCGACCATGACGTGGGACCCTGGCTCGGCGACCATGAAGTGGGACCCTGGCTTGGCGGCCATGACGGTGGATGGGTCTGACATGGCAGTAACTGCATATTTCCTCCTCAGCCATTCCTACAGTGAGAGATGAACCGCTCAATTGTAGGACTAAATCAATGAACTGAGCCAGACTGAGGGTAATTCGACCATCAGGCATCAGGGAGGAGACTGGCTCATTCAGCCCAAAACAGAAAAAGTCCTTGAGGGCAATATCATTAAAGTCCACCTGGCAGCAAAGTTCACAAAACTCCTCAACATAATCCTCCAGGGGACAATTCCCCTGACATAGGCGCAGGAGCTGGACTGCTGGGTTCATAGTTAGGTCAGGTATTCTGTAATAATCACTGGCAATGACAGGCAGATGTAGATGATGATGATGTGAAGAACCCGAGTGCAGTTTATTTACAGTGGCATCCTAACGTGAAACATAACAAAACATGAACTTGACTGAACTTCACTAAACTTGACTATACTTGACTTAACTTGACTTGACACGACACTACACAAACAATACCTGACCCAGAACAATGGCAAACATCAAGGCTAAATACACAGACATGGTTAACAAGTAAACAAGACAACCAATCACAAGACTGAACTAATAATAAGACATTGAAACATGAACCAATGACATAACAGAACTGATAATTAGATAACAAGACTCATGAAACCAAACCAATGAGAACAAAACACATGGAACAAGAGAGGATCACATGAGGGAACAGATCACATGACATGGCAGTGAAACAGGAATTAAACTTTCAAAATAAAAGACATGAACACAAAACATGAACAAAACACATAAACATGACTCCAACTGTGTGAAAAAAGAGATTTCCTGCTAATTGTAATATGAGTATTATTCCACAAGATTGTTCTGTGTGGGGAAAAGTTGTGTACATAGCATAACTTCCAAGCCTTAAGAGCTTGTTGTTAAATGTAGATAAATCCACAGGCAATTTGCTAATTGAATAGTCGCATGATAACAAAAAACGCAAGCCTCCAACCTTCTTGAAAATATTATACGGTATAAGGAACCATATTGAGTCTGATTTAAGTAAACAATTTCTGAGCCATTTCACTTTAAAAGTGTAATTTAGATTGAAAAAATCCAATAGTTCGAAACCACCTTCATTCCTTGGTCCCAGGAGAACTTCCTTCCTTAAATGATGATGCTTATTCCTCCAAACAAAATTAACGAATAAATCATATTTTTTTTTACATGTTGAATCTTGAACGAAAAGAGAAAATGCAAGATAAACAAATCTAGATACCCCCTCTGCTTTAGTTAGTAGGACTCTACCTATAATAGACAAATCTCTTTGCAACCAATTATTAAAAATAGCTGAGCTGGGGCCTGGGGCCTGGGTAGCTCAGCGAGCAAAGACGCTGACTACCACCCCTGGAGTTGCAAGTTTGAATCCAGGGCGTGCTGAGGGACTACAGCCAGGTCTCCTAAGCAACCAAACTGGCCTGGTTGCTAGAGAGGGTAGAGTCACATGGGGTAACCTCCTCGTGGTCACTATAATGTGGTTCTCGCTCTTGATGGGGCGTGTGGTGAGTTGTGCATGGATGCCGCAGAGAATAGTGTGAAGCCTCCACACGCACTATGTCTCTGCGGTAACATGCTCAACAAGCCATGTGATAAAATGCGCAGACTGACTTATACGCAGACGCAACTGAGATTCATCCTCTGTACCTGCCGATTTATTATTTTTCATTGAACAAATAGCTGTAACCTTCTCGTGTTTCCATAGTTCTTCATTACAAAAGTCTTGAAATTGAGTAGAAATAGACAGGATAGAATGTTTAATTGGCTTAAAAAAATCTGAACATTTGTCTTTTTGAAATACAGATTTATATAACTGAGATTAAAAAGATTCAACATAGTCTGTAATCAATTTCGGATTTGAAGTAACTGCATCAACTTTTTTATTTTTTATTTATTTTTTTATTTGGCATGCCCAATTCCCAATGCATTATGATTTGTAACAGTTTCACCATTAAATCATGTTTGCACAAAAAACAATAGCAATAGTGGAACACTTTACAGAAATGTTAATTAAAAATGCTGGTAAATAAATTTTTTTTAAAAAAAAAAATAAAAAAAAGACAGAGAGCTCTCTGATCCAAACCTTGTTGATCATTCTGTTTTTGAGCATCTCATCTCACCATGCCTTTCTGCGACCTTTATAATAAGCACTGTCACAACCAAACGCAGTCAACGTGATCAATGACTGAAATGTCAATTTATCTTGACAGCTCCTAAATAGAAATATGGAGACCATAGCTGAAATATTATTCTATTGACTTTATTAAAATGTATAAAGAGGGTGTCATGCAAGGCCTGGTATATGAAAGTTTGCTTTGAGCTATTGACAGTGATGAAGAAGAATGCTTCCAGAAAGCTATTATGGCTGGTGTGGTGGCAGTGACAGCTGTTTCGATAGCCGGGACTACGCGGCAATCAGACTGGACAGTTGGGAGGAAACGGGCCATGAAATACTGACAAAAGGATGTCATCACAGATTCTGTCAGCCTGTCTGCATAGGCCGAGCGTTTAGACACACATGGGCCTGGATAGGTTACTGGGAAATTAACATAACCATTGCAGGTACTCGTAAAATAACAGTTTAATATTTTTGCATGTAAATGCTCTCCATCTTAAGCTCCAAAAATAGTCTTTATGGGTTTAAGTAACAGACCAAAAATTTAAGGAATTGTTTATACAAAAATTTAAATTCAGTCATACAGTGCATCTGGAAAGTATTCACAGCGCTTCACTTTTTCCACATTTTGTTATGTTACAGCCTTATTCCAAAATGGATTAAATTCATTATTTTCCTCATAATTCAACAAACAATACCCCATAATGACAACATGAAAGAAGTTAGTTTGAAATCTTTGCAAATTTATTAAAAATAAAAAACGAAAAAAATCACATGTACATAAGTATTCACAATCTTTGCTCAATACTTTGTTGAAGCACCTTTGGCACCAATTACAGCCTCAAGTCTTTTTGAGTATGATGCTACAAGCTTGGCACACCTATTTTTGGGCAGTTTCTCCATTCTTCTTTGCAGGACCTCTCAAGCTCCATCAGGTTGGATGGGGAGCGTCGGTGCACAGATCTTTCCAGAGATGTTCAATCGGGTTCAAGTCTGGGCTCTGGCTGGGCCACTCAAGAACATTCACAGAGTTGTCCCATAGCCACTCCTTTGTTATCTTGGCTGTGTGCTTAGGGTCGTTGTCCTGTTGGAAGATGAACCTTCGCCCCAGTCTGAGGTCCAGAGCGCTCTGGAGCAGGTTCTCATCAAGGATGTGTCTGTACATTGCTGCATTCATCTTTCCCTCAATCCTGACTAGTCTCCCAGTTCCTGCCGCTGAAAAACATCCCCACAGCATGATGCTGCCACCACCATGCTTCACTGTAGGGATGGTATTGGCTAGGTGATGAGCGGTGCCTGGTTTCCTCCAGACATGACGCTTGCCATTCATGCCAAAGAGTTCAATCTTTGTTTCCCATTGTCTGAGAGTCCTTCAGGTGCCTTTTGGCAAACTCCAGGTGGGCTGTCATGTGCCTTTTACTGAGGAGTGGCTTCCGTCTGGCCACTCTACCATACAGGCCTGATTGGTGGAGTGCTGCAGAGATGGTTGTTCTTCTGGAAGGTTCTCCTCTCTCCACAGAGAAATTCTGGAGCTCTGTCAGAGTGACCATCGGGTTCTTGGTCACCTCCCTGACTAAGGCCTTTCTCCCCCAGTCCCTCAGTTTGGCTGGGCGGCCAGCTCTAGGAAGAGTCTTGGTGGTTCCAAACTTCTTCCATTTACAGATGACGGAGGCCACTGTGCTCATTGGGACCTTCAATGCTGCAGAAATTTTTCTGTACCCTTCCCCAGATCTGTGCCTCGATACAATCCTGTCTCGGAGGTCTACAGACAATTCCTTGGACTTCATGGCTTGGTTTGTGCTCTGACATGCACTGTTAACTGTGGTACCTTATATAGACAGGTGTGTGCCTTTCCAAATCATGTCCAATCAACTGAATTTACCACAGGTGAACTCCAATCAAGTTGTAGAAACATCTCAAGGATGATCAGTGGAAACAGGATGCACCTGAGCTCAATTTTGAGTGTCATGGCAAAGGCTGTGAATACTTATGTACATGTGATTTTTTTCATTTTTTATTTTTAATAAATTTGCAAAGATTTCAAACAAACTTCTTTCACGTTGTCATTATGGGGTATTGTTTGTAGAATTTTGAGGAAAATAATGTATTTAATCCATTTTGGAATAAGGCTGTAACATAACAAAATGTGGAAAAAGTGAAGCGCTGTGAATACTTTCCGGATGCACTGCAATTTACTGTCTTTTCAACACAATGGCAGTTTATAATTACTCACTTAAGGGCTCTATTTTCGTAAGCAAGCAAAGCACAGCACTACGCATAAAGACTGTGCGCTATGTCTTATCCAATTTTGAGTTCTAATTCTAAGCGCAATTTTCATGCCAGTGCAAAGCGAGAGAAGATCCTCAGAATTAAATTGCACTTGACCCAGCCCATTAGTGCATTGCGTGTGCAATTTCGCCAAACCCACTTGTGCCTAGACTTAGCACATGCTTACAGGAAAATACCAAAACTTCATGGCCATGCCCACTGAATTTAGCACTTATGACTTATTGCATAGCACTGTGCTTAGTGTTAGTGCTCTTAAAATAGGGCCCTAAATCTTATAAAAGGACCTAAAAGTATCATACAAGTAGTAAATGCGAATGTGAAAGTCTTATTCCAAATCTTCCGAAGGCAAACATGAATATGTCAACATGGGTCATTGACATACTTTTACAAATTTTGCATCAATTCAAAAAGTGTTCACATTTCCCTGTGATGTTACTGATAGCGGGTTGTGGGATCAATCACTGGGACATGAATTCTGGTCCCCTAGAAACCAGGAAGTTATCCCGTTCACTCAGAGACATGGGTTCTGGTCCCATGGAAACCCGGAAGTAATAATGTTAACATAAACAATGATATGTGCGATTCAAAGGCTGTATTTTCACTCTAAAATTTTGACTCCACTGATGGTTATGTTAAGGGTTAGGGCAGAGGTCAGTTTATTGCATGTTTTGTATGGCTTCCTTATCTGACAAACCCAGTTGAAGTAATGAAGCACCCTACTAAAGAGCTGATGACTTGAATCAGGTGTGTTAAATAAGGGAGACATACAAAACATGCGCTGAGTTTTGAATGGCATGCTACCATACTACTCTGACTATTGTTGCCATAGACAGATGTGGCAGGAGTAGTAGGAGTAGTATGGGTAGAATGCCATTCCGAACTTAACCCATGCTGTACTGATGCTGCCTTGAAGTGAACCTGGGAAGCTCATACATCCAAGTCCGGCATTCGTTATTGCGACATGTCATGAATTCAAGTGGAAATCAAAATACAGAAAAGGCCAAACTTAAACACATACACAATGAATGATGGCTAAAGCTCTTTTTCTGTTGCTCCGGTGAATTAACATAATTAAGTAAACTTGTGAAGTGGCAGGGGTAAACAACATATACAATTTATTAATGCATAGTATCTGACAAACTATTAATTAATTTGCTTAAAACAAACCACGAAGTGTGAGTCATTAGTTGACTGTCATATATAACAAATTAATATTTTTGAAATAAAGTACAGAAGTTAAAATAATTTTGCAAAATCATTGCTTTCTATCATCTTTCATGTTGACACGGCCCTTTCAAAGTCCGAACTCGGAAACATCATCTAGATTTCAGAGTTTCCCACTTGTAAATTCGAATTTGCTGGGTCATTCATGTGCTCTGAACTTAAATTACGATTAATAATTACGATTTTCCGACTTCACTTGAAGGGGAACAGGGTTCCTGACCTCTGGGTCAGGGGGTTGGGTTAATAAAATATGCATTCCTCTTCACTACATTACATCTTTTATAACTAAAAATGCAATTTGCTTTTGGCACCACTGTGGATATTTCATCCAGAAACCGTTATACAACACTTTTAGCTTTGGCCACTGGGATCTTGTTACAGCAGTAACAAAGGTGTTGCAGGACTTAATCTCTAGAGTAGCACTGGCTGTGCATCCACATTCCATCCATGGGTACATCAAGGTGTAACAAAATAAAACCATTCAGACTGCATAAAATGACTTTTAGTCCAATCCGGCCCTTAATTTAAAATAAGTTTGAATCCCTGCTCTACATAACCTGTCATTATTAATCACGTAGTTTGTTTCTCATTTTGTCCTATTGTTCTGCGTTTCCCCATCCCTACCCCAATCATGCTTAATAAGTGTCATTGACCTTAGATTGACAGTTCTATATATGAAATATTTTAATTATTTATTAAAAAAGATATACATATTCATATATATATATATATATATATATATATATATATATATAATATATATATATATATATATATATATATATATATATATATATATATATATATGGAAACAAGATCATTTTGATAAAGGGAGACTGGGGCTCATTCTCATTCGGGGAAGTTGTCACAAGGGCTATATTTAAGTAACTACAAGGTTTTGAATTAAAAGTTTAATTAAACAATTATGTGTTTTCTCTAGCAGTGGTTTTGTATGTAGCAATGGACTCAAGATGGCGCTGAGTATGGCTGCTGCGTTGCAAGCTCCGACACAACATAGTAGTGTTTTGTTTGTTTTGTTCACAATTCGCATGTTTTTTGTCTTGGATGTTGTCTGCCTTATTGTCTACGACAGACAAACACTTTTGGACATTGGTTCAGCAATTTCACACCGTAAACCGGAATTCACATTTCTCAATGCCGACCCGCTGTTTACAAACACGCAAGCGGAGCCCTTTGTCTGGGCAGCACGACCACGGAAACGCAAAAGGAAAAGGGGAAACAGAGCCGGCGTTCTCATCAGAGTAAGACGCCGCACAAATCGACCCCCGCTACCCACCATTCTACTGGCAAATGTTCAGTCTCTGGATAACAAGCTCTGCGAGCTGAAAGCGCAGATCTCTTTCCAACGAGATACAAGGGACTGCTGCATTATCTGCCTTACGGAAACTTGGATGTCTGCGGAGATTCCAGACTCAGCCATTGAACCCGTGGGGTTCTCCGTGCACCGAGCGGACAGAGCGAAAGACCTCTCAGGTAAAAGTAGAGGTGGTGGTGTATGTTTTATGATCAACAAATCCTGGTGTGATCAGAGGAACGTACATTCTATCAAGTCTTTCTGCTCTCCTGATCTGGAATTTCTCATGCTTCTGTGTCGACCATTCTGGCTAACGAGGGAATTCACAGCGGTCATTATCACAGCTGTGTACATTCCCCCACAAGCCGACACAGACCGGGCACTCAAGGAACTGTATGGGAGTATAAGTGAGCAGGAAACCGCGCACCCTGAGGCCACGTTCATTGTGACCGGGGACTTTAATAAAGCCAGTTTAAAATCAGTCGCACCAAAATACCACCAGCACATTAGTTTCAACACACGAGGGGACCGGGTTTTGGACCATTGCTACTCTCCCTTCTGGGATGGCTACAAATCCCTCCCCCGCCCACCATTTGGCAAATCGGACCACTCTTCCATTCTGCTTCTGCCCGCTTACAGGCAGGAATTAAAACAGGAAGCACCCACCCTCAGAACGATCCGGTGCTGGTCGGACCAATCAGACTCTATGCTACAAGACTGTTTTGATCACACGGACTGGGAGATGTTCCGGTCCGCCTCTGATGACAACATCGAGCTTTACGCTGATAGTGTAATGTGTTTCATCAGAATGTGCATAGAGGACGTGGTTCCGACCAGAACAATACGGATCTATCCGAATCAGAAACCTTGGATTAATAGCGATGTTCGCGCGGCACTTAATGTGCGGACCTCCGCTTTTAATTCCGGGAACGCGGAGGAGCATAAACAAGCCAGTTATGCCCTCCGAAAAACTATCAGAACCGCAAAACGGCAGTACAGGAGCAAGATTGAAGGACAGTTTAACACCACCAACTCTAGAAGCATGTGGCAGGGAATTAACATCATCACAGACTTTAAAGGGAATAAAAACTCCGCCATGAACACCGCTGCCTCTCTCCCGGATGAGCTAAATACTTTTTATGCTCGTTTTGAGGGAAATAACACCGCTTTCGCGGCTGAAGATACAGAAGTTAGTTCACTCTCCGTCTCTGTAGCGGATGTAACCCGATCATTCAGACGGGTGAATATCCGCAAAGACGCGGGCCCAGACGGCATTCTGGGCCGCGTCATCAGAGTGTGCGCGAACCAGCTAGCTGGTGTTTTTACGGACATTTTCAACCTTTCCATCTCTTTGTCTGTAGTCCCCACATGCTTTAAAACATCCACCATTGTGCCTGTTCCAAAACAATCAAAAATAACTTGCTTAAATGACTGGCGTCCTGTTGCTCTGACCCCCATCATCAGCAAATGCTTTGAGAGACTAATCAGAGATTACATCTGCTCTGTATTGCCTCTCTCTCTTGACCCACTGCAGTTTGCTTACCGCAACAACCGCTCCACTGATGATGCCATTGCATCTACAATACACACTGCTCTCTCCCACCTGGAAAAAAAGAACACTTATGTGAGAATGCTGTTTGTAGACTACAGCTCAGCATTCAACACCATAGTGCCCTCCAAGCTAGATGAGAAACTCCGGGCTCTGGGCTTAAACAGCTCACTGTGCAGCTGGATCCTGGACTTCCTGTCAAGCAGACGCCAGGTGGTTAGAATAGGCTGCAACATCTCCTCCTCACTGACCCTCAACACTGGAGCCCCACAGGGCTGTGTTCTCAGCCCACTCCTGTATTCCTTGTACACACATGACTGTGTGGCAACACATAGCTCCAATGCCATCATTAAGTTTGCTGATGACACGACGGTGGTAGGTCTGATCACTGACAATGATGAAACAGCCTACAGAGAGGAGGTGCACACTCTGACACACTGGTGTCAGGAGCACAACCTCTCCCTCAACGTCAGTAAGACAAAGGAGCTTGTGGTGGACTTCAGAAGAAAAGACAGAGAACACAGTCCCATCACCATCAATGGAGCACCAGTGGAGAGAGTCAGCAGCTTCAAGTTCCTGGGTGTCCACATCACTGAGGAACTCACATGGTCCATCCACACTGAAGTCGTTGTGAAGAAGGCTCATCAGTGCCTCTTCTTCCTGAGACGGCTGAGGAAGTTTGGAATGAACCACCACATCCTCACACAGTTCTACACCTGCACTGTAGAGAGCATCCTGACTGGCTGCATCTCCAGCTGGTACGGCAATAGCACCGCCCACAACCGCAAAGCACTGCAAAGGGTGGTGCGAACTGCCAGACACATCATCGGAGGTGAGCTTCCCTCCCTCCAGGAAATATATACAAGGCGGTGTGTGAAAAAAGCTCGGAGGATCATCAGAGACTCCAGCCACCCGAGCCATGGGCTGTTCTCACTACTACCATCAGGTAGGCGGTATCGCAGCATCAGGACCCGCACCAGCCGACTCCATGATAGCTTCTTCCCCCAAGCAATCAGACTTCTGAACTCTTGATCTCCCACGATCAAATACATCAGCACTGCACTTTATTACCCTTACTCTTATATCTCACACCGGACTGTCATAAATTATATTATTATTATATTATATTCTCTCTTAACAACTGACTATCAGCCGACAGCCTGAATGTCAATACAGTACAATACTGTACATTCTATATATACTATATATACTTTTTTATATATTTTTATTTTTATTGAATAATGTGTATCTATATAGTGCGTATTGTATACTGTACAGTGTATGTTATTATTTGTATTTTGTTGAGTGTAATTATGTGTACATCAGATGTTTAAATTGTGTTGTGTTAATTTGATGTTATTGTAAATTGGTACTGTCTCATCCCTGTCACGACTGCTATGTTGATCGGAACTGCACCCAAGAATTTCACACACCATTGCACTTGTGTATATGGCTGTGTGACAATAAAGTGATTTGATTTGATTTGATTTGTATGCTGGTTTTAAATATCTACTTCAAAAAATGATATTATATTTCATGTTATATTTTAGGATGGCCAGAGACACAGACAAGACCAATGATGCATGAGAGTTTTATTGAGTTATAGGGAGCACAGCTGGGTCTATGCAAAGACAACTTAGTGGTTGCAAACACAGAATTTAAATAGCCATGAGGCACCAGCAGAAGAGAGGCAAATCAAACAAAGAACATTCTAGAAACTAATACAGACAACAGCAGAAGAATTTCACCACAGAACAATGTAGAGACTTACACAGATAACAGACATACCAGAAATAGCAGTTGCATTTTATTTAATGAGAAACAGACATAGGAACAAATATATAATTCACTGAAGGACAACTCTGGGGCCACAGCACAGAGGCTTCAAGTTTGTATCAGTTCTGTCCTCTCTTCTGTCTGCCCAGGTGCCTTACCAGGCCAAGGACACAGTTGGCCTCTGAGGGAATGTGTGCAGAACACTACTTGCTGTATATACTGTCCCATAACATCATGTAAGAATGCAACAAATGCATTAAATTATAGCCTGCTATTACTTGTGGCGAACCCTATTAAATAAATCATGTGTAAAACAGTGGGTACCTTTCTTGCTATCTAGCAAGGAGTAATGCTTTACACACTTGTATAGCAGGTAAATACACAAGTAGTTGAGAATGCCAACAACGATAGTGTCTTCTCTTTACTGTTGTACATGAAACTGGTGTTGAGTGGGTAGAATTCAATGAAGCTGTTGATTTCTCAAACTAGAGTCTCTGATGTACTTATCCTCTTGTTTAGTTGTACATCTGGCCTTCCACTTCTCTTTCTGTCCTTGTTAGAGCCAGTTGTGCTTTGTCTTTGAAGACTGTAGTGTACACCTTTGTATGAAATCTTCAGTTTTTTGGCAATTTCAAGCATTGTATAGCTTCATTCCACAAAACAATGGTTGACTGACAAGTTTCTAGAGAAAGCTCTTTCTTTTTTGCCATTTTTGACCTAATATTGACCTTAAGACATGCCAGTATATTGCATACTATGGCAACTCAAAAACAAACACAATGTTAAGCTTCATTTAACGAACCAAATACAGGTGCATCTCAATAAATTAGAATGTCGTGGAAAAGTTCATTTATTTCAGTAATTCAACTCAAATTGTGAAACTCGTGTATTAAATAAATTCAATGCACACAGACTGAAGTAGTTTAAGTCTTTGGTTCTTTTAATTGTAATGATTTTGGCTCACATTTAACAAAAACCCACCAATTCACTATCTCAAAAAATTAGAATATGGTGACATGCCAATCAGCTAATCAACTCAAAACACCTGCAAAGGTTTCCTGAGCCTTCAAAATGGTCTCTCAGTTTGGTTCACTAGGCTACACAATCATGGGGAAGACTGCTGATCTGACAGATCAATAATTGACACCCTTCACAAGGAGGGTAAACCACAAACATTCATTGCCAAAGAAGCTGGCTGTTCACAGAGTGCTGTATCCAAGCATGTTAACAGAAAGTTGAGTGGAAGGAAAGAGTGTGGAAGAAAAAGATGCACAACCAACCAAGAGAACCGCAGCCTTATGAGGAATGTCAAGCAAAATCGATTCAAGAATTTGGGTGAACTTCACAAGGAATGGACTGAGGCTGGGGTCAAGACATCAAGAGCCACCACACACAGACGTGTCAAGGAATTTGGCTACAGTTGTTGTATTCCTCTTGTTAAGCCACTCCTGAACCACAGACAATGTCAGAGGCATCTTACCTGGGCTAAGGAGAAGAAGAACTGGACTGCTGCCCAGTGGTCCAAAGTCCTCTTTTCAGATGAGAGCAAGTTTTGTATTTCATTTGGAAACCAAGGTCCTACAGTCTGGAGGAAGGGTGGAGAAGCTCATAGCCCAAGTTGCTTGAAGTCCAGTGTTAAGTTTCCACAGTCTGTGATGATTTGGGGTGCAATGTCATCTGCTGGTGTTGGTCCATTGTCTTTTTTGAAAACCAAAGTCACTGCACCTGTTTACCAAGAAATTTTGGAGCACTTAATGCTTCCTTCTGCTGACCAGCTTTTTAAAGATGCTGATTTCATTTTCCAGCAGGATTTGGCACCTGCCCACACTGCCAAAAGCACCAAAAGTTGGTTAAATGACCATGGTGTTGGTGTGCTTGACTGGCCAGCAAACTCACCAGACCTGAACCCCATAGAGAATCTATGGGGTATTGTCAAGAGGAAAATGAGAAACAAGACACCAAAAAATGCAGATGAGCTGAAGGCCACTGTCAAAGAAACCTGGGCTTCCATACCACCTCGGCAGTGCCACAAATTGATCACCTCCATGCCACGCCAAATTGAGGCAGTAATTAAAGCAAAAGGAGCCCCTACCAAGTATTGTGTACATATACAGTAAATGAACATGCTTTCCAGAAGGCCAAAAATTCACTAAATTTTTTTTTTTTATTGGTCTTATGATGTATTCTAATTTTTTGAGATCGTGAATTGGTGGGTTTTTGTTAAATGTGAGCCAAAATCATCACAATTAAAAGAACCAAAGACTTAAACTACTTCAGTCTGTGTGCATTGAATTTATTTAATACACGAGTTTCACAATTTGAGTTGAATTACTGAAATAAATGAACTTTTCCACGACATTCTAATTTATTGAGATGCACCTGTAGCTTTCAGCTGTGTTTGATATAATGGCAAATGATTTTCTAGTACCAAATTAGCAATTTAACATGATTGCACAAGAATAAGGTGTTGGAGAAATGGCTGCTGGAAATGGGGCCTGTCTGGATTTGATCAAAAATGACTTTTTTCAAATAGTGATGGTGCTGTTTTTTACATCAGTAATGTCCTGACTATACTTTGTGATCAGTTGAATGCCACTTTCGTGAATTTAAGTACCAGTTTCCTTCCAAAACTTTTGTCCATCAGTGTATGTTTTGCAGCAGGATGGTCTTCTCAAAAAACATTCGCAAGGTTTTACAACCTAGATGTAACTTCTCTCTCTTCACAAGTCCTCTCTGTTTAGAGCGAGTTATTTCATTTGCCAAACATATACTTATGCCCCTCCTTTTAAGTAAGGGCTCCCCATCATTTACACAACTGCCTGCATCCAGTAATTTACCATAAAGTCACAAGCACTTTCACAAACTGGGTTTGTGAAGGGGTTAATTCATACTATATATCTATAGTTCATATATTCATTCTGAGTGCTTCCCTCCTGGCCCAACATGAGGGTCACTCACATGCAGTATACTCATGTCTGTCGCCATCTTGCGGGACTGCTGCATCATGTTTCCTCTCTGGAAGGTTATGTCGTGTAGTGTGGCATGATGGGATTCTGTTCTCCATATGCATTAGCAAACGCAATGTCAAGTGTACTGAGTCGTAAGGGAATGTTTTAGTTGGGAATGAATGTTCCCCTGAGAATAAGGGAACAAGACATTGTGAATGCTGGCTGCACTACAAGACTCAGAGTTCTTTTGAGGTTCGAGCGATGTGCTCCTTGTCCCTCAGTCAGAAAATTCTGAGGAATGGTGTTTGCGTGCCTGCTTTTATAGCAGAGAGCTTCACGCTAAAAGGGCGGAGCTCAAACACCATAGCCAATATTAGAACATTGGCATTACTGTAGAGAGGTTTCAACTAGGTCATGTGGAAGGACACTCCCCATATGCATTAGCAAATGCAATGTCTCATTCCCTTCATCTCAGGGAACCGAGGTTACATACGTAACCGAGACGTTTTGTTTCCTTACACATCATCTTCCGAGCATCTGGCAATGGAATGCCTTTATGGTCAGAGATCGGAGATATCATGTAGGAATATCCCACATCTGAGTCGAATGGAACGCAGCATGACTCCTTATTTCCTTGCAGTAACGCAGAAAATGAACTGACCCAATGCTAGATGGAGCCGTTCTTTCTGACATCTGCAGCTCGCGTGCATGAAAGCTGGGATTGGGGAGCATGCCTGAACTAGTTGATACAGGAAATCAGCAGCCTAACAAAGAGGTTGACTGGTACAAAATATTTTATATATATTTAAATATAAATTACATTTGATTTTTTTTTTCAAAGACTTTACAAAGTACAAAATAATATTTTGTATTTCAAATGCATATTTCAAATATATTTATCTGAAATACTGCCCATCCATGACTGGCACTTACTTTGGTGCTGCCATCCCTCAGAGTCCCTGTGCTATCCCCTTGTACCCCATTAATAATTTTTTAGATCCACCCCAGGTTTAGGGTCTGTCAGTATAAACCAACCCTTTTTTTGCAATGACAACTTTTAGAACACTTTTGTGTCTTTTACGAAGCATGAAACTGAATCACTATTGACTGTTATTGTGTTGACAAGACAGACTGGGATATTAATTAAAATATATTGATTTGTGTTCTGCAGAAGAAAGAAAGTCTATGTGCTTGGAACATCATGAGGGTAAATTATGACAGAAATTAATTTATTTTTGCATGAACTATACCTTTAAAGCCCTTCACCACCATGGTTTTATTGCTTCAGGTCACTATTCACTGTACTGTTGGTCACTCAATGTTTTATTGTCAGCAGTGGAAAAAATACATATAATAACACTCTTCTGATATAAATGTATCTTTATAATTGAAGTATTATGAAGTATTCATAATTCACAAAGAATCAATAAACTTTAGATGCACACAGCTTCTTATTTAAATAGCTTTGTTTTGAAATTTTTTATTGCTTCCTTGCTACGTTTTTATTTAAAATTTCTGCATTTTGTTGTTCTTTTTCAGTTTATTCTATAAATGAAAACATATAGGTTACATGGTAACCCCGGTTCCCTGAAAGGAGGGAACGAGACGTTACGTCAATGATCGACAATAGGGTTCGCTCCAGAGCCCCGGATCTCTCGGAATAGTTTTCCATCACACCAGTTTCATTGGCAGATGTCTTTTGAAGTTCCGCCAACTATGCTTGGCGAGCATATATAAGGCAGGCAAGAAAACAGCTTCCTCAGGACATTCGACTGAAAAGGCGACAGGATCTTTAAAACCTTTTTAGCGGCAATCAGTATTGTTGCAAGGGTGCGTAATGTCTTGTTCCCTTCTTGTAGGCAATCAGGGTTACCATAGTAATCTAGACGTTCCCTTTCAAGACAGTCACTCGACGTTACATCGACGATTGACAGTAGGGGTCCCTATAGCACAATGCCACATTACTGATTTGGCTGCGCTTGCTACAAAGAATGTGGTAGAAAGCTTGTAGAAGTGGAGAAGAGCCTGTGACATAGTGGCACATCAGTGACACAAAATAGGTTTTATCTTGCATGAAAGGAGGCAAGATAATAGTCTGAGGGTAGCCAATTTATCCACCAAACTCACATCAGGTGAGGTGATAAACTATTTGGAGAGAGGGCTGAATTCACAGTCCTTTGATCATGGTTATAACACGGGCTACCAGCGGGGTTACCTTGAAATGATCGGAGGAAGGGTTGACTCTTTCTATGTGGAATTTAGGAGAAATTCACAACATTAATGGTCACCATAAATGTTTTATCAACACTGGTAAGCAATTGTGGTGATAGGAAAAAGGCTTGTCCGTGGGGAGCGATTTTAAATATGGGAGACTGGAAGGGTTGATTAAAATAGCTATTTTTCGAAAAATAAAAAGAGCTAAGTTAATAATAAAAAAGGGCTCGCCTGTGGAGGAGCCACTTTCTTTTAACAGATAGAAGCTTAGACTTCTTATGCGTAGTCTACGAATAATCGCTAGTCTAGAATGGATACAATAGCCATTTTTCCATAAAGAAAAAATTCCTAAGGTAATAATAAAAAAGGGCTTGCCCGTGGGGGAGCCACTTTTTTATAAGAAATAGAAGAGACTTCTTGCGTATAGTCTAGGGAAAAAATAGCTAGACTAAACTGCTAGCTGTAACTGTTTTGCCTTTGGTAGGGAAGCAGTTTATGTTGGTAGAGAAAGGGCTTCCTCTTGGGGAAGATCTGGTAGAAAATATTTCCTAATGTATAGGATTAAAATAATGGGATAACTGGCTTACCACTGGGAGGCAGTTAACACATGATTCCAAGGACACACCGTCCAGCAGACACAGTGGTGATGCATGATTTGAAATAGGCTTTAGCTCTTACATCAAATGGAGAGAGTCAAAACCTCACAACCAACTCGTTAGGTTGGACAAAACATAGAACAAGAGGTGTTTTCCAACAGGGAACACTTATTTTGTGCAGGTACAGAAGGGGTTAACCTTCCTAAGTGAGTTCACAGTGTGACTAGCCAAACGGGTAGTGTACAATAAGATTGGTGCCACTAGAGCAGTATTAAACTGCTATTGTGCTTAACACTTGAGAGAGAAGTACAGAAAACAACCTTTTGTGTGGTTTTAGAGCAAAGCCATACAGTGACATTCATGTTGTAACAAACCCGAAAGGGGCTTATACAAAATTTGTGTCACAAGGCACTAGTTTCAGGGCTACTCATCAGTGATGAGAGCTTAGTTTCCCTTCAAAGAAAGCACCCGTGAAGACAGGGAGTGAAACGTCTAGATTATAAAATCTAGCAAAAGTATTTGGGGAAGCCCAACCTGCCACTTGGCAGATGTCCAATAAGGACAAGCCTTTTGCGTATGCCCAAGAGGAAGCCTTCAAAATAGCTTTAGAAAAACCTGGACCAAACTCAAAACAGGAATTTTCCACTGATAGAGCTTGGAGATCTGCCACGCGCTTCACCGAATCGAGGGCTAGTAGTAATTCCGTTTTTAACGAGAGAGCATGCAATTCTACTGTTTCCAGTGGCTCGAATAGAGAGCCATATAGTGCTTTCAGCACCAAGGACAGGTACCACACTGGAACTGTAATGGGCTGAGAGGATCTAAGACTTCTCACACCATGTAAACATTTTGTAACAAGCTCGTGCTTGCTAATCAAAATGCCACCGACAGGGGTGTGGAATGCCGCAATAGCTGAAGCATATACTTTTAGCGTTGATGGGGAAACAAACCCACATCCAAATGCTCTTGTAGGAGTGCTAGGTTTTCATTCTGTGATAAACACCAGTCTGAAAAAACTCACCACTTTAGTGCGTAGAAGTGCCTGGTAGAAGGGGCTCTGGCTTGTGAGATAGTGTCAAGCATAGTGTGCAACAAACCATCTATTTCCCATGTGTTCTATTCAATGTCCAAACGTGTAGATTCCACAGCTCTGGCTGTGGATGCCCAATCGTGCCTTGCACCTGAGAGAGTAAATCTTTCCTCAATGGAATCTCCCATGGTGGAGCTTCCAGCAGTTCCACCAGCTCCGGAAACCAAAGCTGGTTGGGTCATTTAGGCACAACCCATAGCACTGTTTCCTGATCCAGACTGATTTTGCACAGCACTTGGTGTATCAGGTGAATAGGGGGAAAACACATATTTGCTTTTCTCCGCTGGATATTTGTGAGCTAAGGCATCCATTTTCCCAGTGGAGCCTGGCTTGGTGAGTACCACATCTGACAGTGTGTGAGCATGTATAAATCTACAGGGTTTTTCATCCCGAGATGAATGTCAGACTGTAAATACACGTCCCTTTAGGGCATAATGGTGCAACGTGGAGATTTCGAGCTTTGCCTACGGGTGCCATCCCGCTTCTAAAAGAGTCCCTTTAGCGGGATTATTTGAGGTATGGCTCTCTGCCTCACAAATTAAGAAAACCAAGGCTGGTTGAGCCATTTTGGCGCAATTCATAGTCTTGTATCCTTACCTCCTCTGATTTAGCACAACATTTTTTGTATCAAGATGTCAAGTTCAGACATCCGAACCCAACGGAGCCTGGCTCATGGGCGAATGCCTTGATGCGAGAGCAGGTCAGCTCTGCAAGTCAGTTGGCTGGGAAAGTTTGAACTGCCCAGACCGATTTAAGATGTTTTGACACTGCAAGGGAAGATGGTAAGTCAATTTAATATTGGACACCACTGATCTCCTTTCTGGTGTAATTATATATATATATATATATAATCTCGCTTTAGTCCTTTTGGACTTGTTTGTGGTGATCATGCTGTGTTTTATCATTCGAGTGAGTGCTTTTTTTTTAGGTAGACAGCGCGGCTAAACAGTGGCATGTCGTTAGAAGATGCTGATGTCATTTTTGACATAATGCATTCCATAACACTCTCGCACCGACCCACATTGAAGGGGTTTCATGTGTAGTGAGTCCAGCAGTGTGGCAGCAGCTGAGGCAGTCATCAAACAGAGTGCTCTCTGAAATGTTCAGAGTGCTCTCTGTGCGTCCACAGCGCATTGTGCAAGAGAATTTTTACTGAATTGACTCTCAACCTAAGCTGCTACACATGTGCAAGCAAAAATATTTTTGTGCTTGCCACTCAGAGCTTTTGACTGCGCTAAAGTTAGCGCAAGAAAATGTTTTAAGGCACAGAGTCTCGGTTTCTGGCAGAGAGTGTGTGGGTTTGCGGCAGAGTGAAGAGGAAGAAAGAGCTCTTTTTTCGAGTGTGTAACTGTATCTCTGGCAACCGCTTTGAGATCATGTTTGCAAGAACGCATGGTTTTAACTCACTCCCAGCAGTGACTGCAGAGGGAAGAGACATAAACTAAGACTTTTTTGGACTGGGGCAGACAATGGTTTGGGGCTCTGGTTTCCTCTATTGTCGATCGGACATAGTCAGGAGCAGTTCGGCTGGCCTGGGGGTTTTTCCCCACCATGGCATGAGCCTGGCCACAATGCTTTGTGTTTAGGTCATGGGCACTGTAGTCTCACTACCAGCTCACCACTGCTTGACAGGGCTGAAGCTGGAGAAGTATTAGTTTTTGTAGGGTGTGGCCCTGACGAAAATCGTGAGCAAAGTGGCTTTTTCGCAGGTGCAGCTCAAATAGGCAAGAAATGTTTAATGGCCTCAGAATGCTTCTTTGTCGCGTAGAGTTTTTCAGAGAAAAGTTTTCGCATCTCCGAATAAGCTCGGCTGTGACAGCAGAGTGTCAGGAAGCCTTAACTTGTTTGCCGCGTGCATCTCTGAAACCCAGAGATGGTGTTCGAGTGCCACCAAACTGTCCAGCGATCCATCGATTATTTGGGCAGTCATCTCAGTTGTGCACAATGCGAGGTGCATGCAACTCTCTGAAGAGCACTATCTAGATAGATAGATTGACAGACATATAGATAGATAGATAGATAGATAGATAGATAGATAGCAGTGGCATTTGTTTTTTTCTCTGAGGAGGCAAAGTAGGCAGTGCCTCTGCAAAAAAATTATGAAAAACAATTACTGTATGAAAATTAAAAATAAAATATAACACAATTTTATCACAAATAATGTGTATAGAAGTCATATTTCAAAATTTACCTTGTCCAACTGCAACAACAGTGGATAAGGTTTCAGAGGGAAGCATCGCATCTCTTACCTCCCTTCAGCTCATTGCAGTCTCTTTGAGCTCCTTGAGTGGCATGAATGTGAGTGGGGTAATGCAGAATATAGGCCAAAAGTCACGAATTGATTGGTCATTACCCTGTCATTCATTACCCTAATCTTACTGTTATCATTTTAATTGCAAAGTTTACTGCTGAGCTTTCAAGAAAACATATTTTCCCAACTCAGGCCTAAAGTAAGGCTTGCCACTGCAATTTGTAGATATTGGGGGGACCACCATGGATTTTTTAAACTATTACCCCAAATACTATATATTAGGTTACAGTTACAACCTTGCACAGTATCAAGATCTATTTTTCACTAATAACCCTAAAGCAATACAATATTTCAACCCTGTCACAGTTACAAACCTGTAATTTGATTGTATAATGAAGTAAATTCAAGTAGCATCAGTTTTGGTGTGCTTTGTAATAAATCACACATTTTCGTATATCTAATATAATAAAAGTTACATTTATCATTAAACCATGAAATCGTTTTCAAAACACTTTTTAAATGTAACAATTTATCCCTGTTACATTCAAAAAGTTTGGGGGTTGAACGATGAGGTTGACGCTTAGTGTAAAAATGTCTTAGAATGTTCTTATCTAGACCACACGACAATATTTAGTCAATATTTTTAATGAAGAATTTATTTATTTTTCAGTTGTCCTTTCAATGTAAATTATAGTTTCCTATCATGTTGGTCACTTGAAGTTACAAAAATTATTGACACTAGGGGTCGCTCCTGAGAGCCCTGAGCTCTTTGAGTGGTTTTCCATCATGGCAATTTCATTGACAGATGTCTTTCAAAGTCCTGCCTTCCATGCTCAGCGAGCATATAAAAGGTGGACCGAAAGACAACTTCTTCAGAACTTATCCTTCAGAGGTCGAGTACGGATCTCTCTCTCTGTGCATTACGTCTTCATTGAGAGTTGCACAAAGTTCAGTGGACAGTCTTCTGTCCTGTTTAAGCAGAAAGATCTTCTGTTACTTGTGTGCCCGACGAGAAATTGTATCCTTACATCTATTGTTGTATTTTTTTGTTTTTCAACATTAAAACAAAATAAAAAGTCATTCCTCTCGAAAAACACTGTCGTGAGAATGAGGAAGGTCTCACGGCAGTGCAAATTTTGCAGGCTTCCTGCTCTCCATCTACAGCGTTTTCACCCATAAAATATGCCCATGGAAATCTCTGTCCCTCTGTTGAGATGGATGGTTAGATTTCATTTGGCATATCTCCAAACGAGGATGTGGTGTCTATTGTGGCATGGTATGCGGGGCATGGTACAGTTCAGCAGAACTGTTGCACGTTTTCTCCAAGGAATTTGGAGAAAATGTATTCTGTTCACACGCACATTTCTGGAGAGAATGTGTGCCGAACTCCCCAAAATGTGGCATGTGCCCTACTCAGCTCGCAGGCACGTTTCAGGAGTGAACGCCTCTACCACGCCCCGCTGTATGGTGTCATTCTCAATGAAAATGTATACTGAACTCTCCAAAATGTGGCACTAATTCTCCTAAGCCCTACTCGGCTCTCATGCACATTTCAGGAGTGAACGCCTTCACCCCACTGAACCACACCGAGCAGAAGGGCTTTACTTTAGCTGGAAGTAACACCCTTCACTCCCATCCAAACCATGCAGACTTATGTCCACTCTCATGGCTAAACCTTACTTGGCCTCAGGACAAGCCGTATCAGATCTGCACACCATGCAGTTTTGCAGGTCTTTTAGGCTAAATCCTGGAAGACATGGATGAATGGAATCCCAATGGAATCCCAAGGTTGCTATACAGATTGGTGTCATTGAGCTGGGCTTTCAGAAATGCATGAGGCAAACAAGGTAAGGCTTCCTGACACTTTGCTGTCCCAGGCGAGCTTGCTTGGAGATGCGCATACCTTTTTTGATGCAAAGCGCCATGGCCAGGCTCGCGCCGCGGCAGTGAGAAACCCCAGGGCCTGTCGAAGCGATCATGATCGCAAAAGACGAGACCAGAACCCTAAACTATAGTTTGCTCTGGCCCAGAAGGCTCAGTCAAAGTTTCTTCTCCCTGCAACCATTGCTGGGAGAGATTACATTTCATGTACAAACATACAAATAAAATATATGCAAAAAAAGAGATCTCTTTTCCTCCATTCTCTGTTGTGAACCCAAACACTGTTGGCCAGAAAACCGAGACTCTGTTCCCTCTAAAGCGTCACTCAAATTCTTTGAGCATGTTACCAGGCATTTCCAGGTTGGAACCGTGATGTTACGGTTTCACAGTTCAATGAACGAGGCTGCTGCCTAGTTTTAACAGCATTGCGTCCTCCACGCTTACACTGTGTTCAGAGGTGAAGAACCAATTTATGGGTTTTTACAGCCGTTACTTTCTTATTCTAAGGAAAGACGGCCGTTGGCCGATCACAGGCTTAAGTCGACTAAATTGGACCCTAATCAGGTTTCTGTTTAAAAAGACTATGCAGAGATACATTTTCTTGTGCTAACTGTAGGACAGTCAGGAGGTCAGAACATTTTTGCTCGCACATTTGTAGCAACTGAGGTCGAGAGACAACTCAGTGGAGAGTTCTCTCACACAATGTGCACGTGTCACCGCAGACACATGCAGTTAATTACTCTCCATAACTTGAAAAGCTTCAAGTTTGGAGAATGAGTCCTCTGAAAACATTTCAGAGAGCACTTCGGTTGATGACCACCTTAGCTGCTGCCACACCGCTGGGCTCACTGCACATGAGACCCCTTCAATGTGGGTTGGTGCGAGATGGTGGTGCTATGAAATTGCATGATGTCACAAAATGACATCAGCGTCTTCTAATGACATGCCACTGTCAGCCGCGCTGTCTACTTGAAAAGAAGCACTCGTTCGAATGACCAAATATGATCACCATGATCAAGTACAACAGGGCAAATATGGCATATACCGTAAAGTGCCTAAAATAACTGGCAGTATTTCTGGCTTCGAAATTATTCCGTCCAGAATTCCAGTATAAAGAAGAGTGTCATTGGTGACATATATAAAATACATCAGAAGGAGGTGTGTGGTGTCCAATGTTGAATCTTGCCATGCAGTGTCAAAACACTTTAAATCGGCACAGACAGTTTAAACGTTCCCAGGCGAATTAATTACTGGCCAATCTGCATCAGAGTATTCACTCCGGAGAATGGAAACTCCATCCTCAAGTGGTCCTGAAAATTTAGGAGATATTTGGGAGTGGAAGTGGATTTGTTCGTCTTCTGGGAGACCACACACTGCCAGTGGTGGTACTCACTCAGCCAGGCTCTGTTGGGAATGGACGTCTTAGCCCATAAATGGCCAGCGGAAAAATGCAAATATGTGTGCTGTACCAAAGCAGACTGAATTGGAATGGCCCAACCAGCCCTGGTTTCCAGAGCTGGTTGAGCTACTGGAAGCTCCACCATGAGGAATCCCACTGAGGAGAGATTTACTCTCTCAGGTGCAAGGTACAATCTGGCATCAACAGCCGGAGCTGTGGAAACTACACGTTTGTTTGTTGAACGGAACATGTGGGAAGTAGAGGGACTCTCACACACAGTACTTGACATCATCGCACAAGCCAGAGCCCCTTCTACCAAGTGCCTTTATACCTAAATTGCTGAGTCTTTTCAGATTGGTGTTCATTGAAAACCCAGCAGACTGCTTGGTAAAAGTGATGCTTCACTTCTGACAAAAACACTTGGATGTGGGTTTATCCCCATCAATGCTTAAAGTGTATGTTGTGGCTATTGCGGCAAATCACGCCCTGGTCACTGGCATTTCTGTGAGCAAGCATGATCTTGTCACAAAATTACGTTGTGCGAGACATCTTAGACCTTCTCGCCCTGTTACCATCCCAGTGTGGGACCTGTCCTTGGTGCTGAAAGCACTTTACAGATCTCCATTCAAGCCACTGGAAACAGTAGAATTGCATGCTGTCTCTTTAAAGACCACATTTCTATTGGCCCTCGCTTCAGTGAAGTGTATGGGAGATCTCCAAGTTCTATTAGTGGAAGATTCCTGCTTAGAGTTTGGTCTAGGCTTTTCTAAAGCCATTTTGTAACCTAAAATCAGCTATACTCCTACAGTTTTATCCACCCCGTTCAAAACACAGGTGATAACTCAGTCAGAGGAAGAAAGTTTATTGCACACACTCTGCCCAGTGCGAGTGTTGCGCATTTACATTGAGCGTACACACCAGCTTAGGCTGTCAAGTCAGCTCTTTGTATGCTTTGGAGGCTGGTCCAAAGGCAGAGCAGTCTCTAAACAGAGGCTGTCTCACTGGGTCATGGATGCTATTAAATTAGCATACAAATCAGAGGTCTTGGAATGCCCAGTGGGGGTTAAAGCCCACTCCACAAGGAGCATTTCTCCTGTCTTCCCAAGTTCTTTCTGTGAAGCGGGATTAGCTCTCATCACGAATGAGTAGTGCTGAAGCATTTGCAATAAGACATGAATTTTGTAACTCCCCATAGCAGTTAGTTCAACTTAAATGTCTGTTAAAGCTTTGCTATTAAATCACACAGAAGGTTGTTTCCTGATCAGTAAAACACCTCTCTTTGGGTTATTCAGCACAATAGCACTTTTTTACCGCTGTTGTGAAAAAAATCCTTTTGTATACACCACATAGCGGCTAGTTTCAACTGGAAATGTTTGTTAAGGCTTCGCTCTTAAACAGCAGTAGTAATATTGCTTGGGTGGAATAAGTCATTTTGTATACCACCCACACGGCTAGATACACTAAGAAGTCACTTCTGAAGGTTAACCCCCTCTTTGCCTATTCAAAAGAGTGTTCCCATCTGGCAAACACCTCTTGTTATCTACTGGGCCCAACTTGGGGTTTGCCAGTATCATTTTCTGACACTCTCCACATAGTGTAAATAGTAAATTCTATCACGAATCATTCAGCACACTTGTGTCTGCAGGACAGTTGGTCTCTAAAAAATGTTTATCTGCCTCCTAGGTAGGTAAGGCAGTTATCACATTGGTTTTTATTCTTTATCACTTTAACTACTTCCCCACATGGCAAAGCCAGTTACTGGGATCATTTAATCTAGCAAATTTCTCCTAGATTCTATATGGGAAGATTTAATTTATACTTCAGTTGGTTCAAGGTCCCCCCGCTGGCAGCCCCTTTTATAACCATGAACAAAGGACTGTAAATTCAGTCCTCCCTCCAATCAGTTCATCACCTCACCTGACATGAGTTCTGTGGAGAGAATTGGCTACTCTTGGACTACAGCAAGTGTTATTGTAGTGTCACTCACAGTCCCGGATTCTACTCCACTTTTTGTGAACTTTCTACCACATTTGCTGGTAGCAAGCACAGCAAAATCAGTATTGTGGCACTGTGCTATTGTGACCCCTAGTGTTGTTCATCAACGTAACGTTGAGTGACCGACCTTAAAATGGAATGTCTAGGTTACTATTGTAACCCCGGTTCCCTGAAGGAGGGAATGAGATGGTACATAGCCTTGCCACAATACTGACTGCCAGTGAAAATGTTTTAGGGATCCTCTCACCACTTCAGTAAAATATCCTGAAGACGTTGTCTTTCAGTCTGTCTTTTATATGGCGGGACTTCGAAAGACATCTGCCAATGAAATTGTCATGATGCAAAACCATCTCAGGGCTTTTGGGAGTGACCCCATGTGTCGATCATTGATGTAACATCTCATTCCCTCCTTCAGGGAACCGGGTTTACAACAGTAACCTAGACGTTTTCCTTAGTTTCCACTATGATTGTTAGCTTTAGTTTAGTTTTAAAATATTTTGTACGTTTTAGTTTAGTTTTATCAGTGTTTTCTAGTTTTAACTTTTCAGTAGTTTCATTAAAATTTTCTAGTGCTGCCAACAGTGCCGGTACTAGCCTTTCGGGGGCCCTAGCAAAACTTTTTGTGGGGGCCCCCGTCAGAGTGTTCGTAACCCCCAAATTGACCCCCACCCCTTAAGCCTTTTTCGCAGAGCATTTTAAAAGTAAAACAACACACTGAATAAATATTAAGGAACAGTAGTATTTATTACTTTTTATACTGACAATAAGCCAACTGTATAGAAGGTGCCAAATTTCAATAAATAAAAGGAAAGGGAACATAAAGCCAGTCTGCATGGTCTCTTGATGGCTCTATATTACTGTGGTCTGCATTTGTTCCTACTTTCTTAAGCTGTACATTACCGGCGTCTCGCTGGTGCTGCTGGTCTTACTGATGAACAGCTACTGTAAATGTTCGCCAAAAATAACGCTTTAGCACCTCCTAGCTTTCTGAAAAATTATAACACATATGAGAGAGCTTCAGAGCTAAATGTGTTTCAGATGGCATAATTTACTAGCAAACATGAAAGATTTTTTTTTTTTTTTTTCTCAAGAAATATTAAACATACGTGAATCCATCAACATTTTTCTAAATGTGGAAACTTTGTACTAAATTCTAATGAATATTGTTTATGGAAGCATTGACATGACATTCAACAAAGTTTGCATAATTGAACAGGTGTGTGCACTTCAGTACATTCTTAAACAATTAAATTAAGTTTTGATTTTGCATGATTTTATATGAACTCCTGATACAAATTAAGAAATTACTTTCGTCGTGGCATTGTAGTATAGAAGCTGGACACATGAGTATGAGCTTTGCCATGATAATATATTAAAAAAAATATATAAATGCAGCTGGTGTATTGTAAAGAAACAACAAGGATACAAAAATATATTTTGGGGTTGTATTCTGATGGCTGTTTTTTTTTTTTTAAAAAAAGGAAGAAAAAAAAAACAGTGGTCGATGGGGCAGTATAGTATTTAAAAAATAAATTAAATACAAAAAATGAAATATGTTACAGCGAAATATGGTAGAGGCTAATGTCAAAAGAAAATACAAACAGGGCATTAGCCTTCCCATATGCTTCAGCATACATAACCTTAATACATGCTTATATCATTCACAACATTTTATGCATTTATCACATGCTTAAATCACTCAAAGCATTTTATGCATTTTTAACCAGGCTTTAAGGACATGTATAACAGTTTAAAACAATACAATTCTCATTAAACATGTTCTCATTATACGTTCACTTATTTGAACACTCTGTGCTATAAATCGTTAAATGAGATATGATTAATTCTAAATTTACATACCCAGTTCTCACATGGGCACCAAAATGTGGTCAAACTCCAGGTTGATGTAAAAACTGATTTGAGGCTATATCTCATAAACTGTTTGTTGTATTGAATTGAAACTTGGTGTGCTTCATCAAGATCATAACATGAGGGAGCCTCCTATGGGTCAAACAATGTGAAAAATTGCTATTTTTGCCCATAACTTTTGAACCGTATGCTCTAAAATCTTGAGCTTGGTATCCTTGGTAATGTCAACTGAGTAGCTCAGTGTGTTAAGCACTGGTTTATCATTTAAAAGCTCCAGGGTTCAAATCCCCAGCTCTGCAAGTCATGCTGTATAAAGTTCTGGTGATTTTTGTGTTGTGCTTACTGAATGGTTGTTGGGTTTTCCACAACCAAATTCTAAATTTGATCTCTGTTGAAAAGTTACATGAATACAAAGTTGATCATGGTGACTGTTGTGCTTGGCTGTGATTTATTCTCTGCTTGGTATGTCCCTTTGGTGACTGTCTATGTTGTGGCAGTTTAGTGCAGTGGATAGCATGCTGGCCTGCGGAAAGGAAAAGCATAGGTTCAAAATGATTCTGAGGTGTATGTTGTCCATTTGAATCATCAAGAGGAGAGTATATATTGTAAATATCTTTTGAATGCATTGTCAGATTTAAAAGAAAACGTTCAGGCAACTTTGACATAATGTCCTAAGGATACCTGAGCAGTCTGGAGACAGCACCATATAAAGTTAAAAAGATAACCCACACTTGTGTACTGACTCCAAAATCGGCATGTCTCTTTTCCGTGGCAACGCTATGCTGTCAAAGTGGCACATTGTGTAAGATTCTTGACAGCTTCAAGGGTTGTTGGTTTGATCCCCACCTCTGCATGTCATGCATTAGAAAAAGAATCAGAATGAGCTTTATTGCCAAGTGTTCTCACATACACAAGGATTATTATTTTATTTTTTTGGATTATAGGATAAACAAGTGCACACAAAACATTACAGTGAGACACATAATATAAAACAAGGTAAGAGTATAAATAGACATACAAATAATAGGACATATAACATGGGGGGTTGCAGGAGGTGTAAGTGGGTGTGTGAAGTCAAGATCAGAGTTAGAGGAGGGGCGTGAGACTGGGCTTTTCAAACCTGCAGTAAAACACATTCAGGTCATCAGCCATTTGTGGATTCTCTACAGAGTGAGGGGTGATGTCTTTTACTTGGTGACGTCCTTCAGGCCTCTCCACACAGATGCAGGATCGTTGGCTGAAAACTGGTTTTTCAGCTTTTCAGAGTAGCTTCTTTTAGCCACTCTAATCTCCTTAGTGTGTGGCCTGGCTGTACAAAATGTTATCCCCACTTCTGTAAGCATCCTCTATGGCATGACGAAGCTACACTATATTGCCAAAAGTATTCGCTCATCTGCCTTTAGACGCATATGAACTTAAGTGACATCCCATTCTTAATCCATAGGGTTTAATATGACATCGGCCCACCCTTTGCAGCTATAACAGCTTCAACTCTTCTGGGAAGGCTTTCCACAAGGTGTAGGAGTGTGTTTATGGGAATTTTTGACCATTCTTCCAGAAGCGCATTTGTGAGGTCAGACACTGATGTTGGACGAGAAGGCCTGGCTCGCAGTCTTCGCTCTAATTCATCCCAAAGGTGCTCTATTGGGTTGAGGTCAGGACTCTGTGCAGGCCAGTCAAGTTCTTCCACACCAAACTCGCTCATCCATGTCTTTATGGACCTTGCTTTGTGCACTGGTGCGCAGTCATGTTGGAACAGGAAGGGGCCATCCCCAAACTGTTCCCACAAAGTTGGGAGCATGGAATTGTACAAAATCTCTTGGTATGCTGAAGCATTCAGAGTTCCTTTCACTGGAACTAAGGGGCCAAGCCCAGCTCCTGAAAAACAACCCCACACCATAATCCCCCTCCACCAAACTTCACAGTTGGCACAATGCAGTCAGACAAGTACCGTTCTCCTGGCAACCGCCAAACCCAGACTCGTCCATCAGATTGCCAGATGGAGAAGCGTGATTCGTCACTCCAGAGAACGCGTCTCCACTGCTCTAGAGTCCAGTGGCGGCGTGCTTTACACCACTGCATCCGACGCTTTGCATTGCACTTGGTGATGTATGGCTTGGATACAGCGGCTCGGCCATGGAAACCCATTCCATGAAGCTCTCTACGCACTGTTCTTGAGCTAATCTGAAGGCCACATGAACTTTGGAGGTCTGTAGCGATTGACTCTGCAGAAAGTTGGCGACCTCTGCGCACTATGCGCCTCAGCATCCGCTGACCCCACTCTGTCATTTTACATGGCCTACCACTTCGTGGCTGAGTTGCTGTCATTCCCAATCGCTTCTACTTTGTTATAATACCACTGACAGTTGACTGTGGAATATTTAGTAGCGAGGAAATTTCACGACTGGACTTGTTGCACAGGTGGCATCCTATCACAGTACCACGCTGGAATTCACTGAGCTCCTGAGAGTGGCCCATTCTTTCACAAATGTTTGTAGAAGCAGTCTGCATGCCTAGGTGCTTCATTTTATACACCTGTGGCCATGGAAGTGATTGGAACACCTGAATTCAATTATTTGGATGGGTGAGCGAATACTTTTGGCAATATAGTGTATCTGAGTTTAGCTGAAATCCATGGTTTATCGTCATTGAATGATAAAAAAAAAGTCTTTGTAGGAATGTACATATCCTCACAGAAACTGATATATGATGTCACAGTATCTGTGAGCTCATCTATGTCTGTGGCTGCAGCTTCAAAAACACTCCAATCAGTGCATTCAAAGCAGGCTTGTAGTTCCAGCTCTGCTTCATTGGTCTATATCTTTACAGTCCTTACTACAGGCTTAGCTGATTTTAGTTTCTGCTTGTAGGTTGGGAGAAGATGAACCAGACAGTGATTAGAGAGTCCTAAAGCTGCATGTGGGACAGAGCGATATGCATCCTTTACAGTGGTGTAGCAGTGGTCCAGTATATTTCTGTCTCTGTTGGGGCATGTGATGTGTTGTTTGTATTTTGACAGTTCAAGGATGAGGTTAGCTTTATTAAAATCTCCCAGAATAATGATTAAGAGAGTCTGTGTGTTGTTGCTCTGTGTCTGTGATGTGATCAGCCAGCTTTTGCAGCGCTGTGTTCACGCATGCTTGTGGTGGGATGTAAACACTCACCAGAACAAACGAGTAGAAAGGCTTACAGTTGATGAAGAGCGCTTCTAAATTAGGACAGCACATCTTTTTCAACACTGTTACATCTGCACACCAACTTTCATTTCTGTAAAAGCATAATCCGCCTTTCGTTTTCCCTGATGATTGCAAAACGCGATCCGCTCTGAACAGCTGGAAGCCCGGCAGATGTAACACGCTGTTCAGGATGGCTTCATTCAGCCAGGTTTCTGTGAAACACAGAGCAGCTGAGTTAGAGAAGTCCTTATTTGTTTGAGTGAGCAGAAGCAGTTTGTCCATTTTGCTGGCGAGGGAGCGGACATTCGTCAGATGAATACTCGGCAGCGGAGTCCTAAAGCCACGTTGACGGAGCTTCACAAGCATGCTGGCGCGTTTCCCTTGCTTGCATCTCTTGGATCGCTTGTAGAGCACTACTGCACCTCCAACTATGATGTCTAACAAAATGTCTGAATAATCAAACACCGGCAAAAATGATCAGGTATGCTCTCTGAATATTCAGCAGTTCTTCTCTGGCGAAACTGATTGGGAAAGAGTGTCAAAAACATGACAAACAAACAAAAGTAACAAAAATGCTAGAGATTTCCACACCGTAGCGACATCCACGGTGCCATCTTGCTTAATTGAACTGTGGACATGAAAATCCTAGGTTTGAATCCATCCTGGGGCGACTTGTCATGTGGTGTTTGCTTGTTCTGTATATTATATGTGCTCTTTGGGTTGTGCTTAGCATTGTGCAGTGGTTGCCATGCTCGTGCTTGGCCCCATAACTGCTGCTTGCAGCTATATTTATTATTATTATTAAGGATTCATTTGAGTTAGTTTTCAGAGGCCTGAAAGTTTATTTTAATTTAACTTCAGTTTTTGTTGCTTTTGTTTTTATTTCAGTTTATATTAATGTCTTTTTTTATAGTTTTCATTTCTGATAAAAAAAACAAAAAAAAAAAAACACTCCAACCACCACTGGGTTTGCCTAAGCCAGAGTTTGGTTGAGGCAGTAAGTGAAAATGGGTAACATCAACATTTGTGTGCTTTAGAGGAATTATCAATTAAGTGTACACTTATTAGAGAAAGTTAGAGGGAACAATGGTCATTTCCTGAACAACGCATCAATTTATGAGTCATAAATTATGTACGTTCTCACCAGTCTACTTGATTTTTACTTGATTATTAAAGTGCTATAGGCTTAACAAGCAAATAACTTTATCACAAGCAGGCATAGATACCAGGAAACCTCTGAGCCTTTTAAATGGAATGTCACATTTTTTCACTGTCCTAAGATGCTTTGCTTCTATTTACAGCAAATTAGTAAAAACAGGATTTACTTTCAGGGATAAACTTATGTTTGCACTGGTAGAAACAAGAGTAGACAAATGTTTATCTGTCTGTCTGATTTTTCAGTATTCTATAAATGTTTATTTGCCCTATGGAATGTAGGCAAGAGAGATGAACATTCCTATGTTTTAAAGAAGAGAATTACATCAGACTGCAATTGAACACCATTAATTACTCAAGTAACCCCCATTCAACATAAAAACAAACAAACAAAAAAAATTAACAGCTCCAAAATACATCATCATACTTTATGTATAGCAATGATTTTTTAGATAAGGTATAAAACATGTCTTACATACAAAAGTCATCTTTTTTTTTAAAATCGAGAAATTAATCATAATAAATGTAGTGGAAAACAAAATAAATGTCACAATGTTAAACTGCCAAACAAAGTGTTTAAAAATGCAACAAATTCATAAATATAAATATCTCATGAAAGGTATGGATCTGTAAGATATCAAACAATACATAAAGTAAACTTTAGATTATATTTTCCATAAAAAAACTGACTATCAAAGTTGTGTCCTCACTTTGCGTCAACTCTGTCAGAGGTTTTTACAATCCTGAGAAAATCAGACAATGTCATGGTCAGCTGTAACTCTTTCCCACTTCCTGCTCATAGTGGATGCGACAGTAAGACACGTTGTCTGGTAAGTTTTATATTTTTTCATATTTTAAACAAACAATGTTTCTACAGTCACAGCTTCAACATGTCAACTTTGTCATTCCCATTATGATAATTTATGTTAGAATTGTGGGATACATTTTGGCATTTTAGTTTAGCTTATAGAGTTAGCTTCAACTGAGGAAGAAAACAATGTGGCTCCAGTGTACAACACATGGTTACGATGGAAAAATATTCAATGTTGTCAGCTCAAACACAGAATTTTCAGAATAGTATGAAAACAGAAAAAAATAAAATAAAATGAATAGAATGTATTTTATCACTTAACTCCTTTACTGAACACCATTATTAGATAATTAAAGACTTTACACTCTTGTTGGATGGATCACATTAAAAAAGTAATTGCTTTTTAGTGTGTCTGACGAAGCTGACACAAATCACAGTAAGATTTAAGTTATGAAGTGAATAAATGTCCATTTTCAGAAAAAAAAAACAAGTTTTAATAAAAACCTGTTTCCTCACATTGTTTGTTAGCTGTCACCTTTGTCTACAAATATATCCATTTCAAATTAATTTAGTATTAAACATGGTTTTGTCCCTTATCTCAAGAAACAGTGATATAGTACTCTTAGCCTCAGACGGCATGCCCACAGTCTGTTTGATGACTAACTGACACATATATTGCACACAAAACTGGAAAGTACTCATTTGATCTGGTAAGCTCTAATCTGATTGGCTGGGTTGTGAATGGGCAGTGAATGCTTGGGTTCCTGTCATTTGATAAATTGTGCATCTTCGTTTCCTTTCCTTGCTTCCTTTCCTTGCTTCCTAGCTCCACCCTCTAGGGAAACGAGCACGGAAGAATCAAAGCAAGATGTGTTTGTAAAATGAAATGTCCTTGCTCACTCGCGCGTCACTTCAGAGCGCGTTTTTGCGCAGCTGCAGTACCTCAGTGTGCTTGCCTTTATGTAATTGAAACTGTATTTATTCATATATTTATAGTAAATTCAAATAATTCAAGATACACTGTAGAAATATGTGACAATTATGGTTTACTTAAACCGCTGTAGGGCTTTACTGGTTGTTTAGATCAGTGTTACTATCAGAAATAATTGGTAATTATTTCTTTAGTTATTAATTAATATTTAAATTAATTAATTGAATCTAACTCATTAAAACCTCATATGGGGCTCCAGTAAATGTAGTGTGCTACGTTTAGGAGCGGGTTTGGTTATTAGCAATAATTAATAATTATCAAAGATAATTATTAATTATTAAAATCAATAGAACATTGATGAGAATCAATGTTGGCTTTTTTTAATCCTTTAAATCAATAGTTATCAAAGATAATTACCAATCATTAACATTGATGAAACATTAATTAAAATTAACACTTGCTTATTGATCCTTCAAGTTCAACAATCATCAAAGATAATTATCAATTATCAAAAATCAATAGAATATTAATAAGGATCAATATTGCCGGGGCACCACCCTGGAATCAGGGATTAATAACCAGATAGTATAACAGTCTCAATATTAGATTGTTTTCTTAGGAAAATCGACATCCGAAGAATATTGATTTTCAAAAAACAAAAACAAAAAAAAACAATGAATCAAGGCTTGAATCCGAGCACTGACATCCCGTCAGCATGACACAGGTGTATGCAAAACAAACAAAACACTTCTCTTTGAAGTATAACAAAGTTTATTTATGCAGTAATATCAATTAATAACTAATACAATGCAGTCAATAAACTTCCGACTTACAACTACAAACTAAACAGTGATATGATAAGATATGGAAATCAAAATAATCCTATAACACATGAGTGTGTGTGTGTGAGATTGTGTGTGTGTGTGTGTGTTTAAGGAGGGATGCGCACAAAATAGCGCACGTGACTCTCGTGGAGAGTATGTCACGCGAGACTTCCGGCCAGAGAAGTCCTGTTCTAGCATTCACCTTAACGCGAAGCATTTCGTTGCCTTCAAGCGGTAATTTTGCATATTCTGAGGCTTGGATCCCCAGGGCTCTGGCATCACCTTCATGCCATCGGGCAGGGCGCACATGTGTCTCCCATGCCAGTTGCGTGTACCTTCTGATTTCCTGCATGGTGGGGTTGCCCGTTCTGCAGTGCATAGTGACGTCATATCGCACGCACTCATGGAGGTTGTGAAGGAAAAGAGACTTGAAAGCTTGTTCCTCCTCCAGACCTGGTTCGTTACTTCCTTGGAAGTATGTAGTTCTCAGGCATCTGTAATACTCACGCGGAGGCTCGTGCCTCTTCTGGGTGATGGCAAAAGCAGCTATGGTAGCGGAGGCTTCGTCGATATACAGCGAATACTCCTTGTGTAGGGCTTTACACAGAGCTGAGTAGCGGTTTAGAGTACCAGTCGGTAGCATTTCCATGAACACATGGACACTCCTTATCGTTGTCTTCCATATAAGCTTGAGTTTTTCACGTGACGAAGCATAAGGCAAGTCAACCAGGCAGTGCTCAATTTCCCTAAGATAATTGTCGATGTTTGAATCTCGATTACTTGGGTCAAAGCGTTCTATGTCCCCTGTGAGGGACTCGAGTTGTCGGATGCGCAAGCCTTGGTGTCGGTATGACCACGGGTCGTCCAAGTCATCCGAAACACCATAGACACTCGGATTGCTATAGCGATGAGGACAACATCCTCCCCTTCGTGGTGGGGAAGGAGTTCAGTCGACGCGTGGGGGTGGGCCCCAGATTGCGTACAGCTCCCTGGCTAATGGGATCTTCGAGCCGCTTACACCACTCTGGGCTTGAAAATAATTGTACCCCCTCCATGGTGTGGAATCAGTCGGTTTGAAACGCAAGGTGGCATGACTGAAAACAGACTGGGGGGGCAACTGTAAGGAGGGGCACCTGCATCCAACCAGCAGGCCGCTGGAGGAGCTTGAAAAGTGTCTTGGAGGATGAAGTCAGAGACTGTACCACTAGGGGAAGCTCGGCTCCTAGCGTGTGTCCCTGGGTTTCTCAGGGGCACATTCATATGCATAGCACTAAAGAGGGGGCCCTCTTCTATGTCAGATGTTGTGCTGTGCGTTTCAGCTGCACTTACCTGATCTGACTCTACTCTTAGCTGGGCAGCTTGAAGCTGCCTGCGCAGGGTTTCATTTTCCTCCTGCATCCGGGCATTATCTTCCTGTGCCTGGACTTTCTCAGCTTGGGTGCACCTAACGTCTTGGTGCAGGCTGAGATTTTCCCTCTGCACCGCTTGGTAGCTGCTCTGCAGCTAGGCAAGCTGGGCCTGGTGCTCTGCGGTTTGCAGTTGGGTTTTGCGGTGATGAAGAAGGAACATTTGGCCCACTAGGTCCGGGATTGTGCTCTTTGGCTTCCCGACCGGGTTGTTGACATAATCAACTAGTTCCTGCAATGCTTCATCACAACGACTAATATTGTAGCCATTAAGGTTATCTCTCTTTTCTACGGAGAGATGGAGGGCAGCAGCGACAACATCTTGCAGCGCTGGGTCGACTGACCTCTGTGGAGCTTCAGCTCCAGTCACGCGGGGCAATTGGTGACTCATTTTACTGGGACAGTAAAAATTCTTGCGACACAGTGGCTCTGATAGCTTGTTGTTTTACAGTTTCTATAATGCTGACACGAACGCACAGGTGAGAGGCTTCGACCTGTGGCTTACGGGCTACTGTTGTGTAATGTGCAAATTTCACTGTGTTCTCTCTTTGGTAGACGTCGATGAAGTGACTTGGCACCTCTCTGTAACATTTAGATGAAAGCGTTAGGAGTTAAATAACAACAACAGCAGGTTTTAAGCAGACTATCGTAAATTTACCAACCCCTAATTCACTCTTAAGAGCACTTTCACACCACACTGGCTTATGCTTGGCAAGCTGTGAGAAGTAAATTGTCAAACAGAACCAAACTTTGAAGTAATGATTCAATTTATTACTTAGGATTCTTATGCATACACACTGTGACAAAACTTGCATGTAGTATGCCTCACACGGGGCACCAATTATTTTGTAAGGCTTTACTGGTTGTTTAGATCAGTGTTACTATCAGAAATAATTGGTAATTATTTCTTTAGTTATTAATTAATATTTAAATTAATTAATTGAATCTAACTCATTAAAACCTCATATGGGGCTCCAGTAAATGTAGTGCGCCACGTTTAGGAGCGGGTTTTGTTATTAGCAATAATTAATAATTATCAAAGATAACTATTAATTATTAAAATCAATAGAACATTGATGAGAATCAATGCTAGCTTTTTTAATCCTTTAAATCAACAATTATCAAAGATAATTACCAATCATTAACATTGATGAAACATTAATTAAAATTAACACTAGCTTATTGATCCTTCAAGTTCAACAATCATCAAAGATAATTATCAATTATCAAAAAATCAATAGAATATTAATAAGGATCAATATTGCCTGGGCACCACTCTGGAATCAGGGACTAATAACCAGATAGTATAACAGTCTCAATATTAGATTGTTTTCTTAGGAAAATTGACATCCGAAGAATATCGATTTTCAGGGGAAAAAAACAATGAATGAAGGCTTGAATCCGAGCACTGACATCCCGTCAGCATGACTCAGGTGTATGCAGAACAAACCAAAACACTTCTCTTTGAAGTATAACAAAATTTATTTATGCAGTAATATCAATTAATAATTAATACAATGCAGTCAATAAACTTCCGACTTACAACTACAAACTAAACAGTGATATGATTAGATATGGAAATCAAAATAATCCTATAACACGGATTGCTCGGCGGTCTCCTTCGGATCCGTTAGCGTGTTCGGTGGAACACAGAGTAATCTCAACTTGTCCAGCGAGATGGAGATTGTATGGCCACAGTTTCAAGTCGTGCGTTACTTCCTTGTGCCACGAGTCTACACCTGAGAGCAGCGATAAGCTGCATCTACACAAGGCGAGCAAAGTTGCTGGAAGCAAATCACGGAAGCATTTCAGAGGTATTTCTACTCCTGATGATGTCATGGTTGAGGTGCATACTGTCGTGTGCCTCATCCAATAGGAGTTGAGAGTTCGATCCTTTAGTGAGCAAGGCTTCATGGGATTTGTAGTCTGTTTTGGACTCCCTTTGTTTGATTTTGCCGCAATTTTTATCAGTAAGATTTATGATTTATGAGTATGTGGGCCTGAGTTAGGTTTTTACAACTGTGTTAGGCCTGCCTTTGTCTTCTATCTGAATACATGAGGCCCAACACCGCAAAGGTGAAACATTAATTTAAACTGTTGTGTGAGATGTGAAGTGGGAGGAGAATTTATTTGTGTGTCAGGTGCTTCGACCAAAAAGTCTTATGCATAGGATGCTCCGGTGTTTCCTCGCTCAAGCGTTCTCTGGAAGCTTTCTCCATCCTCAATCCTCCCGGTGCATTTAGAGAGTTGGTTCGTCTTTAATGATGGCGGAATTTTATCAGTTTCTGGGTCATGGGCTCGAGGACGTAGGAGTAAGTAAACAAGGATGCACAATTTAGGAAATTAGAAGCACCCCCAGAGTATTGAGATGCTCTGCTAACAACTCTTTTTCATGTTGTAAGTAAGGTGTTGCTGTGTTAAACAGGTTTCGAGTATAAATACAGAATTATTATTCATGAATGAATATAATGTAGAAAGCCATGAGTCGAGTGTAATTCAATACGTGGAACCAGCTGATTATTTCTTATATTGATGATGGTATCTTGTGAGATCTCAAGTTTATTTTATGTTATTTTGTGTTTTGATGAGAAAATCAAAATGTCTGTCAGAATGTCTGTCTCCAGACAAAATCATCTGTGTGTTTATCTAACAAAACAGTGGAAAAATTAACAGTCATGGCAAATAAGAGAAAAAGACATAGTCATTGTTGATTCAGAGTGTACTAATTTGCACTTTAACTGAGATGTTATGGTGTTTGAATATTCCTTAAGTTAGAGACTTCAATTAAAGTGTTCAGATATGTTGTTGTTATTATTATTTAATGTTACTGAATAATATTTTTGATCGAATTGCTTAAGAGAAACAAAATGTGTAAGCACTGTGTAAGAGACAATATTGATAAGTGAACTAAGGCTACGTTCACACTGCAAGCCTTAATGCTCAATTCCGATTTATTGATCAGATCTGATTTTTTGGGGGGCTGTTCACATTATTTTTTAAATGTGGTCAATATCAGATTCCGGTGTGAAATGGTGGCGGTCCTGAACTGACCCGCATGAGCAAAAGAACAGTAACAAAGAAATCACATGCAGCATACTGTCATACCGAAGGAAATATGGTGGTCAGTGAAATCAGCGTTTACGCATTTTTTTATAAGGTCATGTTCTGTGGAAGCCAGCGAATATGTGAGCAGGTAATTCGGAGGACGAGGATGAGGTGAAAGAGAACAAAATGTTTAATTATGGCTTTTTGTGGAGCAATGGCTTCTAGTTCTATACAGAGGTGTGTGTGGATGCAGAGTCGGAGCCAGGAGTGGTGGCATCATGACATGAATGGTTTTACTGAAACCAAATTCATCCAAAATTTCAGGATGTCAAGGGCTACTTTTAATTACATCTGTGAGAGCCTCTCCACAACACTCTCGCGGCAAAACACTCAGCTCAGACAACCCATCTCCCTGAGAAAGCACGTATGAGTTGGGTTGTATTGGCTGGCAACAGGGGTGGGTTACCGCACATTGTCTAACTTGTTTGGCATTGCAAAGTCTTCCGTTTGCTCGATTGTCCGTGAGTTTTGCATGGCCATGCGCCATGTCCTCTTGCCTGACTACATTAAGCTACCTCAAGGAAATAAACTCCGGGAGGTCCTACAAGGCTTCCGAATGAGGTGGGGTTTCCCACAGTGCTCCGGAGTGATCGAAAGGAGTCATATTCCTGTCATTGCCCCTGAAGACAATCACACTGACTATATCAACCACAAAGGATGGCATTCGGTTCTTCTGCAGGGGGTTGTAGATCATCAGTTCTGGTAAGCCTATTATGAAATAAACTCACTTCTATACATTTTTGTTAGCCTACTAGTGCTACCCAGCTACACTGAGTAATCAGTGTGATCCAGGTCTTTAGAAAGCTACATGTAAAGTGAGGCTGCACTGCGATATAACAATATACAGGTGCATCTCAATAAATTAGAATGTCATGGAAAAGTTCATTTATTTCAGTAATTCAACTCAAATTGTGAAACTCGTGTATTAAATAAATTCAGTGCACACAGACTGAAGTAGTTTAAGTCTTTGGTTCTTTTAATTGTGATGATTTTGGCTCACATTTAACAAAAACCCACCAATTCACTATCTCAAAAAATTAGAATATGGTGACATGCCAATCAGCTAATCAACTCAAAACAACTGCAAAGGTTTCCTGAGCCTTCAAAATGGTCACTCAGTTTGGTTCACTAGGCTACACAATCATGGGGAAGACTGCTGATCTGACAGTTGTCCAGAAGACAATCATTGACACCCTTCACAAGGAGGGTAAGCCACAAACATTCATTGCCAAAGAAGCTGGCTGTTCACAGAGTGCTGTATCCAAGCATGTTAACAGAAAGTTGAGTGGAAGGAAAAAGTGTGGAAGAAAAAGATGCACAACCAGCCAAGAGAACCGCAGCCTTATGATTGTCCAGCAAAATCGATTCAAGAATTTGGGTGAACTTCACAAGGAATGGACTGAGGCTGGGGTCAAGGCATCAAGAGCCACCACACACAGACGTGTCAAGGAATTTGGCTACAGTTGTCGTATTCCTCTTGTTAAGCCACTCCTGAACCACAGACAACGTCAGAGGTGTCTTACCTGGGCTAAGGAGAAGAAGAACTGGACTGTTGCCCAGTGGTCCAAAGTCCTCTTTTCAGATGAGAGCAAGTTTTGTATTTCATTTGGAAACCAAGGTCCTAGAGTCTGGAGGAAGGGTGGAGAAGCTCATAGCCCAAGTTGCTTGAAGTCCAGTGTTAAGTTTCCACAGTCTGTGATGATTTGGGGTGCAATGTCTTTTGCTGGTGTTGGTCCACTGTGTTTTTTGAAAACCAAAGTCACTGCACCCGTTTACCAAGAAATTTTGGAGCACTTCATGCTTCCTTCTGCTGACCAGCTTTTTAAAGATGCTGATTTCATTTTCCAGCAGGATTTGGCACCTGCCCACACTGCCAAAAGCACCAAAAGTTGGTTAAATGACCATGGTGTTGGTGTGCTTGACTGGCCAGCAAACTCACCAGACCTGAACCCCATAGAGAATCTATGGGGTATTGTCAAGAGGAAAATGAGAAACCAGAGACCAAAAAATGCAGATGAGCTGAAGGCCACTGTCAAAGAAACCTGGGCTTCCATACCACCTCAGCAGTGCCACAAACTGATCACCTCCATGCCACGCTGAATTGAGGCAGTAATTAAAGCAAAAGGAGCCCCTACCAAGTATTGAGTACATATACAGTAAATGAACATACTTTCCAGAAGGCCAACAATTCACTAAAAATGTTTTTTTTTATTGGTCTTATGATGTATTCTAATTTTTTGAGATTGTGAATTGGTGGGTTTTTGTTAAATGTGAGCCAAAATCATCACAATTAAAAGAACCAAAGACTTAAACTACTTCAGTCTGTGTGCATTGAATTTATTTAATACACGAGTTTCACAATTTGAGTTGAATTACTGAAATAAATGAACTTTTCCACGACATTCTAATTCATTGAGATGCACCTGTATTTTCAAACAATTGCAGTATGACTTTGTTGGTTATGGTATTAAATCTAGTTGCTCATTGATTGGCATTTATTTTTATAATTGTTTGCATAGACAAAAGTATGAAATGTTAAATTCATTACATGTCTCCTCAACAGTTTCACCAACATCTACACTGGATGGCCTGGAAGGGTCCACGATGCCAGGGTTCTTAAGAATTCCAGTATCAATGCAATGGCAGAGAGAGGGGAGCATTTTCCACTAGTAAGTGGAAGACAGAGCACATAATGTCATTTTAACATTACATTTTTTTGTTACAACATATGGAGGGGTACAAATGGGTAGACACATTATATTATCTCTTGTAATTAAATGTATATCATCTTATATTTCCAATTATCTAAGGATACTGAAGAGATAAATGGCGCCCAAGTACTGATCATGCTGCTTGGTGACCCTGAGTACCCCATGCAAAGCTGGCTACTCAAAGGGTACACTGACTCAGGGAACCTGACAGATGAGCAAAGATACTTTAACGAGTGACACAGCAGGGCTAGGATGACCATGGAGTGCGGGTTCGGCCGACTAAAGGGTCGGTGGAGGTGTCTGGGGAAACGCCTGGATGTGGACATCTCCACTGTCCAACCATGAAAAGTGTATGCTGCACTCTCCACAATGTGTGCGAGAAGCATGGTGAGGCCTATGAGGAACTTGTTCAAGCTGTTCTTCAGGATTACAGAGTGGTAGAAGAATGGGCACAAGATGTTGTTCAGCCAACAAGAGTCAGAGAGGCGTTGACAGAACTTTTTTATAGCCAACGTTGAACTACAAAAGAAAGGACTCACTGTTCTCCCTTAATTGCGTACCTGAGACGAACAACCATATAACTCCATTTTAAGTTTTCATATAAACAGTGTTACAATGTTGTGTACATTCATAGCTTAGAGGTTACTTTCTGGTGAAATGTTACACTTTGATTTGGACTTACTTTATAATTTCCAGTACATGGGCTGTTCAAAGAATTCAAAATGGAGTTGTGTGGTTCTCTGTTTGAAGGGTTTATCTATGTTCTTTGCATTATAAAAATTAAAAGATGACTTCTAGTTCAATGATATAGCAGCTTTTATTGACACTGTGAAACATAACATTCACAAAATGTGATGTAAAACAAAAAGTTTTCAATGCAAATAAAAAAATTTGCCAGTTCTGTTCTGAAAACTGTAATTCACCAAATATTACAAATAAAGCCATTCTCTGCTTACCACAGTGAAATTATCAATTGTACAGGGTTAATGTAAACAACCAGTCAACATAAAAATGTGATCTACTGTATGTTACAAAAATAACAAAATAGTTCTTCATACAGGAGATTATATATATATATATATATATTGCTAGTTTCACAGTTCTGCTGTGGAAAATAGCTAACTCAAATGTTCAAAATGAAATGATCCCCCTTAATGTTCAAAATGAAAAGACTGTTTACCCATAGTGCAGTTCGTATTTCTGCAGGTTTCACACTACAAAGCAAAATCCAAACTGTAAACTATAGGTCAAAAAACAGCTTCAAAGACAATTGAAATTATGAACCTTTAAGATTACTAAAATTATGCAAAACTTACAAAGTGTAATCTTATGTAACACTGAGAACATGTCACAATTTCCTTATCTGATTCCTCAAACTATTATTAATTTAGTTTTCCTCGTCCTCTGGAGGTTGGTAGAATGGTGGATTTGCTAGGTCTGGAGGATGTGAAGGAGCATGGTTGGAAGGTAGAGGTTGAGCAAGATCTTGCAGGAATGATACAGGCTGGTTGGTTGTCTCATTGATAAATGGCGGAGACTGAGCCATGGGGAATGGAGGGGGCTGGGTAAAGTTGTGTAAGAAATGTTGAGGCAGCGGTTGTCTTGGGTTGTAAAGGTGTGGAGGCTGGACTGGTGTCTGGTAGAAAGGTGGATGTAGGGGGTGGTTTGACCTTTCAAGAAACTGTTTGAACATTGACAACATTTTGAGCTTATGCTCATGTTGTGCTGCTTGCATCCTCAAGTGAAGCTCGGTGTTGTCTGTGTTGAGGGCACTGCTAATCTTTTCAGCGAAGACTTCAAGTGTTGTTTCCATTTTGGTCTTTCTTTTTCTGCTCTTAGCAGATGTAGCTGTAAGGAGGAGGAACACGTGTTTGGTAAAAGCTATTGTAGCAGAATTACAAAAATTAATAATTAGGCTAGCAGTGGAGGGTAAAGATTAGTGGAAAGAGAAAGGTTTGCAGTAATATGGTACAGTACAGTAATAAGAGAATTGTGTATTCTCATTACAGATTACAGTAGTGTACAAAACAGCAATGGATGGATCGGCTAAGCATCCAACTAAGCAATAGCAGTGTTAACTTGTGATTTAACAAAAGCCTGATCAAAACAATTATGGGTCCCTTACATACAGAGGACTTGGTGGCTGTTGTGTTCTTTTCACAGGTCTCTGTACTAGGTGCAGATGATGAGCTTTGCCCAGATGTAGAAGATGCAGATGAGAGCGTCTCAGGGGTTGTATCACATGGTGCAAACAAACAGATATTACAATGCTATAATGTGATTGATTAGACCATAGCATATAATTAATTTGCAGTAGCCTACACAATGTTTTAACATCCATAGTCACCCTGTGGTAAATAAATTATTAATTGGTTACTCAGACATGTATTAATCTTTTTCTACCGGAGACCTCAATAGATTAAGTTTTTAGTCAAGGACCAGGCTTAACCCATGTCTGAACAACCAGCCCTATACGTTGAAAGTAGAACACAATACCTTAAAGTAAACTGAAGTAAGCTAACATAAAACAGTGCCTACTACTAGGATTAGGAAGACTTGTCACTGACTGCATAGACCTATTTACGCTGTGCTGTAGCTAATCATGGATTTTATGATATTTGGGCAAAATTTATACACCACTTACATGTAACATAAGCCAATGCAACTTTTATGTAAGAGCCATTGCACTGACATTACAGTGAAGTTAATGTTATCGGGGGCATGTTAACCTGCCTGCCTCGACATCAATATTGTGGTTGCTAGTTCCGCTCCCCAGAGTTCCAGGCTCCTCTTCTCCTGCATCACCAGAGCTATCAAGCAGCTCTAATGGCTGACATCTGGGTTTATCGCCCAAAACACGGTCAAGCTCACTGTAAAATGGGCAGGTGATCCGACCATGACCGCTTCATTGGTTTGAGTCTTTAGCTTCTTTAAACTTAGCTTTAAGGCTCTTGACTTTTCGCTGACACTGCAGCCACGTTCTTCTATGGCCACGTTCGGCCATTTGTTTCACTATGCTCTCAAAGACAGACCAGTTACGATACGACCCCTCAAGTTTTGCTTGGATAGTGCTGTCACCCCAAATACTTATGAGGTCTAACACCTCACTGTCCTTCCACTGACTAGCTTCGAAGTTGACTTCCATATTACCGAGTACCCGAGTATGACTTCCGCCAGCGCAGAATTGTGACGAATGTCGATCCAGAGTGATGTAAAAGTCACATGAATTCTGATTTGACTGTTCAGACTGAGGTCGCATTGCAAAAAATCAGACCTGTATCTGATTTAGGACCACATATGGAAGTGGCAGAGATCAGATTTGAAAATGTCAGATTCAATGTGCTTTGGGCCGTTCACACTGTCATCCAAGTAACAGACCTGTGTCACATGTGAGGGGAAAAAAATCAGAGTTGGGCCACATTGCTGCAGTGTGAACGTAGCCTAATACTAAGATTATTCTGGAAACTGCATTTTTCTGTTACAGTATCTGGAGGAAATGTTTATTGTACTTTATTAATGCATGTTACTGCAAAATCCTCATTACTGCAGGTGATGTAGTTATGGCCAGTAAATGCCAGAGTATTGAGATGCTCCGCTAACAATTCTTTTTCATGTTATAATATTCCCTAACAGTAATAAAATAAATGTGCTACATGTCAAGTCATTTTTATTTGTATAGCACTTTTCACAACACACATCATTTCAAAGCAGCTTTACAGAAAATCATGCATTTACATAAAATTAAACTGTAATATCTATAAAGTCTTAGTCATAATTTTGTAGTTGGATTAAATATGATTGTAAATTGTGCATAAAAATAAATAATTAAATAATAATTGTATTTAGAACCCCAGTGAGTAAGCCGAAGGCGACTGTGGAAAAGAACACAAAACTCCATAAGTAATAACCTTGGGAGAAACCAGGCTCACTGTGGGGGCCAGTTCCCCTTTGGCTAAACAGCATGAATATAATGTTATTATTAGTTATTTGTTTGCAGTGCAAGTCATGGTTTAAAATTAAGTTCAGTTAGGAAACTCTGTGGCACAGGCTGATAGGTAGTGGGGGTGGGGTGCCATTCCAAACTCTGCATAAATCTCACTACTCTACAAACTCAGCCTCGGTGTAAGTTGTGTACGCTGGTTTTGCATAAATGATGGCAGATTCAGAGCAGCTTTAAATTTGTCATATAACCATATTTGATTTTAGATTTTAGAGCATTATGGCCATCATCAGTTGTTGCAACATAATTGATGTATAAATGCATGCATGCCCACTAAATACCATTAATCTTTTTGAAAATTTACCTGAAAGTATTTTGATCAGTGGTTCGCCATCCTTTGACTTAAAGGCCCCCCACTGTCAGAGAAAATATTCAAAGGCTTTCCATGTAGGGTTTTTTATTATTATAAGATATTTCTTCTATTTCTACTGTAATAATGACAAAGCTGTTTTCGTGTTTTAATGAAAGAAACTGCTATCGACAATAGATTAAAACTATTAATCATTATAATTTGTACTCCAGAACGTCTAGAACTGTATAATCTTCATTAAAGCAAGATGTTGAAGGGAGTATTAATTTTAACATTTTCAGTAAGTTTTATAATGTAATAAATATTTAAATCATAATAATCTTCCTATTTAAATCATTTTAAAGATCTTGAAGGCCCTGGAAGTGTGCCGAGGCCCCTTACTGGGTCCCCACCCCCGGTTGAGAACCACTGTTTTAGATGCAGCTTCTATTCCCCCTATTCAGTGTCGGTCTAGAGTCTTCCTTTGCAGAAACCCTTGCTGCTAGGCATCTTCCAAAGACATACTGTTCGGATCCTCTCATGGTAATATCAGACTGACTATTATGGAAGCTTCCTTCCACAAATGGTTTCAGTCTATCATTAATCGAAATCAACTGGCATGCAGTAATTGGACATAAGGCTGTATTTTGCATGCTTTGGCATTTTAAACAACCAGTTATGTCATAAGATCCTGTTAATATGATGACTTTATTTACACGGTCAGCATTCTCCTGTCCGTCATTTTAGTTAGCTGTACATTCGATTTGCATAAATCGGTATGTATCATCTAGGGTCATTCACGCATGACAGGCATTATAAGCTTTGAAAGACATACCGTTCGTGTAATGCAGCAACAAATTCATACCAATGTCCAACAGGGTCTGAGGCTGTATCACATGATCACACCTACTGTTCAGTATAAGATATTAAATAGAAGAATATTCTCTCTGTGGCTTACATTTCTTAATTCATAATCAGTGGTGTCCTATCATAATTCTTTATGTTTGTCATCTAATCGGCCTGCTGAGCACAACGTGCTGTTCATGTTCTGCAACTGTAGCATATTTAGGCCAAGCAACTAAACCTCTCATGACACTGCAAGCAGCGAAAAAGTGCTGTCCAGGTGCCGCAACTGTAGCATCTACAAAAAAAACCCCCTTCACTTATATACTTCTCCTGTACTTTAATAAGGATCACCTATTGCCTAACCCAAACTAACACAGTTCTGCACTCTCTCCACATGTCTCTGATCCTGTGACCAGAACTATGTCTCCTTTTATGACCCTCTCTTCCTAATGGTCGACGGATAACCTATGACAAGTCATGGTTCACCTGCAGTGAAGAAAATATGTCTACTCAAGGGAGTCTGAATACAGAAGGGACTCAGTGTATTCTGGTTTCAGTTGATCATACAATTGCTTAGGTGGTTTCTGGGGTATGCTGTCAGCTTGTGCAATGCTGGTCTTGTCTATATTGGCTTAAGCCAGCAGCATATTTACTCATGTTAAGTTGCAGAAGCAGCAGCTGCATGCCTGAGGCAGATCTAATCCGCCAAGACCAAGCCCATACCATGTAATATATATATATATAGAATAAAAAATATTTTATACTACTCATAGAGTTGTCCTAACTGAAATGACAATTTAAGTTCAGTTAGGAATCTCTGTGGTGCAGGCTGATAGGTCACCCCACCACACCTTGCTACGTTAACCAATCAGAACACCTTTTTTCCTCATCAAATTATATATATAACCCATCTATGCATGGTAGCAGCACGGCTGCAGCAGCATGGTAATATGCAGCATTTCTCCCTCCACCTCTCCAGCACCACCTGTCTAGATCTGCACTACGGTGGGGATTTTATGTTTGTTCAGTAGAAGCAGCACGTTTCTCTGTCAGCAGCAGCAGCGCACTGGTTCTGTGCAACAGCAGCAGCATATTTACTCATGTCAAATAGCAGCAGCAGCTGCATGCATAGAGCAGATCTAGTCTGTCAAGACCAAGCACATAGAATGCCATATATATATATATATATATATATATATATATAGTATAAAAAATATATGTTACTACTCTGAGAGTTGTCCTAACTGAACTAAATAAGTGTTAAGGGCCAGTGTTTAAACAAAGGTTTTGTATGAACTGTAAGATTAATGACTAATGTCTTTGAAGTTAATCCTGGATTACAGATACATTGTCCTTTGTTAGTTGGCTGATGAAGGCTTTTGTTGGCAATTAATTGATAGTCTATGTATTCCATTTTAAGAGTGTAGTCCATCATTAGACCAAGGTGATGCAGGCAGAGATCAGTGAGGTGCATCACAGTTCAACTGGCAGGTCATTTCGGTGGGGTCTATCTTAAGTCTAATGTTCAGGTAATGGCATATGAAGTATCCCATGTCTTACACCTGAAAAGGCATCTGTTCTTTTCTTTACATGTAACAGCTCCACTTACAAAATATGGTGGTGTTGTGTGTCAGGCAATTTTTCCCCCCTCACAGCAGCTAAGGACACAAAATATATAAATAGATATACAGTATGCAAATCATTCAAACACAGGTGTTGCTAGACACTATTTAGGGGTGCTTCAGCAGGCTCGAGTGGACGAGCAAAGATCAAGATCTGCTGACCGACTGAACAAGAGGAGGTGGCATGTCGTTCTTTTAGTTCAGTAATCTTGTTTAACCCTTACCAGCCAGAGTGTTCAAATTTGGGAACAATTATTCCCATGGTTCTTGTCTCAGTATCTTCGCCGTCCAATCACTGATTTTATTTCTGAAAACTGCCAGATACTCATGACAATACAAGCTAAAAGCACATATGATTGGTTAAGGGGTTACTGGCCATGAATAATAAATGTATCGTCATCATCGTCATTCTCCATTTGCCTGGGTGGAGCCAGAGAGGATACCCCAGGAAATTACCTCCAGTGTTGGACTTACTGCTTCAAATTGAAAACTGAGGCAATCTTTCGAGGTAAAACAAGTTATTTAACATGTGTTGTCAATATTGTCTATTGAAAGTCAAAATGTTTTAGTTACAAAGCATTTATTTGTAGGAGTAATGCTAGTTATTTCTGGAAAAAATGACATGGCCGTCGGCCTTCATTGGACAGGCAGCTAGCCTCTATTTTTAAGCAAATTTCTGTGAAACTTGCTAAATAAACATTAGCTAGCAATACTATGTACATTTTTATATAAATATCAATAACTTTTTTGGCCAATTTTGTCGCTTGTGGAAGATAGTCAAACCTTTTTAGTTATGAAGCATTTATTTGTAGCGCTAGCTTTTTTTTTCTGGAAAAATATACGTGACCATCATCGGCGAGCCTCTTTTTATATCAACCTTTTTTTGGCAGTTTCTATGAAACTTGCGAAATAAACATTAGCTAGCAATACTATGTACATTTTTAACTAAATATCAATAACATTTTTGCCAATTTTGTTGCTTGTGAAAAATCTGCCTGAAGTAATGTGAGGCAGAGAGCAGACAATGTTCAGACCTGCCTGGAAACTGGCCTGCTAGTTAGATAAGTTATCTAGCTTGTTGATTTTCCCATGTAATAAAAAAATGGTAAATATCTTTCTATAATTTAGCAGATAGCCTTACCCATCCATCACACAGGCATGATTTTAGATTGTGTGTAGCTTCCTGTTCACAAGGAAAGTGTGAGAGGTCTGTCTGCAATTGGACATTCTGGTTAGTCTGCAAGCCTTTGGTGACTATTCAGTGTACGAATTTGTGAAGAACACACTGCTGGCTACCAACTGTGTACATTTTTCTGTTGTAGAGATGGATAGAGACTATGACTCCCTGCTCAGCACCCTCAAGAGGAGGAGGCAGTTGGCTGCTGATGAGCTTAGGTTCATAGCAGAGGAGGATGTGACTCATGAGGGCATGAGCACTCAGGAGGAAGATCTACTAGAACAGGAACTACTGCAGGAAGACCCGGACCACGAGGAGATGGAGGATGAGATGGAACCTGATCCCCAGCCAAGACCATAAACTGGGTATATATGAATGTGTATGTATTGTTTGTTTCCATTTCTCATATGACTGATACTCACAGTAACACTAACACTGTAACTCTTATTATTTTGGGTATGGCTAGCCATTCTCGCACAGGTCCCAATTCAGCTAGAAAGCGTAAACACTTCCCTGACACTGTTTCTTATCCCTCATACTCTGACATCGATTCACAGGCACCAAAACCTCTCCCATTTAAGCCTATCCATCCATTCGGTATTGACTTAGGTAGCGTGCGTCAGGCTGTGCGGTCAACCTCCAATATGATGTTGTGAGAAATTGACTTTTTCATGTTGTTTTTTACTCAGGCTGTAGTTGCTGAGATATGCAGCTTTATAAACCGTCAGGGGTAGGAGATTGTCCTAAACTGTCCGTCATATTCCAGCTACCAAGGGGCTTGGATGGAGGTGACCCCCAAAGAATTTTACAAATTTCTTGGCTTGCTCATTTACATGGGGTTTTCAATTCTCCCTGATTCCCATCGTCATTGGGGAACCAATTCACTTCAGGGCTCGTGGGTGATGGGATTTATGTCGCATGACCGCTATAAGGCTCTTTTAGCAGCTCTACATGTTGTTGACCCTACCACAGAGGATAATCAGGATCACCTTAGTAAGTTGCGTTATCTTATGGACCACCTCAAACAAAAATGCCAGCAGCTCTTTCAGCCTAACCAAAATCTCGCAATAAGATGAACGTATGGTCAAGTCTAAAGCTCGGACAGGATTTAAACAATACATGAAGGGCAAGTCTACTCGGTGGGGTTTTAAATTATGGGTAATTGCAACATCAGACTCGGGGTATACTCTCGACTTTAATGTTTACACAGGTAGTCATGATGGGCGTGTCACTGACTTGGCCACCAAAGTAGTTGAATCGTTACTGCAGCCATTAAAAGGCCAGGGCCCACAATGTTTGGTTTGACAACTTTTACACGTCCCCAGCTCTTATGGTTAAGTTGTTAGAAATGGGAACTAATGCCTGTGGGACATGCAGGTTGAATCATAAACTGTTTCCTGCTGAATTTAAAGACATCAAAAGATGGGAACACAAGACAGCTTGTGGGGATATGAGGTGGTGTAGGATGTAGGGGAATATACTTGTAATTAAGTGGAAGGACACGTGTGCAGTTACATACCTCTCCAATTTCCACAATGCGAATGGCTCAACCGAAATTACTAGGTTTGAAAAAATGATGGCTACTGGACAAAAGAAGTAGCCCTCCAGCCCACTGTCATCAGCAATTATAACAAAAACATGGGTGGTGTTGATAGGTCAGACCAAATGATAAAATCTTATGACGTCCTACAAAAAACTCAGAAGTGGTGGAAGACTCTTTTTTTTCCACTTCATAGACATTTCCGTTGTCAATAGTTTCATGTTGTTTAAGGAATTGCAACACATTCATGCGGCACTAGGGGATGAGCATAGACCGGTGAACTTAACCCAGATAGATTTCAGAGAAAACCTGGCTCGTCAGCTGGGAAGTATCAATATTCATGCAAGTTTCCCTTTGCATACACTAAAGCCTGTAGTCCCTCCTTTGTTATCACTCCACACAGCCCATGTCCCTAAATTTGAAGAGTCCTCTAAGGGATGTTGGCAATGCTATCGGAAAAGTAGGACTGCAAATAAAACTAAAGTAGCTTGTTGCGCGTCGGAATGTAATGGCAAAAGACTTTGCTTGGTTCGCGATAGGAACTGTTTTCAGTCTTGGCACTCAGCTGAGTGTGACCAGTTTCGCGAAGAGGCCTAGGTTGGGCTGTGTTAATTGGTGTTGTCGTCCTCCCCCTCCCCTCTTTTCTCCCTCTCTTCTCTCCACAGGTATTGAAGTTGAGTATTTATTAATTTATATATATATATTCTGTTCCTGCACTCTTTATTAAAAATGTATTTACTGTAGATAGTTCGAAAGTTTGATTTTGTATGTTTTGCTGTGTAATTCGTGTGTAATTCTAATGTTCAAATTAAATTAAGTGTGTGTTTTATTGAACACATAAAATGTATATTTCAGTGTTTGTGTCCTTCAATTTCAGATGCAATCTCAATTTATTATCACAGGTGCTCAAAAGGAGTATTTGAGGAGCGGTCATGTGAAACGTATCTTAACATTCTAAATGTTTGTTTTATTCTGTTTTCCCACTAATCACTAGAATGTCACAATAGATTATATTTTTAATTTGTCTGCTATTCTACATAGCCCACAAAATTATGTATATTTCATACACTCTAAGTTTCCCTCTAGCTTGTAATTAAAATGGTTGAAAATGCAGTTGTCTGATGAAGTATGGTGGCCCGAGAAGATTTTTGTAAAAATTGCTGTGTGAAATCTTATTGATAAAGGATGATTAGTCTTAAATAATTATACATATATTTATATCATTTGAAAGCCCTAGTTCTTCTCTTCAATATGGTACATACAGTTCAGGTGTGTGATGTTATATGAATAAGAATATAATATGAATATCGTATTCTGGCACAGAATGTTCGGAATTTTGGGCTCAGGCTTTAAAGGGTTAACAAGAGAAAGGGGATTGATGAATTATAAGTAAAAGTAACTTATGACATTACAATGACATCAGGACGTAATTGAAACTTATCATTTTTGGGCCAATATTGTTGTCTTTTTTTTGTAAAGCTTGACAGTCATGCACAGCAGTTCACAAAATGAAAGAAATGTTTTCTTGTGATTTGTGGGGAAAACTCTTAGAATGCTTAAACACTGCTGAATTCTCTTGGTAGATTTGTAGACACGCAAATATTAATGAAGTATAATTAAACTTGTTTCGGTCATAAACAACTCAATATATTATCAATGGTTTAAAAGGATAGTTGGTTAGAAAAATTAAAATTCTTTCAACGTTTACTCACCCTCATGCCATCCCAATGTCAATTTGTCTGTCATTAACTCACGACTCAATTCTTTTGAATTTGTTCACCAAAAAGATTGATTTACTGATTCATTAAGTGACTGTTTTTGTAAAAAGAGTCTTTAAAGGAATGGTTCACCCCAAAATTAAAATTATCTCATCATTTATTCACCCTCATGCCATCCCAGATGTGTCAAGTCAATTTTATTTGTATAGTGCTTTTCACAACACACATCATTTCAAAGCAGCATTATCATGCATTAACAGAAAATGAAACTGTAATATCTATAAAGTCTTAGTCATCATTGTGTGATTGTAAATTGTGTATAAAAATAAATCATTAAATAATAATTGTATTTAGAACCCCAGTGAGCATGCCGAAGGCGAATGTGGCAAGGAACACAAAACTCCATAAGGTGTTGGTCAATAACCTTGGGAGAAACCAGGCTCACTGTGGGGGCCAGTTCCTCTCTGGCTAACAGCAAGAATATAATGCCAATATTACTTATTTATGTGCAGTGCAAGTCATGGTTTAAACTAAGTTAGTGTAAAGGGCAAGTGTTTAAACAAAGATTTTGTATGAATTGTAAGATTAATGAATAATGTCTTTTAAGTTAATACATTGTCCTTAGTTAGTTGGCTGATTAAGGCTTTTTTGGCAATTAATTGATAGTCTATGTATTCCATTTTAAGAGTATAGTCCATCATTAGACCAAGGTGATGCAGGCAGAGATCAGTGAGGTGCATTGCAGTTTAACCAGCAGGTTATTTCGTTGAGGTCTATCCTAAGGTTCAGGCAGTGGCATATGAAGGATCCCATGTCTTACATCTGATAAGGCATCTGTTCTTATCTTTACATGTAACAGCTCCACTTTCAAAACATCATAACTTCCTAAAAACACAGAAACTGCCTTTATCAGCTCTGGCTTTAAAAAATGGATTAAGGCAAGAGAGAGGTTCACATAACATGCTAGACTGGAATTTCACAAGACAGCCATAACAACACATATCTATGAGGCAAGACCAAAAGATGTTCAGATGTCCAATGTATGCATCCCAGCAAGAGAAGGCAAGGAGAGGCCTATTAAAGATAATCAGTGCTGTGCAGTTCTTGGCAAGACTAGTTTTATCTCTTAGAGGCCATCATGATGATGAGGGAAACTTTGCTCAACTTCTGAAATACAAGGCAGAAGATGACCCTTGCCTAAGTAAATTGGTTGTCTTTCAAAACAAATTATACAGTATTCAGATAGAAGACAAAGGCAGGCCTAACACAGTCGTAAAACCTAACTCAGGCCCCCACATAAGTCATAAATTTCACTGATAAAAATCACGCCAAAATCAAACAAAGGCAGTCCAAAACAGACTACAAATCCCATGAAGCCTTGCTCACTAAAGGATCGAACTCTCAACTCCTATTAGATGAGGCACACAACAGAACGTCCCTCAACCATGACATCATCAGGAGTAGAAATACCTCTGAAATGCTTCCGGGATTTGCTTCCAGCAACTTTGCTCGCCGTGTGTAGACGCAGCTCATCGCTGCTCTCAGGTGCAGCCTCGTGGCACAAGGAAGTAACGTCCAACTTGAAACTGTGGCCATACAATCTCCATCTCGCTGGACGAGTTGAGATTACTCTGTGTTCCACCGAACACTCTAATGGATCCGAAGGAGACCGCCGAGCAATCCGCATCTTCATCCGTTTGCCTGCAGAAGTGGAGATAAAAGATTTCTCTTCCATCTTCAATCAAGTCGACGTCACTGATTTCTCCGCCAGCCCACCGAGAATCAGCAGCCGTACCGCCCGCCGACAGAGCGAGGAAACGGCCTCCCGTCATCACCCGAGCCTCGAGGAAACGAGTCGGAGTCAAACGACGGATGAACACACATCCTCATGCAATTCAAGTAAGAGGTTTACGTCTGGGCAGAGATAGAATATTATAGTGTGTTATTCTTGTGTACCAAGGTTATTGCTTGTACAGTTTACGGACCGCCATGTCCGCTCATTATTAATACTCAGGGTATTAATTATCACAAATTTGATTTGCTGTATTGTGGTCCAACCACATTGGGCTGTTGTGCATTTCTGCCATCGCGGGTGAGACCGGCAAACTGAGTTTATCCATTAAAGAATCAAAGAACGCGGGATGGTTTACGAGCCGTCCACTGTGTCTCTGAGTGATAAACTAATAGCTGCTTTCTCTCCCACGATCGCAAAATCAGCTTTGGGGCCGTCACTTAATTCTCTCTCTCTCGTACTAACCACACACAAACACATGCGCGTGCGATCCCTCACAAACTTTCTCAGACACATTTTCGGCTAGTAGATAGCTTCATGATAAAGATCAGCTTTGTCCCTAAGCTATCGTACAAGCAGATACACGCGGTAACTGGTAGACGCCATTGACTGGTTTCTCTCCACCCACATTCGCGGCCATATTCTCTGGCCGGAAGTCTCGCGTGACATACTCTCCACGAGAATCACGTCTGCCATTTTGTGTGCATCCCTCCTTATACACACACACACACACACATCCTCATGTGTTATAGGATTATTTTGATTTCCATATCTAATCATATCACTGTTTAGTTTGTAATTGTAAGTCGGAAGTTTATTGACTGCATTGTATTAATTATTAATTGATATTACTGCATAAATAAACTTTGTTATATTACAAAGAGAAGTGTTTTGGTTTGTTTTGCATACACCTGTGTCATGCTGACGGGATGTCAGTGCTCGGATTCAAGCCTTCATTCATTGTTTTTTTTCCCGAAAATCAATATTCTTCGGATGTCGATTTTCCTAAGAAAACAATCTAATATTGAGACTGTTATACTAACTGGTTATTAGTCCCTGATTCCAGGGTGGTGCCCCGTCAATGTTAATCCTTATTAATATTCTATTGATTTTTGATAATTCATAATTATCTTTGACGATTGTTGATTTTGAAGGATCAATAAGCTAGTGTTAATTTTAATGTATCATAGTTGTTAATGATTGGTGATTATCTTTAATAATTGTTGATTTAAAGGATTAAAAAAGCTAACATTGATTCTCATCAATGTTCTATTAATTTTAATAATTAATCATTATCTTTGATAATGATTAATTATTGCTAATAACCAAACCCGCTCCTAAACGTAGCACACTACATTTACTGGAGCCCCATGTGAGGTTTTAATGAGTTAGATTCAATTAATTAATTTAAATATTAATTAATAACTAAAGAAATAATTATTAATTATTTCTGATAGTAACACTGATCTAAACAACCAGTAAAGCCCTACATTGTCCACAAATTCTGAATGAAATCCTCAGTATACTCAGTAATTCTATAATTTATGGAATTGCACAAAACATCAATTCATTTCCGAACTTGCAGCTTTCAGTCATCATGGATGGTACCAAAGACATATCAGGAAAGGAACAAGAATCAGTCTGTCAGTACTGTGTGTTGATCATGATCTGATAGTCCATGAATAGTTTATTGGTATGAAGTGTCTGTAATGACAGGAGAGAACCTGACAAGTTTCGAAGGATGTATTGCTCCGTCTCAACTTATCCAGAACTGGGCTGAGAGAGCAGACCTATGATGGTGCTGCGAACATGGCAGGGAAGTATTCAGGGGCACAGGCCATCATTAAAGAGAGTCAGCCACATGTATTGTAAGTCTATTGTGGTCCGCACCGTGTAAACTGAATTACACAGCATGCTTGCACAGCATCTCCTGTTATCCGTGACTCTTTGCAATGAGTTCATAAAGTGGGGTTGTTATTTAGGCAATCTATGAAAAGGAAATCCATTTTCCAAGATATTGCAAATTCTGTCAAAGCCAACAGACCTTTGTGTCCAACAAGTTGGACAGTACACTCTTGTGCTATTTGTGCAGTGCTAATCAAGGGCTGTGTTTCCCAAAAGCATCGTAAGTCTAAGTAAATCATAGAAACCATTGTATATATGCCAATGGTCTCTACTAGGGTTGCACGGTATACCAGTGCAATGGTAGTATCACGATACTAAAGCTTTAAAATACTGGTGGTGCCATGGTATTTTTTAAACAGTAGTACCATTAATACGGTAGTACCGTAAGTTATGTTGTATAGCAGTATGAGTCTCCCTGCCTGCCCCAGTCACCGGCCACCTTTGCGGGCTTGCGGAGCAGCACGTCCCCCCTGGGCTGTCTTCCACGTGGGGTGCCTGCTCTGCCTTGCCGCAAACCACCCTGTCCAGGCACGGTAGGTCCAGTCGTCGCCCTGGTGCCGCTGTCACAGAGACTGGAGGCCTGGTTAAAGCTCTCCAGCCCCTCGCGGTGGCTCATCAGGACAATTCGCCTTTGCTACGCGATCCAGTTCACCAGACACCTGTCCCGGTTCAGTGGCGTCCTCTCCACTATGGTGCAGGGTGAGGGTGCCTCCGTCTTTCGGGCAGAAGTTGCCACCCTTCTGGCTAAGGGAGCAATAGAGCCCGTCCCCATAGCCGAGTTGTGCAAGGGCTTCTACAGCCCTTATTTTATCGTGCCCAAGAGAGGGGGAGGGTTGCGCCCAATCTTGGACCTGCGTGCCCTGAACAAGGCCTTACACAGGCTTCCGTTCAGGATTTTAATGCAGAAGCGCATCTTGGCATCAGTACGACATCAGGATTGGTTCGCGGCCATCGAATTTAAGGATGCGTACTTTCACGTATTGATCCTTCCTCAATACAGACCCTTTCTTCAGTTTGCTTTTGAGGCACGAGCATACCAGTACAAGGTCCTCCCCTTCGGTCTGTCCCTGTCCCCTCGCATCTTTACCAAGGTTGCAGAGGCTGCCCTGGCCCCGCAAAGGGAGAAGGGCATACGCATTCTCAATTATCTCTATGACTGGCTAATACTAGCACACTCGTGAGATCTAATGTGTGCACACAAGGATCTTGTGCTTCAGCACCTCAACCGACTCGGGCTTCAGGTCAACTGGGAGAAGAGCATCTCTTTTCTCGGTATGGAGTTGGACTCGGTCGCTCTCAGGGCACCTCTTAGGACCGAACATGCTCAGTCAGTGCTGACCTGCCTGAAGACCTTAAGGCAGAAGGTAGCGGTGCAAGTGAAACAATTTCAGAGGCTCCTGGGGCATATGGCATCCTCGGCGGCGGTTCTCTCCCTCGGGTTGATGCATATGAGACCGCTTCAGCATTGGCTACAGACTCGAGTCCCGAGGTGGGCGTGGCACCATGGCACCTGGTGTGTGACCATCACACCACAGTGCCATCAGACTTTCAGTCCTTGGTCGGACCTGGCATTTCTACGGGCAGATGTTCCCCTAGAGCAGGTCTCAAGGCATGTCGTGGTCACGACGAACGCCTCAAACTTGGGCTGGGGCACCATGTGCAACTGGCAGGCAGTGTCAGGGCAACTCGCCCACCACCTCCTCCTTTGGAGTCAGCAGACCTTGAAGTCTCTGCGAGCCACTCACCTTCCGGGCGCCCTCAACCATGCAGCGTACGCGCTCTCACGGCAGGTAATACTCCGCGGGGAGTGGAGACTGCACCCCCACGTAGGCCAGCTGATTTGGCACCTGCGGCCAGACCTCTGTAACCTAGCAGGTCTTCCGCCAGCAGTGGTAGACATGATCACTCAGGCCAGGGCCCCCTCTACAAGGTGGCTGTATGCCTTGAAGTGGCTTCTTTTCGCTAACTGGTGTTCTTCCCATGGGGAAGACCCAAAGGGATGCGCCATCGGGTCTGTGCTGTCTTTTCTTCAGGAAGGGCTGGAGAGACGGCTGTCTCCCTCTACCCTGAAAGTGTACGTGGCTGCCATAGCAGCTCACCACGAAACACTGGACAGCAATCCCTCACGACAGCACGACCTGGTCAACAGGGTCCTCAAAGGCACGAGGAGATTGAATCCTCCTAGACCATGCCTGATCCCCTCTTGGGATCTCTCTGTGGTCCTACCTGCCCTACAGAGAGCCCCGTTTGAGCCCTTGGAGTAGGCCAAGCTCAGCACTCACTCAGCACTCAGGCGCTCACTTCCATCAAGAGGGTGGGGGACCTGCAGGCATTCTCTTTTACCAGCAAATGCCTGGAGTTCGGGCCGGCACACTCTCATGTGATCTTGAGACCCCGGCCCGGTTACGTGCCCAAAGTTCCCACCACTCCTTTTCGGGACCAGGTGGTGAACCTGCAAGAGCTCCCTTCAGAGGAGGAAGACCTGGCCTTGTCGATGATGTGTCCAGTTCATGCCCTGCACATCTATCACCGCATGCAGAGCTTTAGATGCTCGAAGCAGCTCTTTGTCTGTTTTAGAGGACAGCAGAAGGGGAAAGCTGTCTCCAAGCAGAGGTTGGCCCATTGGATTGTGAATGCCATTTCTCTCGCATACCAGTCTCAGGACTTGCCGTGCCCCTTGGGGGTCCAGGCGCACTCCACTAGAGGTGTTTCATTTTCCTGGGCACTGGCAAGGGGGGCCTCTCTAGCAGACATATGCAGAGCTGTGGGTTGGGCTATGCCCAATACCTTTGCGAGGTTTTATAACCTACGCATAGACCCAGTTTCGACCCGAGTGTTACACGTTAACAGCAGGTAGACCAGGCAGCTGGTTGGGTGTACCACTTGCATTGTGCCTTTCCCCTTTTTCAAAGGTGATAATGTGCACTTTTTGTCCACAACAGTTCCCCATACTGGTGAACTCCGGACGCCTCTTTAATTCTTTAGCACTGTCCAATGACGAACTCGGCGGAGGAGTAACGCCACCAGGCCCAGTACTCGTGGTATTCCCCTTTTCAGGTGAGCCTGTGTGCTTGGTCTCAGTGCTCCATGCATGGTGATTCACTTTGGTAATCCCGTATGATGAGTTTCCATTGTTCGGTTTCCCCCTTAGGTGAAAACCTGTGTTTCCTCTTGCCAGAGCTTTCTCTGTCTCGGCCACTGTGCTGCGTACCCTCTCTGTAGATAGGGTCCTCCTTTGATATCATTCCATATGTGTACTTCCCCGTTGGTAAGTCCATGTGAGGTATGCTCCACATGTTAACCTACCTCTGGCAGGATGTGGTCTCCGTAGTGCTGTCCTTCCTGGAGAGGGAAGAGCACCTCCCAGCGCTATTCTAGAAAGTGCTCGGTGGGAGATTGCTTAACAGAAAATTAAGAAAGGCACCACCGGTAGCCTACTTGGGTAAGTGCCTTCTCCCCCCTTAACGGGACTAGGGAGACACCTTACCTAACTCGCTGGAAGGTCATGACATGGTTGAGTGCTTGCTGCGAGGCACGCAGCAGCTTGCCCGTGTCCACTCTTACGTGCCTCGTGACACGGTTCAGTGCCTGCGGCGTTTCCTATAGGAACCCCTAGTGTCACTACATCGACACAACGTCGAGTGAGTGACAGACAGGGAATGTCTTGGTTACTGATGTAACCTCTGTTCTCTGATGGAGGGAATAAGACGTTGTGTCCCTCCTGCCGTGGCACTGAACCAGCCGCTGACATGGCCGGGACTCTCTATCGGCTCCTCAGCATAAATCTGAATGTGTGATGCATGCCATCTCCTTTTATACCTGTATGTCAGGGGCATGCAAATTCCACTCACCAATTTTCATTGGCCTTTTCTATTTTAAAGACCTTCTAAAGGTGATTGGGGCTCTCAAGATCGAACCCCTAGTGTCACTACATCAACACAACGTCTCATTCCTTCCATCAGGTAACAGAGGTTACATCAGTAACCAAGACGTTTTCCCATGCTTCAAACACACAGATCTGAATCCCAGCGTGTTAATTTGGCGATCGTGTCTCCTAATGGATAATATGGATTTAAATAAAAATTTGGAGAGTTAGAAGCTTTTTAAAAACACAATTTATGTTACGAGATTTTGAATTATTTTGGGGTTTGCCTGATGAGACCGGGAAAACCCATCTGCTGTGAATGTCTACAAAGATTTCAAGCCAAAGGGGGAAACACCAGCAACCTTATTAAACATATTTGGACACATCCCACTGCTTTTGCAGAATACACACGGTTAAGTTAATCTAAATGCTTTATCTTAACATTTACAGATTTACTGTTTCTCTGAAAAATCGAATATTGAACTTGTTTATTTATTACAATTTCAAATGCATGGTGGTGGTAACTTCGCAAAGTTCGTACTTATTAGATCACGTCGCTGACACGTGTGATCTACCCAGTGTGTGTATAATCTGCACTTGCACTGCTGTTTACCAGGAGAGATGGGCTGAAGCGTAGTTGTAATAATTAAAAAGTTGCTCAAAACATTCTTTTCAACGTTACATTATATTTATTTCATTCAAATAATCACAGAAACTATGAAAAAAAAGTTTAAAGCCATTGCCGTTTGAACTGGCTGTTTTGATGCGGCAAAGGTTTTTTGTTTTGTTTACATCAAACTATGACTGTATTAGGTAACAAGTTAGTCCATTTGAGCCTTCTCCCAGTTCATCCATCAGTTATTTTCACTACTTCCGTGCAACAAGTGGAATGGCTAGTTTCTAAGAACCACTATGACAAACTGTGTTAAGAATTAACACACTATCATGTGGTATCATGATACTACTTGGAATTGTGATACTTTAGCTGGTATAGTATCATAAGATATGAATATGGTATATTGTTTCTGACTCCCAAGAGTATTTGTTCACCCAGAAGTCTGTCTTGGCAAAAACGAAGCCAAAGAAAATGTACGTTTTGTTTGCGTTTCAGATTTGTTTGTTTTTTTGTTTGTTTGTTTTTTTCCTATAAGCAATTTATGAAATGTCCATTGTATTTGCCACTCTCTCTCTCTCTGTACAGACCTGAAAACCTGCCTAGTGCACTGAAGATCTTACACTCATTGGTTCCTGAATTCCAAGGTGATTTCTTCGCTAAGAAGAAACCAAAGCCAAGGAAACCATAAGTTTCAGTTGCTGTGAGTTTGTTTTATAATAATCATGTCAATTAGATTTCTCTCTCTCTCTCACTCTCTCTCGTTTAGTATGCGGACCTAAAGAACTGCCTAGTGGACAGCAGATTTTTCACTTCTCTCTTCCCAACTCACAGTGGGATGTCACCACTGAGAAGAACGTCTTGGTAAAAGCAAGGAAAACGTAAAAAATTTTTAACTTGCGATTAAATATTTATTCAACCTGTAAAATGTTTTGATATGCTTTGTTCTGACTTTCTACAAACCACTCCAGTCCCATTTATATATTAGAGTGAATTAACTTATGAACTCATGACTCGATTATTTTGACTCACCAAAAAGATTGATTCACTGATTCGTTAGGTGTCTGTTTCGTAAATAGAGTCTTTAAAGGGATAGTTCACCAAAAAATGAAAATTTTCTCATCATTTACTCACACCATCTCAGATGTTTATGATTTTCTTTCTTTCTGCTGAATACAAACGAAGATTTTTGGAAGAATATTTCCGCTCTGTAGGTCCATACAATGCAAGTGAATGGTGACGCGAACCTTTGATGGACCAAAAAGGGCATAGAGGCATCATAAAAGTAATCCATACAACTCCAGTGGTTAAATCCATGTCTTCAGAAGTGATATGATAAGTAGGGGTGAGAAACAGATCAATATTTATGTCCATTTTTACTGTAAAGGTACACTTTTACTTCCACATTCTGGTGTGGAAGTGACTTCCACACATTCTGCCACATACTGGTTGGGGCTGGTCAAAAGTGGAGATTTATTGTAAAAAAGGACTTAAATATTGATCACCCCCACTTACAGTATCATATCGCTTCTGAAGACATGGATTTAACCACTGGAGTCGTATGGGTTACTTTTATGCCTCCTTTATGTCATTTTTGGACCTTCTGAGTTCTGGTCACCATCCACTTGCATTGTATGGACATACAGAGTTTAAATATTCTTCTAAAACTCTTCATTTGTGTTCTGCAGAAGAAAGGAAGTCATATACATTTGAAGTCATACACATACACGAGTGATGATGACTAAATACATCACTTCAGTCTATTAACAAAATGTAATTAACAAAAATTTCATTTGTCAAAAGGACCTGATTTTTTTTATATACAAAAATAAAAACTTTTCATGCAATAGTTGTTTTGTGGTTTATTCTACATGTATATGATTTGGGGTTATTATGGCTGAGAAGAGATTCTGTGCAGAAATTGGTTTTGATGAGGCTTGGGTGTGGCTCAGTTATGGGAGTTCTGGTTAAAGGCTGGTGTTGATATGGTATACTTAAGGCTGAGATTCTGTTCTGATTTTATACATGTTCGGTTATGGGCTACTGATCAGCTGAGATTTGGGCCAGTTGTGGCCCACGCGTGGCCCTTGTCTGAAGATCCAGATCTGGGCCACTGCAGGGCTGTAATTCATTGTTGTATGTGGGCTGAGGGAAAACAGATTATGTGAACCAGAGCTGGGCCAGACAAAAATTGCTATGTGGGATATAAAACATACAGTACAATATACAAAATATATGTTTTTCTTTCTTTCCTCCCCCTTTCTTTAATTCTTTCTTTCATTTGTTTTGTTGCTTCAAACATACAGTAAAAGGCCTATTAAGCCAATTAAAAGCAAGTAAAGATATGAGAGAAAAAACTCAGTCAATAGTCAACAGTCAGAAAAAAACGGGCATTACATTTGACATTCTGTCCCCCTCACATCTGAAATAAATGCTTATATTGTCATTCATTGTAAATAATTGCAAGAGTACAAATTTACTGTATAAAGCACTTGGGAGCACAAACATTTCAAAATAAGAGTTCCCAGTTTATTTCAGACAGATTAAAAAAAAAAAAAAAAAAAAAAAAAAAATTGCATTTTCCTGGTTAATATTGAGATTTTGATAGCACAATAAATTGCATCTTGGATTTCATTCAGTTTGGCCTCTTGTATCCCCGTGTCTGGGCCACCCCGTCACAGTAGGTAAAGGCTAAAGGTAAATTTTTTTTTATCATATTATATGTAAATATGTATGCATGCACATATAATTAAATTAATTAGTTAAAACAATTGGGTGTTTAATTGGTTATCAATTGTATTTTTTTAATTTTTATTATTTTTTATCTTTCTTCTGAACAACTACCTAAAATAGAGTAATTTGTAATCTGGCAACTACAAACTGAATTAACTTAAATGTTTTTAGTTAAGGAGCCAATGGCTCTGTAGTTTTTTTGTTGTTTTTTTTTTTTTTTTTTTTGTAGGAGCCCTGACACGGCCACTCACATTTTCACAAAACTTTAGCTGAATATGCATGCACCACAATTTATTCTTTAAACACTGCAGATAGAGAGTTTGCTTTAACTTTACATGGCTCAGTACCACAGTTTGCATAAAGAAGGTCATGTTAATGTTCACACTGTGTACTTCACTTCATAATGTAAATCAACATGCATATGCAAATAAAGGTTATTTATGGCTGAATAATAATAAAATTATGCATGCAAATGTTGTGTAGTGTTTGGTGGGTGTTGTACACCTGGTAAGGCAGATGGGTTTGTACAAGCTGTACATATCCATCTGGTCGTCACCAGACGCCCACTTCACACTTCTCACACCTTCAGTCACAGCTTTGCACCATCTGCCACACAGACATTCACAGCTATCCCAAACCCCCACTCCACACAAATAGCTCAAAGAAATCTTAATGCACATTAAGCATGTATAGCAAATATCACAAGCAATCAGACAGAGTAAAGTGAAATGAAAGGTGACGTAGGACGTTTTCAGACATGTAGTTCGTCTGATTTGTTCAGAAACAGGGTCTAAAATTGTTAGTGTTGGATTTCCTTTTTGGCTTGGTTCAATTTTCACAAGGCAACATTTCAAAACAGACCAAAATTGTGTAAATAAAAGTCACATGTGAGCAAACAGGTCCCCTCGTTGCTCAGAATGTTTCTGTGCTGTTCCAGGATTTAGCTCATACATCGGCAAGATTAAAACTGGTTATTTAAGCTGGTTAGCAGCTGAACCTAGCTAGTCTAGGCGGGATATACTGTATTATGCATATATATATATATATATATTAGGGTTGCAATGGTACATGTATCCGCACTGAACTAAACGGATACAGGGCCTTCGGTACAGTACATGCAGTCACACGAATGATTACATATATTAGCATGCGTGAAACCAATATTAAAACAATATAATGAACAATGCAAACGCGTAGAACTAAATTGAAATATTACTGCTGAGCAACACGGGACCGCACAGAAACGTCCTGGTTACTTTCATAACCTCCATTCCCTGATGGAGGGAACGAGACGTTGTGTCAATGTAGTGACACTAGGGGTCACTCTTGGGAGCCCGAAATACCCCTGGTCTTTGAAAAAAGGCCAATGAAAATTGGCAAGTGGTATTTGCATACCACTCCCCCGAACATACGGGTATAAAAGGAGCTGGTATGCAACCATTCATTCAGGTTTTGTGCTGAGGAGCCGAGACAAGGTCCTGGCCATTTCAGCGGGTAGTCCAGCATTGTGGCAGGAGGGACACAATGTCTCATCCCTCCATCAGGGAACGGAGGTTACGAAAGTAACCAGGATGTTCCCTATCTGTCACTCACTCGACGTTGTGTTGATGTAGTGACACTAGGGGTCCCTGTACAAAACGCCACAACAGGCTGAACTGTGTTACGTGAACTGGTGGTGTGTGATGGGCAGACTACTGTGTGCCTCGTAGCCAGCGCACCAGGCCGACACGTATCCTCCCCCAATGCTGTTATGAGTGTCGAATGGCCCTTCGGGGACAATTTGACTGCCCAAAAGATAGAGACAGGTTAGCCCAGTTGTGGCCTCTTATCCTCATCTTTTTTTTCTCTCCCCAAAAAAAGAGTGAAATTTGATAACCGACTGGGGCCACCAGGTCTACATTGGGGGGGGGGGGGTGTCACTCCCAAGAGGAAGAGACTGTGGAGATCACATCCCGCCCAGAGGGGGGGGTATTTTGAGTGGAAATATGTCACATGGTCTTGCCGAGCTTTGTCAGAAATATGTCATGTGGAGAAGTCCCATGGTAGGTCCTACCCTACGGGGGAGGTGTTTCTACAAACATGGTGACTGGGGCAGAGGGGCCTCTGCCCAAGGAAGGCACAGTTTACCAAAAGAGAAACAAATTAGCACAAGATATAGGTCGCATGGGGTTACCTATGGGGAACCAACACATGCGGAGCACCTACCCCAGTACAGGGCTTAGTTAGCACATGTACTGAGCCGGCAGCGAGTTTCTTCGCAAACTCATCTGCCACAGGGCTCGGAGGAAGTCATCCAGGGAACACAGTTTGTGAACACTACTGGGAGTCAACAGCACACGTCTTCAGCTCAGGGGAGGTGAAAGGCGCTATGCGCAAGCGATACACCCGGCCAGCTGTCCCGGACTTACCTGCTTGTGCCTGCCACTACACAGGAAAAAAACCGGTTCCACCCGGAGATTGTAGAACCTTGCAAAGGTGTTGGGTGTTGCCCAGCCTGCTGCTCTGCAAATGTCTGTTAGAGAGGCGCCACTGGTCAAGGCCCAGGAGGCCGCCACACTCCTGATAGAATGGGCTCATAGCCCTGCCGGGGGCAGCATGTCCTGAGCGTGATATGCCATTGTTATGGTGTCAATGAGCCAGTGGGTGATCCTCTGCTTGGAGACAGTGATTCCTTTCCGCTGTCCACCAAAGCAGACAAAGAGCTGTTCAGAGACTCTTAAGCTCTGCGTGCGATCCAAATAGATGAGTAAAGCGCGCACCGGACACAGCAATGTCAGGGCAGGGTCTGCCTCCTCCTGGGGCAGCACCTGCAGATTCACAACCTGATCCCTAAAAGGGGTCATGGGAACCTTGGGCACATAGCCCGGTTGGGGTCTCAGGATCACGTGAGAGTAGCCCAGACAGAACTCCAGGCATGTTTCGCTGACAGAGAACGCTTGCAGGTCTCCTACCCTCTTGATGGAAGTGAGCAGTCAGGAGGACAGACTTCAAAGAGTGTGCCTTAAGCTCAGCTGACTGCAGGGGCTCAAAGGGGGCTCCCTGCAGACCCTGAAGAACTACAGGGAGGTCCCATGAGGGACTGATGTGTGGTCTGAAGGGATTCAACCTCCTGGCGCCTCTCAAGAACCTGATGATCAGGTCATGCTTCCCTAAGGACTTAACGTCTACTGTGTCGTGATGTGCCGCTATAGCAGCTACATACACCTTCAAGGTGGAGGAGGACAGCCGCCCTTCCAACCTCTCCTGCAGGAAGGAAAGCACCAATCCGACTGCGCATCTCTGGGGGTCTTCGCGTCAGAAAGAATACCACTTAGCGAACAGACGCCACTTCAAGGCATACAGGTGTGTACAGGTGATCATGTCTACCACCGTGGGTGGTAGGCCACTTAAGTCTTCCGTGTGCTGTCCAGGGTCCAGACATGGAGATTTCAGAGGTCTGGTCACGAGTGCCAGATGGTGTCCCGCCCCTGAGAAAGAAGGTCCTTCCTCAGGTGAATTTGCCAGGGCGGGGGCTGTCACGAGGAGTGTGAGGTTCAAGAACCATGTCTGGGTGGGCCAGTAGGGTGCTACCAGGACGACCTGCTCCTCGTCCGCTCTGACCTTGCACAGGGTCTGTGCAAGTAGGCTTACTGGGGGAAACACATATTTGCATAGTCCAGGGGGCCAGCTGTGTGCCAGCACGTCTATACCAAGAAGTGCCTCGGTCAGGGCGTACCAGAGCGGGCAGTGGGAGGATTCTTGGGAAGCGAACAGGTCTACCTGTGCCTGCCCGAATCGACTCCAAATCAGCTGGACCACCTGAGGGTGGAGTCTCCACTCTCCCCTGAGGGTAACCTGTCGTGACAGCGCGTCTGCTGCAGTGTTGAGGTCGCCCGGGATGTAAGTGGCTCGCAGCGACTTGAGGTGCTGCTGACTCCAGAGGAGGAGACTGCGGAAAAGTTGTGACATACAACGGGAGCGTAAACCACCTTGAAGGTTGATGTATGTCACCATTGCCGTGCTGTCTGTCCAAACTAACACATGCTTACCCTGGATCAATGGCCGAAACCTCCGCAGGGCGAGCAGAATTGCCAACAATTCAAGGCAGTTGATGTAGCACAGCTGCGGGCCCGTCCAGGAGCTGGCCAGCACTGTGTGCACGCTCGTTCGTGAGGCACACTGTCATCGAGACTGAGTCCATCTCCAAGCCGAGAAAAGAGATGCTCTAAACCGGGAGGAGCTTGCTCTTTCCCAGTTGACCCAAAGCCCTAGTCGGCTGAGGTGCGAAAGCACCAGGTCCCTGTGCGAGCTAGGATTAGCCAATCGTCAAGATAGTTGAGGATGCGGATGCCCACTTCACTTAACGGGGCAAGGGCTGCCTCTGCGACCTTCATGAAGACACAGGACAGGCTGAAAGGGAGGACCTTGTACTGATACGCCCGACCCTCGAATGCAAACTGCAGGAAGGGTCTGTGTCGAGGTAGAATCGAGATGTGGAAGTACGCGTCCTTCAGGTCTACCGCCGCGAACCAATCTTGATGCTGGACGCTCGCTAGAATGTGTTTTTGCGTCAGCATCTTGAACGGGAGTCTGTGTAAAGCCCGGTTCAGTACTCACAGCTCCAAGATTGGCCGCAACCCACCGCCTTTTATCGGTACAATGAAGTAGGGGCTGTAAAACCCCTTCTTCATCTCGGCCAGAGGGACAGGCTCTATAGCACCCTACCAGAGGAGGGTAGCGATTTCCGTGTGCAAGGTAGCGGTGTTCTCGCCCTTCACCGAGGTGAAGTGGATGCCGCTGAACCTGTGCGGATGCCTAGCGAACTGAATCGCGTAGCCGAGTCGGACGGTCCGGACCAGCCATCGTGACAGGTTGGAAAGCGCAAGCCACGCGTCCAAGCTCCGGGCGAGAAGAATCAAGGGGACAATCTCGTCAGACATACCTACAGGTGGGGCCTTGCGGCAGGGCGGAGCCTGGGGTGCCACGTCGTGCCGTGGCCGTGCTGAGTTTAGGGACATCGAAGCGCTTACCTGGCTCCTTGTGACCACCCCCGGAACAGCCTGGGACGGGGAGGAAGAGGCTTGTCCTCGTGATCCGTGGAGACCATCACATTATGGGCAGATTTGTGCCACAGCTGGGCGCGCAGGGGCGGGGAGACCACCACTGGAGCGCCAAACCTGCTGAAATGGAATGGTGGACGGTGGTCATGATGACGGCTGTGCACACTGAGTATGTGACCCAGAGTACAAGGAAACCTCTCTTTTGCTCTACTCTTGGGTACCTCAGTCACTTGCGGCAAAGTTAAATGAAAAGGTAACAAAAGATTCTCCTCCCGGCCCTCCACCGGGGGATGGAAAGGTCTGCTTACCAGTTCCAGAGTAGCGGGTTTCCTCGTCCCTGGGTCGCCCATCTCAGGTGCGCTTCGAAGCCTTTCACGGGTTCTTGGCGGCCGGCCGTGAGACGGGTGGCGTCTGCTTCCTGCAGTGGGCTCCACGCAGTGGAGCCGGTGCAGTCACCACAGGAGGATGCCCTTGGCGATGAGCATACGGGGTGCGGGATATTGAGCTGCACCGGGGCAGGATGTGTCGGATAGCTTCCGTTTGCTGCTTCACCACCGAGAACTGCTGGGCAAAATCTTCGATGGTGTCGCCGAACAGGCCAACCTAGAAAATGGTGGTGCCAAGGAACCGTGCCTTGTCGGCCTCTCCCATCTCGACCAGGTTGAGCCAAAGGTGGCGCTCCTGGACCACCAAGGTGGACATCGCCCGCCAGAGAGACCGTGCCATGACCTTCGTCACCCGGAGGGTCAGGTCGGTCACCGAGCACAGCTCCTGCATCAATTCCGGGGCGGAACTACCCTCATGCAGTTCCTTTAGCGCCTTTGCTTGGTAGACTTGCAGGAGAGCCATGGCATGTAGGGCAGAGGCGGCTTGTCCAGTGGCAACATAGGCCTGAAAGATCAGGACCGGGAGTAAAAGGTGCCTCCCACGACCTTGTCACTTCCGGGAAGAAAGGAACTGGGGCGGTGGCTCGTGGCTGTGAGTGGCGTTGCGAACCCAGGAACCAATCATTGAGCCGCGAGGGTTCAGGGGAGAGTGGAGGGTTCCACTCTAGCCTGACGCTCGCGGCTGCCCGGGAAAGCATGTCCATCATCTTCGCGTCAGCCTGTGACTTGGCGACCGTACCCAAGGGGGGGAGCCCAGCTGAGGCTTCCACGTCCAACTGGACGAGCCCGCTCTCCAATGCTGTGCTCGAGAGCTCATCACCTTCGCGGGCTCCGAACAAGAGGTCGAACTCGCAGTGAGACGAGCCGGCGGACTCATCCGGAAGCCCGATCGGGGCAGACAAGCATGCTGGGGAATGGGAGGTCTGTGGGAGGATACCCGGCAGAGGTGGTCCCATTGGGGTCCCCAAATTGCCCCCGGTGCTAGCCGCGCTGGCCTCATACCCGTAGGTAGAAGGACCGAGGCGGGGAGCCGTTGGGGTGGCTTGCTTTCTTACGAAGGCAAGCCACGACTGCAACGTTTCCATGGTCATGTTCTCGCAATGAGTACATGATCCATCCACGAACGTTGTCTCCAAGTGGGTAGCGCCCAGACACGATAGACAGCGATCGTGACCGTCAGAAGGTGAGAGATAACGACCGCAACCAGGAATAACACACATACGGAAGGGCATCTTTAAAAAGACGTTCTGTGTGTGCCGCTCTCTTAGAGAAATATACTCTTTTAGAATATACTCTTTTATTTCTGCCGAAGCGCCCAGGGGCGTTCTCTGCGGTGCACAGTGCAGAGGGGGAGAAGCCACTGAAATGTGCCGTCAGATCCAGCAGAGGTGAATGAACAGCCGTAAGAATTCAGCTCAGTGAGCATCGACCGTTCGGCTTCGAAGAGAAAATCTGAATGTGTGGTTGCATACCAGCTCCTTTTATACCCGTATGTTCGGGGGAGTGGTATCCAAATACCACTTGCCAATTTTCATTGGCCTTTTTTCAAAGACCAGAGGTGTTTCGGGTTCCCAAGAGTGACCCCTAGTATCACTACATCGACACAACGTCGAGTGAGTGACAGATAGGGAACAAAACTTAACAGAACAGAGTGCCAGATGGTACACTAGAAACTGTGGATCAAATAAATGCATGTGAAGATTATACAAGCTAACTGTGATTGAACTAAACAAAATATAAATATGTTGGACTTAAATAAGCCAGTGAATGAAGACCCACCGCCGTCTCTAAAATCTGTTGTTTGGGAGCATTATTGTTTTGCAGTAAACTACAGTACAGGGTAACAAGCAGTGAACAGGACGAAGGCTGTGTCGGCTCGGACAGGGGGCGGACAGTTCTTCCATCAAAGTGCGCTGCCCTGATGGCTTTTGCTTTCGCTGTTGTGCACTGTCTCTGTGTTTATATCCGCATCTCCTGCTGAATGTGTTTAGATGTGCTCTACAATGTGGAACAGCCTTTCTGTGGGCATCACACAGGAATTGAGCATCTGCTTAATGTGCTTGAGCCCCGTTATAAAGTTCCAAGAACGCATTTCAGCAATTCTGTAGTCCGCTCTATATAAACAAGCATGCGCTGTAATTGTCCAGCAGGGGACACTGTCAATGCAAACAGATCCGACCTCTCCTCTGATAATGTGGATATTCTGATTTTCCTGAAAAATAAGAAAAAAGAAAAAAGTGTGTACTGTTGGAGCCCTAATATATATGAATGTTTAATTTGAGACATACTCACTATCTGTATCCAGGGCTGTTCAAACATCAGCAAAAATCAGATTTGTTCACCATACTCAATATAAAGTAGTTCTTTTTTTTTTTTTTTTTCTGTGCATGCAGCTCTCAAAAGCCTGAGGAATTTATACTGTATTTGGTGTCAGGTTTGCTCACTGTGCTACATTTATATAAACAAAGACGTTTTTGTGCACATGCCAAATTCGACCGGGTGAAGAGGTGAATTTACACTTAAATTTTGGTCTGTTCCTCACACAACACTATCATATAGCTTAAAAAAAATGTAAATATAGTGCAAGTGATATGGATGACTTTTATGGTGTTTTTGGAGCTTGACAGTCACAATCATGATCCTCTCATCCCTCTTTCTTGTGTTTCACTGATTAAAAAAAAGTGATACTAGTTTTGAATGAGGAGGGTGAGCAAACTGGGCAAGCTATTATATATCAACATTGTTCCTACAGCAGTCTCACTTATTATGTATTCTGTTTTTGTTTGTTTTACAAGTATAAGAAAACGTGATTGAAAATCAATGCTTAAGAAAATTATTTGTATTTAGGCCCTCAGTGAACAAGTCAAAGGCGACTGTGGCAAGGAATCCAAAATCCCATAAGATTTTAGTAAATGGAGAAAAAAATACCTTGGGACAAACCAGGCTCAGCTGGGAAAGCTAGTTCCCTTTTGGCTAAACAGCATGAATGTAATGCGGTAACACTTTACAATAAGGTTCCATCCATTAACATTAGTTATTGCATTAGGTATTATGAACAAATAATTAACCATATCTTTTTTTTACAGAATTTATTGAAAATGGCTATTATTCACCACAAACTTTGCTTTTGTGACCAGGACAGTGATATTTTGAAATGTACCTATTTTCCAGAACATTCCAGATAGATTCAGTGCTGAGTAAACTTGGAGTAACTTCTAGAACTTTCCAGTAATATAAATAGCAGTATAAATACAGGGGCCTTAAGCCCACCAGTTCAGTTTAGTTCCAGCTGCCTAAGTGGATACATATCTGCATTTTTCTGAGATGGCATCAAGAGGCTGCAAGCATCCGGCAGATGCATTTTGCTATGTCTGCAGCTAATTTATCAAGACAAGAGTGAAAAAGTACTCCGTGGAACCATCTGCTAAGATATGTGAGGCCTTCAAGGCATATTTCGGCATGCCTGTCGGGGATCAAGACAAACTCTGGGCACCTCATTTCACCTGCGAGCACTGCAAAAAAACTCTGGAAGGTAAGATGGACAATTGTTGCTCAGAATTTTATTATAAAATGTGTTGGTTTTTAAAATTGTAAAAGTTAAATGTTTTGCAATTTTCAATGTTACTGAAAAAATATATCATATATGAAAAATGTTGCGAATCTCTTACACATTAGTCATGGGTGAAATAAATGTATTTTTGTAGAATGGTACAGAAGGGAAAAGACAGCCATGAAGTTCGCTATCCCAAGAATTTTGCAGGAACACACTGACCACTCAAGCAACTGCTACTTCTGCATGGTGGACCCTTCCAAACGTCGGACTGGCAAGAATGCACCTGCTATCACGTATCCGGACCTTCCTTCATCCATCGCCCCGGTGCCACACTGCCATGAGCTCCCTGTACCCACTCCTCCAGAGAGAGAGCAGCCGTCTTTAGAAGAAAGCAGTAAGTCAGAGAGCAAGGAAGAAGTTGTAGATCCAGATGACAATTTCAGAGATGGAGCTCAGGTGAGAAACCCATACTACACCAACCAAAAAGACCTCAATGACTTGATTAGAGATCTTGGTCTCACCAAGTCCAATGCTGAGCTTTTGACGTCTAGGCTCAAGCAGTTGAACTTGTTGGATGAAAGTGTGCAAGTCGCAGATCAGAGGAAGTGTCACCAACCTTTTTCCAGCTTCTTCACCCATCAAGGTGGGCTCTGCTTCTGCCACAATGTGACCAGTCTGTTCGAGGCAATCGGAATCGCCTGTAAACAGAATGAGTGGCGCCTCTTCATTGACAGCTCATCCAGGAGTCTCAAAGCCGTGCTGCTCCATAATGGTAACTTGTACCCGTCTCTTTCCCTGGCTCACTCAGTGCACCTCAAAGAGGATTACAACAGCATCAAGACCTTTCTGGACACCAATTTGGGGGCTGATTCGTGAAAGTGATTTACAGTATAATCATAAATCTCGAAAAACTACTCACTTCTAAATCTTTTGTAGTCATTTTTGTATTACTTTAGTAATAAATACATGTTAATTTGGATTCATATGTTGTTTTTTCTGACTTTATGTGAACAAAAAGACACAAATACGTCCGTTTTCTCATTGGAAATAGGTAAATTTCAAAATGTTACAAAAGCAAAGTTTGTGGGGAATAATAGCCATTTTCTATACTTTTGAGGAATAAGCAATTAGGAAATAATACTTACTACCCAGGAACAAAACGTCCATCCCGTGAATGATAATGTTTTCCTTCTTTAACTTGATGCTGTATATCCTAATGTATGAAGCATGCTGTTTGCTGAAATAACGAAAAATAACCACAAAATTAACTGAAATGAGAGAGCGTGTTACCTGTCCATCAGATGCGCTGAAGTTGCCTTTGTTACTATAGCAACAATAGGCTGCAGGCATTTTCTCTCAGAATAATAATTTACCGGTAAAGGAAAAAGAAAGAAACAAAAATGTAATGTTTAATTTTAAATTAAAATCAGATAAATGCTCTCACATCATACAGAATAAAATTAAGAATAATGAATAAATAAAATAAATTAATGTTATATATATATATATATATATATATATATATATATATATATATATATATATTACAGTTGCAATCAAAATTATTCAACCCCCCTGACCACTCTGGTGATGTGAATTAAAACACATCAACTAAAACCTCAGTAAACAGTCAAAGTAAGTTTTTAATACACATTTGAGAGATTTTGAGAACAAATAGTTCAGTTTACCCAAATTTTAAAATAACTAATTCTCCCCACAAATGTCATTTGTGGAGCACAAAAGTCAATCATTTGTGGAGCATCCTTTATCCTTAATAACAGCAAATAAATGTTTCAGGTAAGTGTTCTCAGGCTTTGGAAAGCTCTCTATTAGAATGTTTACACATTTCTCATGAGCAAAACCTTCCAGCTCATTGACATTCTTTGTTTTTTGTGCTGCCACTGCTTCCTTGAAATCCCAACAAAGGTTTGCAATGGGATTTTAATGATGGACTGACAGGGCCATTTAAAAGGACATTCCACGACCTATCCCTGAACCAGATTTTGGACAACTTGGATGTATCCTTGGTGTTACTGTCTTGCTGGAAAGTCCAGTGATCACTGAGCTTCAATTTACACACTGAAGGCATCACATTTTTCATGCCAAAATGGCTTGATACCTGAAAGAATCCATGGTGTCAGTCACATAGTCAGGATAGCCGTTTCCTGCAGTCGCAAAACACCCCCATAACAGGACTGACCCACCTACATGCTTGACTGTGGGGATGGTGTCGTTCTTGTCATCACCTTGTTATCTTACTCCAGACATACTGCTGACCCATGGGTCTAAAACTCATTTTCAGTTTAGTGTCATACATCTATAAAACCTTCTTCCAGGACTCCACAGGTCTTTCCTACTTCTTTCCTATTACTCCTTGAATATTCAAGTCAACATTTCCCTTGGTGAAGTTTTGCTTTCTTCCACACCCCAAGAAGGTTGCTGTTGTACCATTATTTAAAAAATTATGAATGGTGCTGCCAACTTTGTCTATTGGAAATTGAAGTGCCTTGGAAATGTACTTTTAGCCATGACCTTTCTTGTGTAATGAAATAATCTCCTCTATTAGCTTTTGAGACAGTTTATTTTTAATTGCATTTTTTGCATAGAAATACATTTTTGCTTACAGCGCTAAACTTACATTTTAAAACTTAAATAAGTGCCATTGCAGTTTGATGACTTCATTTTGTTTTAAAACAATTACTTGTGTAGCCTTACATATTTAAGAAACAACTACATGCAATAGGGGTTGAATAATTATGACATGGCTGTATTTTTTAAAAATCCTGCTATTTAAAAATATTAGGTTATATATTCACACTATGACTTTGAATGTGTCACTCAACTGATATAGATGTAAAGTTTAAAAATTCTGGGTCATCAGAAAAGCTTACGTTTGTAAATCCTTACTGTCTTTTGGTGGGGGGGGGATAATTTGATTGCAACTGTGTATATAATATATATATATATATATATTCTAATGGCAGTGTTGTGAAAAGAACCTTTGTCAGAAAAGCACTATGTCTTATCTTTAAAAAAAGTTCAATTATGCCCTATAATGATAGCAAATTAAATTAAATTTACAACATATAGATACATACTTCTTTTTATACTGCTGAGATTTTAATCACCAATGGAGACAAGATGAGTCTGAGAAAGAGAACAAAGAGAACAGGTATTTACTATTCAGTGAAAAGAAAGTTAGTTTAGGAGTTGCTGAGAACGTGCTTGATAATATTTACATCTAGGGTAATCTATCCATGGAGGCACTGTTTGATTGCTGTTCATTAAATGTATTGGCAACATTTAATTAACATTACACAATGACTTACCATGAAAAATTAACAATACTTTTACAGCACAAGTAACCTTGGTTCATGTTTTTCTCTACATATACTAATACGGTTAAATATTAAAAGTTAGTAATGTAACATCATTAAGAACTAACATGAACTAACAATTAACAATATTATATGTACAAATTGGCATTAACAAAGATGAACAAATTTCTTTAAACCTAATTTGGAATGTTACTTTTGTGCGTTAAAGTATTATACAACCTTGTGTAAAGTGTATTGTTAAATAAGTATCCCCAACATCTGCTGTGGTTTTAAAATTTGTTGTGGGTTTATTGGCTGGCCTGGATGAGTGTGAGTCTCCCGGCCTGAAATTATGTCCCAGTCTGGCCCTGATGCAGTGTCCTTTTTTATATGGCTGATGAAGGCTTTAGTTGACATTAATTTATTGTCCATGCATTCCATTTTAAGAGAGTATAGTCCATCCTATGACCAAGTTGATGCAGGCAGAGGTCAGTGAAGTTTGCCTCGCAGTCTGGCTGGAAGCTTGTGGCAGTTAATTTCTGGTGAAGTCCATCCTAAATCCAAGGTGCAGGCAGTAGCCAGTGAAGTATCCCTTGTTGTACAGTTTTAGTTGGCAGCAGTTCATCTTCTGTGAAGTCCTTCGTAATAAACTGAAGTGATGCAGATAGTGATCATTGAAGCGCCCCTCGCTATCTGGTTGGCACAGCCTGCAGTTAATAGTCATCGGTCAACGACACACAGCAGTGAAAGCAGGACATCTGGCTTGACAAACAAGAGAGTAAGCTCTTGTTTGTCATTTGTAACTCTGATAAGTGCAGTCTCTGTAATATGATGGGGCTGAAATCCTGTCTGATATTCATCACAGATAGCATTTCACTGTAAAAATGAACATTGTTGGAGGACGCTACCTTTTCTAGTATTTAAGACATAAATGGGAGATCTGAGATCTGAAAGAAACACTATGGTTAATCAGCCAACTCTCAAAGATCAAGCTGTGATTTCTTTATAAGTGGTTTGATAATTGCAAAAGTATTGGTGGTGATTTTGATTAATTTCAGTGACTCGATTGTTTTGATTTTGTTCACCAAAAACATTTGCTCAGACTCGTTCAATAATTCGTTCACTGACCTTTTCTTAAAGTGACGCCTTTGCGCATGTAGATGCCCAGCTAACAATTTTTGGTTCCCTGACAGTTTTCTTTATGGAAATAGAATGTTCTTTTTAGGTTTGCAGAACGTTCTTCTAATGTTCTGTTAACGTTCCCCTAAGGTCCTGTTAACTTTCTGTTAATGTTCCCCTAACTTTCTGTTTACGTTCCCCTAACCTCAATTTTCATAATATTTATATTTACATATTCATACATCATTAATCATAAATAAAACAATCAGTCTATATATATATATAAAAAATTCTCAGCCCACAATCAATTTCTTTGTTGGGCCATTGTTTAATTGTTTACTTAAAATAACATTTATCATTTAACAAAAATATTTTCATAGATAAAAATGTCCCACAGAAACACTACATTAACTTCTTCCCCTAAACCTAACCTTAACCTTACCTTACCTTAGAAAAATAACCTTGGTTTTACAACAGTAACCATGATTTCAACATGGTATGTTTTGTAAATTTAGAGTAACCACAAAATTAACCATGGTACTATATTACCACCATATTACTGTATTAACACTATGGTTAATAGCATTAAAACTATGGTTTCTGCCAAAAAAAACATGGTTACTGCAATATTAGTGATACAGTGATACAATCTACACACAAGCGACAACAAGCCACGGGAACGAGTGTGATCGACAGACCCCGCTTCCGGATCAAACCCTTCTCTGCACTCCTCGACATTCACCGTGACCAAAATCACTGTGATGAAATCAACATTTATATGAATTTTTATCTATTATTTTAAGTATTAAAGGAAATATTAAAAGTGAAAACAGGAAATTGGATGGGAAAAAGAGTGGGACAAAACACAGATTCGAACCGCGGTCGCTAGGACAACAATACACGTTCACACAGCGTCTTTACACCTCACGCCACTGCAGCGACATCTATTGTTTGGTTTGTATTATATTTCTGTGGTTCCACCAGACTATAGGGGTGCAAATAGCTGCACTGTATGGCAGATACAATTTACACCGGGGTGCAAAAAGACACTCAGAATTTTGTAATTCAGCAGTGCACAGATTTATATAGAGCAAGGGTGATTTCCAGTCGAAAGTGATCCTCCCAATGCCCTATTCACTCCGAAGGACAGAGCTCTTGAACTCAGCATGCTGAAGGGAGCATACTGTATGAATGTACTCCTCGCTGGAAAGGCCCTTCGTGGAAAATATATTTTCTTACTTTAATTTGGAACAACCTGTCAAGTTGCATCCTCTTCTTGCAGTGCCCTTCAAGGGCACAAAAAAGCTATTAGGAAGACCCTCAAATTTAGTGCGTGCAGACGATTAATTGTATTGTGTGTGCTTTCACATCTGTTCATTTTTATGTATTCAATCCCATGTTCTGTGATCTTACTTTACTTTACATTGTACTGCACTAATGTCAGTCTTTGTTGAATGTTCTGTATAAGTTTTTTTTTTTTTTTTAGGTTAACCCACAAAAACCACCCTGCTATGTTCTGGGAATTTTAATTTATGGTTATAAAAAAAAAATAACATTAAAGAATGTTCTGTGTAAGTTATTTTTAGGTTTACGTCTCCGATTACACATGTAACCTCAGTTCCCTGAGATGAAGGGAACGAGACATTGCCGTAAGCACTATGGGAAAGTCCTTGTGGCAGCGGGGGCGTGGTCAAGCGTCTCTCTGGAGAGAGAGAAAGCGGTAAGGGCGCTTGCACCTGAGCTAGATTATGTCTAACACCTGTCTCTAATTACAGTGAGCACGGGGAGAGTGGCATAAAAGAGCCACACTGCCAGCAGACGGGAGAGAGAGCCTGGGTCCCCAGAGTTATTACTGTGAAGCTGTTTATTATTGTGACACTGAAGAATTTATTATTGTGAAGCTGAGATCAGTGTGGTCATTAAAAATCCTTACCTGTGAGTAGAGCAACATGCCTCCCATGTCCTCCTTAACGACTGTCTCTACACTGGTGCCGAAACCCGGGATCAATTTTTGGTTGAACCAAAGAGGCTGCAGCCCCTCCCCTTCTCAGGGAATTCCCTGAGGGAGATTTCCCTTTGGAGCAGTCACGAGAGGAAACCCTCAAACACGCCTTCAACCAAGTGAGAGTCATCGATGGTCAACGACTCCAGCCGGACATCGCCCTTTCATACCCCTATTTTGCAATTATAAATGAGCGGTTTATAGAGTGTCGCAGGACGCTCAGACAAAAGAAGATACAACCCAACTTTTGATACCACGGAGCCATCGGGTAGTGGTATTCCAGGCGGCTCATTATAATCCCATGGCGGGTCACTTAGGAGAAAGGAAAACACTGAACCGTCTAATAGCCCGCTTCTATTGGCCGGGCATTAGCGGCGATGTCTGTAGGTGGTGTGCGGCATGCCGCGAATGTCAGCTGGTTAACCCACCGGCCACCCCAAAAGCACCATTGTGCCCTCTTCTGTTGATTGAGATCCCCTTTGAAAGAATTGGAATGGACCTCGTCGGGCCATTAGAACGGTCAGCACGCAGACATCGCTTTGTATTGGTCCTAGTGGACTATGCAACGCGATATCGGAAGCAGTGCCTCTTCGCAACATCTCAGCAAGCAGTGTTGTGGAGGCACTCTTCAAAATAATCTTCCGGGTGGGGATTCTGAAAGAAATCCTCACCGATCAAGGCACAATGTTTATGTCACGGACACTACGTGAGCTGTACGAATTATTGAGCATTAAATCGATTCGCACCAGCATGTACCATCCACAAACAGATGGCCTGGTGGAACGATTTAATAAAACCCTTAAAAACATGATTCGTAAGTTCGTGCACGACGATGCTAGAAATTGGGATAAATGGCTCGACCCCCTGTTATTCGCAGTACAAGAGGTCCCGCAAGCCTCCACTGGCTTCTCCCCATTTGACCTGCTGTATGGGCGACGCCCACGCGGTGTGCTATGTATTGCGAGAAGCCTGGGAGGAGGGACCTTCAAATAGTATGAATGAAATTCAATACATTCTTGATCTTAGAGCCAAACTCCACACTTTGGGACAACTAACACAGGAGAATTTGCTCCAAGCTCAAGAACGACAGCGCTGACTGTATGACAGGGGAACTCAGCTAAGGGAATTTGCACCGGGAGATAAAGTGCTTGTATTACTTCCCACATCGAGCTCTAAATTACTCGCCAAGTGGCAAGGGCCCTTTGAGGTCACACGACAAGTGGAGGATCTCGATTATGAGGTTAAACGAACCGATAGAGGGGGCACACGTCAAATATACCATCTCAACCTCCTGAAATTGTGGAGGGAGGCGGTCCCTGTGACGTTGGCTATGGTAGTTCTGAAGAGGGTGGAGCTCGGACCCATTGTGAATGTCAAAACATAAACAGTTCACCCTGGTCACTTGCGGAGACCACCTTTCACCGAGTCAACTCGCGGAGGTTACCAGGTTGCAACAGGAGTTTGCGGATTTGTTCTCCCCTCTACCGGGTTGTACGAACCTCATTCAGCACCACACCGAAACCGAGCCGGGGGTCGTGGTACATAGCTGCCCCTACCGATTACCTGAACACAAAAAGAAAATCGTTCGGGAAGAATTGGATGCAATGCTCGATATGGTGGTAATAGAAGAATCCCACAGCGATTGGTCCAGCCCAGTTGTTCTAGCGCCTAAAAGCGACGGGTCTGTATGGTTCTGTGTGGATTATAGGAAAGTCAATGCAGTGTCTAAATTTGACATCTATACAATGCCTCGTGTTGATGAGTTGCTCGATTGGTTGGGCACTGCTTGATTTTATTCGACATTGGATTTGATGAAGGGTTATTGGCAGATCCCCTTGACACCAATTTCCTGTGAAAAAAACCACCTTCTCCGCACCGTTTGGATTACACCAGTGTGTGACACTTCCATTCGGTTTGGTTGGGGTCCCGGCTACATTTCAGCTTCTCATGGACCGAATCCTCAGACCACATTCAGCTTACGCCGCTGCCTATTTAGATGACATCATTTACAGCAATGATTGGCAGCGGCACATGCAACATCTGAGGGCGGTTCTGAGATCGCTGCGCGATTAGGCGGGTGGACGTATGGTATCTGGGGTTCCACTTGGGCCACGGGCAGGTGCGTCCCCAAATTGACAAGACAGCGGCGATTGCGACCTGCCCGAGGCCCAAGACCAAAAAGGGGGTGAGACAGTTCCTGGGGCTGGCTGACTATTATAGAAGATTCGTACCTAACTATTCGGACGTCACCAGCCCGCTGACTGATCTCACTAAAAAGGGAGCTCCAGACCTGGTCTAGTGGACGGAGCAGTGTCAGCAGGCTTTCACGCAAGTTAAAGCCGCACTTTGAGGGGGGCCACTTTTACATTCACCCGATTCCTCTCTCCCTTTTGTTTTACAGACAGATGCTTCAGACAGAGGGCTGGGGGCCATACTCTCGCAGGTGGTGGAGGGGGAGGAGTGCCCGGTGCTGTACATTAGCCACAAGCTCTCATTGAGGGAAACTAAGTACAGCACCGTAGAAAAAGAATGTCTTGCCATCAAGAGGGCGATCCTCACTCTCCAATACTACCTGTTGGGGCGGGCCTTCACCCTCCGTTCGGATCACACCCCGCTCCAATGGCTCCACCGCATGAAAGACACCAACGCGTGGATCACCCATTGGTAACTGGCTCTTCAGCCATTTAAATTTAAGGTGGTCCACAGACTGGGGGCGCAGATGGCTGCCACCGATTTCCTTTCCATGGATGCCTCCCCAGCCTGAGTCGGGTGGTAGGGATATGTGGCAGCGGGGGCGTGGTCAAGCGTCTCTCCAGAGAGAGAGAAAGTGGTAAGGGCGCTTGCACCTGAGCTAGATTATTTCTAACACCTGTCTCTAATTACAGTGAGCATGGGGAGAGTGGCATAAAAGAGCCACACCGCCAGCAGACGGCAGAGATAGCCTGGGTCCCCGGAGTTATTACTGTGAAGCTGTTTATTATTGTGACACTGAAGAGATTATTATTGTGAAGGTGAGAGTTTATTATGGTGAAGTTGAAGAGATTATTATTGTGAAGCCAAGAATTTATTATTGTGAAGCTGAGATCAGTGTGGTTATTAAAAGCCTTACCTGTGAGTAGAGCAACCTGCCTCCCGTGTCCTCCTTAACGACTGTCTCTACAGTCCTGTTATATGACCTTGTTGAAATCCTTGTTCAAATCACACCAATCTTATGATTGGTAATGGTGTCTGAGCCCTGCCCGTTTAGGTGTACAGTTGGCCTATATAAGCGGGCGCTCAGTCACCATTTCTTCAGAATTTTCTGACTGAGGGACAAGAGTGAGTTACTTGTATTATGAAACTCTGAAGTAGTAGGCCAGCTTTGGCAATGTCTCGTTCCTTTCATCTCAGGGAACTGAGGTTACATGTGTGACCAGAGACAGTCCCTATTGATTCAGTTCACTCGACATTGCCATAAGCACTGTGGGGAATGATATCCCATCACGCCACACTATGTGACATTACACTCCTAGAGTTATAACACTAAATAGGAATATTCATAAGGAGTCACAGGCCAATGACTTATAAGTCATATTAAAGTGTATATGAATAGTCCCACATGGTGGATGCAAGATGGAAACTAATGTAGTCTGGGATCTATATGAACCATATAGATATACACAGTATGGATTATTAACCCTCCCACAACAAGGTTGGGAAAGTAGTTTTTATTTCTTATGGGAGTGCTTATGACTTTAAAGAAGCAATTTAATAGCATATAATTTGGTGGCTGTGTTGATTATAGTCGGTAGCCCACCCGTAATAAGGGCTTGGGCTCACCCGCTTGAAAGTAAGAAGCACTCTATACAGAGAGGACTTGTGAAGAGATGAACGCCATGTCCAGGTTATAAAACCAACCAAACATGTTTTGTGAGGACCATCCTGCTGCCAAACATATGTCCTGTAAGGACACACCATTTGTCCATGCCCATGAAGAGGCCATGCCTCTGGTTGAATGCGCTTTGACACCAACAGGGCAATTCACGCTCTGTGATTCGTAAGCAAGTGCGATCGCATCAACAATCCAGCGAGAGAGCCTTTGTTTGGAGATGGACATTCCTTTTGTGCATCCTCCATAAAAAATAAAGAGCTGTTCCAACAGCCTTAACTGATGGGTGCGCTCAACCTATGGATGCCCTCATGGGGCATAACATATGCATAGATTGCTCTTCATCTGAATTAAATAGTGGGGGAAAGAAGGTTTTTAAATGAACCACCTGAGCCCTGAAGAGCGTTGATAAAACCTTAGGCACGTAGCCTTTTCATCAGATCATCAGAGACTCCAGCCACCAGAGCCATGGGCTGTTCTCACTGTTACCATCAGGCAGGCGGTATCACAGCATCAGGACCAGCACCAGCCGACTACATGACAGCTTCTTCCCCCAAGCAATCAGACTTTTGAACTCTTGATCTCTCACGATCAAAATACATCAGCACTGCACTTTATTACTCTTATATCTCACACTGGACTGTCATAAATTATATTCTCTCTTAACAACACACTGGCAACTTACTATCAACCAACAGCCTGAACGTCAATACAGTACAATACAACCTACTGTGTATTTTATATATACTATATATACTATTTATATTGTATAATGTGTATTCTATATTGTGTGTATTGTATACTGTACATTGTATGTTATTATTTGTATATTGTGTTGTGTAATTATGTGTATATTAGATTTTAAATTGTGTTGTGTAAAGCTGATGTTTATTGTAAATTGGTATATGTCTCATCACTGTCACGACTACTATGTTGCTTGGAACTGCACCCAAGAATTTCACACACTATTGCACTTGTGTATATGGTTGTGTGACAATAAAAGTGATTGATTTGATTTGATTTGATTTGATGTGGAGGCTCATGCTACTCTCCGTGACCCATGCACAACTTACCATGCACCCCACTGAGAGCGAAAACCACTAATCGCGACCACAAGGAGGTTATCCCATGTGACTCAACCCTCCCTAGCAACCAGGCCAATTTGGTTGCTTATGAGACCTGGCTGGAGTCACTCAGCACACCCTGGATTCAAACTCACGACTCCAGGGGTGGTAGTCAGCATCAATACTCGCTGAGCTACCCAGGCCCCCCTTAATGGTGGCTTTTGACAGATCTGGACCAAACTCCAGGCATGAGCAGTCGACAGCGCCTGCATGTCATCCATCTGTTTAAATGAGGCCAAAAGCCAGTAGGAGTGGGGTCTTTAAGGAAAGAACCCACAGCTCAACAGATTCCAGTGGCTTGAATGGGGAGTTTGTGAGTGCCTTCAGCACCAGATTTAATTCCCAATTCGGCACAATAGCAGGGCAAGGGGGGTTCAAATGCCTCGCTCCCCTAAGGTACATTATTACTAGATTTTGTTTGCCTATCGAAGAGCCAGAATCCAGGGTGTGGTATTCTGAAATAGTCGCTACATAAACCTTGAGCATTGATGGGATAAGACCAGCATCCATCCGCTCTTGAAGGAATGTCAAAATCTCAGCTATGGGGCAATTCACCAGGTTTTTACAACGTGAAGATCACCAATTTGCAAACACATGCCATTTAAGTGCATAGAGGCATCTCGTGGCTGGTGCTCTAGCCTGTAAAATGATATTCAATACTGACTGAACCAATTCTGGCTTGTCCAATGTGCTCAGTTCAAGGGCCACACATGTAGGTTCCACAGCTATGGCTGGGGATGCCAAATCGTGCCTTGTGCTTGAGAGAGAAGATCTCTCCTCAGAGGTATTTCCCACAGAGGGCCGTCTAGTATTTCAATCATCTCCAGACACCAGGACTGATTGGGCCATTTCAATGCAATTAACAGAACTGTTTCTATGTCCTCTCGGACTTTGCTGATAACAGAATGAAGGAGGCGCACCGGGGGAAATGCATACTTGCATTTCGCCGCCCATTTGTGAGCTAGCGCGTCCATGCCCAGCGGGGCTTGGGACATGGAGTACCAGAGGGGACAGTGGGTATTCTCCATAGAGGCGAATAGGTTGACTTCCGCTTTGCCAAATATTTTCTAAATCCTCATCACTGTTTGAGGATGAAGTCTCAATTCCCCTGGTAATACTTCCTTGCATGACAACAGATCCGCTCCGAAATTCAGATGACCCGGGACATGTGTCACATGCAACAAGAGGAGATGATGCCCACTCCAGTGGAGGAAGCATTGTGTCATGCTCATTAATTGTGGTGATCGGAGTCCGCCCTAGCGATTTATGTACGCCACTACTGTTGTGTTGTCCGAAAGAATCAGAATGTGGTGATTCACAATGTCGGAATGAAAAGCTCTAAAAGCTAGGAAGACAGCCAGTAGTTCTAGGCTGTTGATGTGCCACGCCCGTTGCTCACCTGTCCAGGTGCCGAAAGTCCGGCGTCCATTGCACACCGTGCCCCAACCTGTGTTGGATGCATCTGTGGTCACCACTTTTCTTCTGAAAATTTGACCCAGCATAACATCCTGTTGGTAGAAGGCTGGTGCTGTCCATGGTGCTAGAGCAAACAGAGAGCAGCAAGTTACTGCGATATGCATGTATTCGAGGCTCCAGGTGCATGTGGTACGTGCCACTTGAGCCAGTGCTGGAGAGGTCTCATGTCCCAACAAAAAACAAAAACAGCATATTGTATACTGTGCAATGTATGTTATTATTGTATATTGTTGAGTGTAATTGTGTATAACAGATGTTTAAATTGTGTTGTGTTAATTTGATGTTTTAAGTTGTGTAATTATGTATAACAGATGTTTAAATTGTGTTGTGTTAATTTGATGTTTTAAGTCGAGTTTAATTATGTATAACAGATGTTTAAATTGCGTTGTGTTAATTTGATGTTTATTGTAGATTGGTATATGTCTCATCACTGTCACGACTGCTATGTTGATCGGAACTGCACCCAAGAATTTCACACACCATTGCACTTGTGTATATGGCTGTGTGACAATAAAGTGATTTGATTTGATTTGTGTAACAGACCAAACGGTATGATGGCGGATGCTGCTGCCATAAAACCCAGCATTCTCTGAAAAGACTTCAGTGGCAATGTTTTCCCCAGTTTGAACTGAGACAGAGACCGAAGAATGGTCTGTACACACTCATTCGTGAGGAGTGCGTGCATGCTCATGGAGTCAAGACGAACCCCTAAAAAGGAGATTTGCTGGCTGGGGAAAAATGTGCTCTTTGCCCAGTTGACATTCAGACCCAGATTTTTCAGATGGCAAAGTAGCAAATCTCTGTGTTTGTTCAGTAGTGCCTCTGATTGGGTTAGTAATAGCCAATCATTGAGGTAATTGAAAACTGCATCGATACACTTTGTGAACATGCAGGGACCCAGAGACAGATTGAAAGGAAGGACTTTGAATTTATACGCAGTCCCCTCGAATGTGAATCTCAAAAACTGTCTGTGACGCAGTGCAACTGGAACATGAAAGAATGTGTCCTTCAGATCTATTGACACCAACCACTCCCGAGGACAGATATGTGATAAGATCTGTTATCGCATATAACAGATCTTATCGCGAGCGTGCAATTCATGCATCTCAGATCTAGAATGGGCCAAAGTCAGCCATATTTATTCAGAATGAGAAAATAATGGCTGTAAACCCTGCTGTGTGTGTTGCAGTCTGGGACAGTCTCTATCGCATTTTATTGCGAGGAGACAGTGAATCTCTGTGTGCAACACCGGTGCATCCTGTGGTCGGACCACAGATTGCAAAACGCTGTTAAAACGAGGTGGCCAGCATACAACTGAATCATATAACCATGCTCGATCATTTTTAACAGCCAGTCTGACATGCCCGTGAGGGTTCGCCACATGTTCGTGCAGCGGGACAGCAGGCTTATTGATTAGTTCGCTATAGGAGATAGAGCGCCGCTTACCATTGGGAAGCAATTGAGCACAGTGTATGGGGTGTATGATACGTGAAGAAGAAATGGCCCTTTTTCTGAGATCGTGTGAGCGTCCCGTGTTTGTACAATAGGAGCTTTTTTCTCCATTGTGAGATAGTACACTCAAGCAACATTTTAAACAATGTCCTGTTCCTGATGAACAGAAATGTGGAAGCCTCGAATCGAGACTTCTTAGGCTCTGGGCAATGAATAACGGCAAGCTCTGGGCTCCTCTTCACTGGGCTGGGCATGTCAGGAACATTTCTGCTGCCTGGCCAGGTCGGCGGGTTTCAGCCGGCACGTTTATCGTGCTGAAATGGCGGGTTCTTACGCTTGGGCTACAGTCAGCAGTAGCTTTCGGTTGCTCTGGGGCAGCGAGAAATGGATTCTTTGCCGGGAGTTGACCGGAATTAGATCGGGAGAGTGCTGGGAAAATGCTACTTCTCTTTGGCAGAAAATGTTTCATCGCTTCAGCTGCACTTGTGACACAATGAAGCACTCTAAAAAGCCTTCCACGGCATTGTAAAAGAGACTGTTGGGTGACACCGGGGTGTTGAGGAGGGTGGCTTTTCTGTGTCACGCATCTCTTTGAGAGATGGCCAAATATGCTGGTCCAGAACCACCAGGCCACATTGCCAATGGCCTGAGCGGTAGCTTTCGTGTTTCACAATGCCAAATCTGTAGTGGTGCGGAGCTCTTTGAACAGCTCTGGATTGGGGCCTTGCTCATCCATTTGTTTGAGGAGCTTAGCTTGAAAAACCTGGAGCACCGACATGCTGTGGAGTGCTGAACCAGCCTGGCCCACTGCTGTATAAGCTCTTCCAGTCAGTGCGGATGTCAGTCGACATGGCTTGGAGGGGTGGGTGGGGCGGGATTTTCATCCCATGGCAGTATTATTGCAGAGGTGAGCTGCAACCACCTGATCCACCAGGAGAAGCTTTGAGTTGCCTTTTTCCTCGGCATGGTCCTCTTTAGTGAGGACGGCAGCATCTCCGTCCTGAGTGCGAGAAAAGTAGGGCACACGGCAGGTCTTTGTGAGCTCCGCATGGACCTCAGGGAAGAATGTGCTCTCCTCTGGACCGTGGTCTGTTGATGAAGGCTGGTTTGCAAAAACCATTCATCAAGGCGATACTTTTCTGGCTCTTCTGGAGGGGACCACTCAAAACCGAGCTCTTTAACAGCTCTCTCAAGAACGTGAAGAAGCTGTGCATGTTCTTCACCCTTGCTGGGGGAAGAGGCTGCATCATCCTCTGAACAACTCACCTGAAGCTGCGAGTGACACAGCATCATCCCCATCATCATAGCCACCTAACTTAATGAGGCCGTGTGCAGCAATAGATGGCCAGAGCTCATCACGCACATATTGCACAGGTGAGGATTTTAGATAGGAAGTTCGGGAGGCTCGCAGGGCTTGCGCTGGCATGAGATCCTCCTTTAATTCTTCCAGTTCAACATTACTGCCCTGCCATACCTCCTCATGTGGTCCCTCGGGACTTAACAAAGAGGTGGGTGGGAGGGCACGAGAGGCTGGATCTTCTCTCAGAACAAGGTCGATTCTAGAGCACAACGTCCGGAGATTCATGCCCTTGCAGTGAGGGCAGTCTGTCTCCATGAGAACTGCTTGTGCATGGGCACGGCCCAGGCAGTGAACACAGCTCTTGTGCTCATCAGTCGGCAGAATGTGCCATTCGCATAGGAAACACTTGCGGAACGACATCTTTAAAAAGATGCATATCACGCAAGCAGCTCTTTAGTTAATATTGTATATATACAGTACTGTACAAAAGTCTTAGGCACATAAGATGCTTCACAAAAAACATTTGTCTTAAAATTGTTATTTATATTTTCAGCTTTAGTGCGTCAATAGGAAATATACATTTTAGACTCCCAAACATTTATTTTGCAAATAGAATAGAAGAACAGGGAGCCCTGCAACAGATGGCATGGTCCCCATAAAGCCCCCCACTAAATATTGAGTCAGTCTGGGATTACAAGAAGAGACAGAAGCAATTGAGACTGTGGCAAATTCTCCAAGAAGCTTGGAACATCCTATCTGCCAACAACCAAGAAAAACTGTATCCAGGTATGCTGTTTTGAAGGCAAAGTTGGTCACACCAAATATTGATTTAGCTTTTTTTATGTTTACTGGACTTTGTCTGACATTAATTGATAAATGATTTTTGAATCATTATTTTTGAAGACATCCTCACTATGCAACATTTTTCCCAAGTGCCTAAGACTTTTGCACAGTTCTGTGTATATATGTGTATATATATACACAGTACTGTGTGTGTGTATATATATATAAGATACAGTAACTCCAGCTGAAGCACTGTGGGAGGCAGGTAGAATTGATTGACGTCATTCCTATGTTTTCCCCCAAGAGACTCTTAGTTTGAAGTTTTTCCTCTGTTATGTCTGTCTTCCTGTCCTTTGCCCTAATTGTATCACATCTGTTCCTTGTCATCTTGTTAGCCCTTGTGTGTATATATGCCCTCTTGTTCGGTTCTTGTTTGTATGTAGAGCGTTGTTGTAATGGAAACACAGACTCGAAGATGATGTTTGAACCCAAAGGCAGGTATTTATTAAACACACAGTTTAAGTAAACAGGTGAGTATCAATCAGAAGATGTTGAACAGTAAGTGATGAGCAGTACACTGATAACAGTCTGTATTCATATAGGAAGTGAGAGTCCTTGATGAGCCACACTCACAAACATCAGACAGGGACACGAGGAGAGGAGAAACAGGGGAAGCAGATTGTTGGAAATGTTGGAGAGGAACCTTTGAGAAATCATTGGATATAGCTGGAGTGGAACTTTGAAGACTTTGCTGGAGAACAGGTAAGTGAGTCTGTATTCCATGAAAGACCAGACATCGACTGAAGAGTGAGTGTGGCTTATGTAGGGAGCTGATGAGTGTGGTGATGAGAGACAGGTGCAGGTGATTAGAGGGAAGGCTGTGTGTGTGTGGCGAGAGAGCCTGGTGAATCTGTGACAGTTGTAAGCCAGCATACTACTGCTGAGTTTGTTTACCTTCTACGTTAAGTTAGCTCCTGTTTGTTGATCATCAAAAGAGCTGCATTTGGATCCTCTCTCTTGCCTCATCCCTACACAAACCCTGACATGGATAGATAGATTTATGTAATGTTTTTTATTTTTATTCTAATTTATTTTTGATTATTTATTATTTTTAATATATATATATATATATGAGACAGCGCCGCGTTGATCAACGACGAACGTCTGAAGTGAAGAACCGTTCACCGAGAGCGTCTTCCACGGCAATGTGGAGAACTCTTCACCGGAACACACAGGGGAGTGGAAAGCCTCTCGGTGCAGGCGCTGAGCACAGGTGATGAGTCGTCCTGTGTGCGTCTTGCTGAGAAGTTCCGTCCGCTGTAAGTGTATATCGACGGCGAAGCAGAAGGGTTCCAAGACAAAGACGAAGTTCATAGTCTTGAAGGAAGAAAATTCTGAAGAAATGGTGACTAAGCACCCAGTTATGTGTGCCTAAATGGGTGGGCTCCGACACCATTGCCAATCAGAAAAGAATGGTGTGATTGAATAAGGGTTTCAACAAGGTCGTCTAGAAGGACTTCCCCATAGTGCTTACGGCAATGTCGAGTGAACTGAATCGATAGGGAACCACCCGCCAATGTTCTGGGAAAGTTAGTTTATGTTTATAAAATATAGAACCTAAAGAGAGCATTCTTAGAACGTTAGGAATTGGTTCCCAAAAAATAAATGAAATTGGAATCATATGCTAACTTTAGGGGAACATTGTGTGTTTGCTGGGTGGTTCCAAATGACCATATTGTAAGTAATTGCATTGAACCAAAAGAATCGTTGTGCATTTCCGTCCACTTTGTAATGCGCATTAACTTGAGGATCCGCCTTGTCATGATGGAGCAGCTGAATAACCTCCTTGCTTTGGGGAGAGTTTTATTTGCAGGGTTGGAATAATTGTACCTCCTTTAATTAAATGCTGCCAGGACATAATATCTGTAATATCTGAAATAATGAGGGCTGAAATTACTTGAAATGGTCTCAAAACTGTTCTGGCAGATTGTGAGAACCCACTTTATCAACCAGCTGTGGTTTAAACACTCCTGAATGAAAAGGGCTATGTCCAAAGAATTGTGTGCCAAGGTCGGACCTTTCATTGGGCCAGTCACATCAAACTATCGCATACTTATAACACATGCACGAATGGTCAAAACACATCATTATTTTGCGAATAGACCATCACCTAATGCGAAACTCTAGAAAATCCACCTCCTTCATAGATCATTAAATTTTAGGCAAATTTAGAAAGTTTTATTCACATATCAAGCATTTCCATTTTAGGATTTCTTATGAGCAATTGCAAAATGTGCATAAAAATAATTGGATGGAAACAGTTATTGATAATCAATGGGTTCCTTCAAAAGCTGAATAATTTTGATTTCAGAGGCTTAATATGGAGTTAGGATGAAAATAAGGTGCATTTCGAACTGTTCTGAGACCAGTGCAGACAGACGGCACACTAGAGGTTAGGTCATTCACTAAATAGGGAGCAAGGGATCATCCTATAGCTCTCCAATGCAGCCAAGTGCATTCACTCTTAACATCAGATCAAAAGTTCATATTCAGGCTGCAGATAATGTTTGGACCACTCAACATGGTTTGCAAACATTGGACAATAGTGTTCAGTACATAGATTCAGAATTGATAATGCTAAATTGTATTTTAACATGGTTGGCAGTGATTGGATGATGCTGGTCATTACTTTGAATCAGAAGTATTTATTTTTATTTTATTTTTTTATTTTTTGCATGTTTATTAGGTGTTAATAGTTACAAATCAAAAAGGGAAATGGAAAATGAACGCAGCAGTCACACTCGGGTCTCAGGAGTATGTATAATTTATTTGATAAAATTATGGGGTGGGGCAAAAGGTTTTCTTGTTTTAAAGGGGGGCATGGCCAAATTTGTTTTGAGAAGGACTGCTGTAGCTAAACTGGTAGAGCATAGCGCTGGCTACACAAAAGTCATGGGTGTGATTCCCAGGGAATCTGCATACTGATAAAATTCATACCTTGAATACCCTGTAAGTCACACAAAAGCAGCAGACATATGCATACATGCGTACTCTTTGGTTATAGAAGAAAACAACTCTCTTGGCATTGTGCAGATGTTTAAGTGATTACTATACCAACCAATGTAGATAACCTGTCTTGGTTCAGAAAGTGTTTTTTTTTTTTTTTTTTTTTTCCCCCTATTAATTTTTAGGATTTAATCAAATTCTACATTTAAAAAAAAAGCCATGAACCAACCCAAATCAACCAGCTCTGAGGTGAATCACAAGATTACAAGCCTTGGTTTTCAGCAAAAAAGCATTTGAAAACAATTCTCCAAAAATATCAACGCATGAGACTGTGTACTTAACATCTTTGGTGAGGAAATTAACTACAATTCCATGCAGCACTGTGAATTACGTAATAGATTTAAAAACAATAGAAAAATAAACTACTGATTTGAAGTTGTTGATACAGTACAGACACAATATATTTTACAAATACAGTATATTATTGCAATGAAGTTCAAGGAATAAGGAAGTGGGAGATGGCGATTCCAACTCAGGAATGTCACTTTTATTGACAACAGAAACATGTTAGCTTAAATGCGCAATGGCATATCTTCACATAAAAACTCAAATTTGCAAAACAGTAGCACCCAACACACACACGCAACTTCTCAGCTGGAATCTCACTCGAGACTGTCGCTGTCTCCTCTCCTTAAAAGCCCCAATCACTCCTCACTGAAACACAAGACAGGTGCTAAGCACAGGTGGAAATCATTCACCACTCATCTCCCCTGCTTCACTCTTCACAGCACGACGCCCAGCCATGCCTCCTCCTACACATACCCCCATCCACCCGACTCAGGCCGGGAATCTGTCAGACCTGCCACCAACTCCCCCCCCCCGAAGTGCCAGATACCAAAGAGTGATCCGCGCATTAGTATCCTTCATGCGGTGGAGCAATTGGAGTGGGGTGAGGTCCGAACAGAGGGTGAAGGCCTTCCCAAGCAGGTAGTTCCGGAGAGTGAGTACTGCACACTTGATGGCCAGACACTCCTTTTCTATCATGCTGTATCTAGTCTCTCTTACTGAGAGCTTTTGGCTAAATGTACAGCACGGGGCGCTCCTTCCCTTCACTACCTGGGACAACACTGTCCGTTGCATCTGTCTGTAAGACAAAAGGGATAGAGAAGTCAGGGCAATGCAACAGTGGACCACCACAGAGTGCAGCTTTTACTTGTAAGAAAGCCTGTTGGCACGGCTCCGACCACTGCACCGCAGTTCGTCAATGCGAGGCATTGGGCACCAAATTTAGACACCGTGTTCACTTTTCTATAATCCACACAAAACTGGACTGACCCGTCACCCAGACTAAGATTACGGGACTGGCCCAATCACTGTGGGATACTTCTATTACCCCCATATCAAGCATAGCCTTCAATTCCTCCCGCACTACCTTTTTTTGTGTTTGGGTAAACGATAGGGACGACTGCATACCACTACCCCTGGGGTCATTTCGATATGGTGCTGTATGAGATTTGAACGCCTGGGATGAGAATTCTCATTGCAACCTGGCAACTTCCACATTTGGGACTGTGAGAGGTGGTCTTCACAGGGAACTGGGGTGACTCGATCAGTGATTTTTAAATTCACCTCCGGACTGAGCTCCTCGCTCTCCAGGACCACCATCACCAAAGTCATGGGGATATCCCTGTGTAAATTCCTGTAGCTGAGCCCCCGTTATACAGCTGGGATTGACGTTCTTGAGCCTGTAGCAAATTCTCATGTGATAAGTGCCCTAATGTATGGAGTTTTGCTCTCAGATCAAGAACGTATTGAATTTAGTTTTTGCTGTTTGGAGGTTCCAATTTTCCCTCACGACGTCTAAGACACCGCGAGACTTACATCCATACAATAATTCAAATGGGGAGAACCCCGTGGAGGCTTGTGGGACCTCTCACACTGCGAATAACAGGGGTTCAAGCCACTTATCCCACTTCTGAGCATCTTCCTGCACAAACTTAAGAATCATGTTTTTCAGGGTTTGATTAAACTGTTTGACCAAGCCGTCCATTTGCGGGTGGTACACACTTGTCTGAATTGATTTAATACCCAATAATTCATACAGCTCGCGTAGTGTATGTGACATGAAAGTAGTACCTTTATCAGTGAGGATTTCCTTCGGAATCCCCACTCAGGTGATGATTCTGAAGAGTGCCTCCGCAACACTATGTGATGAAATGTTGAGTAGAGGCACTGCCTCCAGATATCGCATTGCATAGTCCACCAGAACCAACACAAAGCGATGTGCGCGTCCACTCTAATGGCCCGATGAGGTCCATTCCAATTCTTTAGAAGGGGACCCCGATCAAAGGAAGTGACGAACTGCGGTGCAGTGGTCGGAGCCGTGCCAACAGGCTTTCTTACAAATCAAACATCTCTGTGAATGCCTGGCCAATAGAAATGGGTCATTAGACAGTTTAGAGTTTTTTCCTCACCCTAAGTGACCCGCCATTGGATTATGATGAGCCATCTAGAATAACATTTCCCGACGGTTCTTTGGGATCAACAACTGGGTTGTATCTTTTGTCTGAACGTCTTACGTCACTCAATACAAACGATCATTTATAATAGAAAAGTACAGATATGCGAGTGCAATGTTTGGCCAGAGCTGTTGACCATCAATAATTTTCACTTGATCAAAGGCATGCCTAAGGGTCCAGCGGGAAATCCCCAGCAGGGAATCCTCTAAGGGCTGGGGAAGTCGGGACTTCCCCCTCCCTTGCATCATCCTGACACACCACACACCAAGACACGTTGGTGCAGGACCCATCCACACATAATTTTCCCAATAATGACTGAAATGCCAGCCAATTCGTACCCAAAATCAGTGGATGGGTGAGACGAGGACTAACTGCTGCCCCTACTCTATATTTTTGCCCCTGAAATTGAATATCCATGGGCACTAAGGGATATGTAGACAAGTTTTTTTTTTCCTTGTCATTTCAAAAAATTTAAAACACTATATATACACTATAGTAAACATTAACTATTGGGTTATGCCGGCTGTACTGTATTCGTTTTATTTATTTCATTTATATATACACTGGTGGCCAAATGTTTGGAATAAATGTACAGATTTTGCTCTTATGGAAAGAAATTGGTACTTTTATTCACCAAAGTGGCATTCAACTGATCACAATGTATAGTCAGGACATTAATAATGTGAAAAATTACTATTACTATTATCACTTCATTCAGAAGTGTTTAAAAACTTAAACTACTACAAAGAGTTCTCATCAAAAAATCCTCCACGTGCAGCAATGACAGCTTTGCAGATCCTTGGCATAGTAGCTGTCAGTTTGTCCAGATACTCGGATGACATTTCACCCCCCGCTTCCAAAAGGTGATAGAGTGTTTGTAGTGAAGGTCCCGGTTTAAATACTTGTTTGTATAAAATTGCTTTTGCTACTTTTAAAATTTTAGTTTTTACCTCGTGTTTTACTGAATGTGTATAAATAAAGTTATCATTATTTTCACGCTATAATCCATCACGTTCACAATGAGCACAACATTCCGGCCTGTTGATAGTAACTAGAAAAATCCACAAAAGGAGTTAGATCCTTTTCCTATTTGGTTCTTAAACTATTAAATAGCCTTTCAAGCATTGTTTGGGACTCAGACACACTCACTCAGTTTCAGTCTAGACTAAAGACACATGGTTTATGGTTTATGGCATTAGTCAGGTCTGCCGGAACTGAAAACTTCTCATATTCTATAACTCTGCTTTAAATTGAATGTCATCTATGCTATATTATTCTATTTTTTCCCTGTTTAAACCACACGATACATATCCAAGTGAATCCTTTGCAGAATTCATCTGCAAAAGAATACAGTGATATATATATTTATTATTATTATTATTATTATTATTATTATTTAATTTATTTATTTTGCTCTTCAAATTCCTTTTTCCTCATGTGATATTTGCTTAGACATGCCAGTAAGATATGTGGATCGTCAAGTCAAAGTTCAAATCTCTCTCGCATTGAGAAAAAAAAAAGTCTATGCAAAGTCTGATCTTTGGCAGTGATATTCCTTGGGGAAAAGACAGCATTATCACATCCCAAGAAAGCATCAACATACAAATAATTATTTACCTTGCACTATCAGTCCCCAAGACAACAAGAGCTGTGACAATGAAAATGTGTTTGGACTGCTTCTGATGGCCTTGTGGGGTTCAAGAGCTCCCTAGGTATAAAGAGAGGGTGAAATATAACAAACTAGAAGAATGAAATTAAATTTAAGGATCAGGAGAGGATCAGGTAGATACACACAATATTCTCTTTGCACAAAAATCCCTTGTTTCATCAATCTGCCACTTCAGAGCAGGACCCCCCTGAGTCACCGCTGCTGTTTCTAGATCTCTCTGTACCTGCAGAAGGTCTCCAGACACCTTTATCTCCAACCAGGCTACTGGACCAGCCCACTGTGCATTAATGCAGCACATTCTCCAAAATACAACTGTGAAATCAGATTTCACCTCTCAAACTACAGCCTGCAGTGAAACTGGTAATAAATCAAGACCTGAAAAAATGGTTACTGGTTTGTATTGTCCTTAAAGGTTTGTATTTCTTTTCTAAATACTATCTTCTATTGCACGTTGTATAAAGTACCCAGTCATATTACTTTAGTAGAAGATAAGAATTCTTTGGGTAAATATAACATTTCACACAAAATGCTTATAAATTGCATTACATATGTGTTCAGAAGAGTCATATGTTTAAATTGAAAATTTATCATGGGTTATTTTTGAAGGATGCATATGGATTTCATGTGTGGAGTTTGACCACATGGAGGATATTTTATTTAATGATTTATAGCCCAGTGGTTTACAGTTTAGTGAATATTTTTAATACGTGTTATGTGTAATGAGAATTTTATTGTTTTAAACTGTTATTCATGTCCTTAAAGCCTTGTTAAAAATGATATCTGACTGATGGGAGCCTATAGGTTAGGTATTTTTTTTTTTTTTCATCTTGAAATACAGTGGAGGTGAGGATGGGTGCCTGTGGGACACAGAGTGGAGGCTGTCCTCACTGGTGCAGTTGTCCAGTGAACAGACGTCAGCCAGATATGACATGGCAGGGTAATGAGACTGCTGAACAAGAGTGGGCACCTGAGTTCTGTTGATTCTACGGGGGTACTGTTTGATGAGACACCTATCCAGAGACTGTCTACAAGATAACATAGGATTACACAGACTTCTGGCAACATATTTTTTGCTCCAGAAGACAGAAGAAAAAAAACATTAGGACTGATTAAAAGGCTTTTTGCCCACACGTGAACTTTCACTGGTTTTTAAGTCAAATTTGAAATTTCGATTTGATAATTTGAAATTTTCTAAATATTACATTCTGATGATGATTGTCCAGTATTAAAATAACACTGATGATGAGCATGGTGCAGGTAGTAGTATGCATGATGTTCAGGGACAGATTAAAGAACTCAACAGAAAGCAGGACGAGACCATGGCAGCTATCGCCAAGTTGAGTAGAGTGCCAACCAGGTCTTATATACAGTATATGTGCCAAGAGAGCGTCACATCCAACTCTTTAGTGGTAATTTCAGCAAAAATGGGTGATATATTGATGAGTTTATTGAAGTAGAGAGGGTGTTACAGGCTAGAAATCAGACCACCGAGGACCAGTTAGACCTCATACTTTCCCTCTTAAAGGGTGCAGATTTAGAGGTCAGATTATGCACATGGAATGAAACACCACGACCATGTGACCTCTTTGTGTACCCGAGAGAAGCTTTTCGAGAAATGCACAGTGTGTCTCAGTTATTGCAAACATTCTATAGCCGTAAACAAATGGAAGGCGAGGATGTTCTTGCTTACTCTCATGCTTTGTCTCAAATTCTGTGTTCTATCCTGAAACAATCATCAAATGTAAAATCAAATGTGAATTTGGCAATTCAAGATCAATTTATTGATGGGATTAGGGACACAGGCATTAGAAGGGAGCTTTGTAAGGTATAATTTATAATAATTTTATTTATCACACATTATGCACATGTACAGTGAAATTCTTCACTTTTTTTTTTTTTTTTTTTTTTTAAACATATCCCAGCTAGGCTGGGGTCAGAGTGCAGGGTCAGCCATGATACGGCACCCCTGGATAGGGTCAAGGGCCTTGCTCAAGGGCCCAACAGTGGCATCTTGGCAGTGCTGGGGCTTGAACCCCCGACCTTCTGATCAGTAACTCAGAGCCTTAACCGCTGAGCTACCACTACCCCTTAGCTTGTATCACAAAATTAGTTGACAACAGAAGTGTTGTGTCTGAGACAGCAGAAGCTCAGTGCGCTGCTGTTGGTATACCGGAGAAAACGTCATGGTTACTGGTGTAACCTCCGTTCCCTGATGGAGGGAACGAGACGTTAGTGTCGATGTAGTGACACTAGGGGTCACTCTTGGGAGCCCGAGACACCTCTGGTCTTTGATAAAAGGCCAATGAAAATTGGCGAGTGGTATTTGCATGCCACTCCCCCGAACATGCGGGTATAAAAGGAGCTGGTATGCAACCACTCATTCAGGTTTTACGCTGAGGAGCCGATATAAGGTCCGGCCATTTCAGCGGGTAGTTCAGCATTGTGGCAGGAGGGACCAACGTCTCGTTCCCTCCATCAGGGAATGGAGGTTACACCAGTAACTATGACGTTCCCTATCTGTCACTCACTCGATGTTGGTGTCGATGTAGTGACACTAGGGGTCCCTATACAAAACGCCACAAGGCTGAACTGCGTTACGTGAACTGGCGGTGTGTGGTGGGCAGACTTGCTGTGTGCCTCATAGCCAGCACACCAGGTCGACACATAACCTCCCCCAACACAGTTATGAGTGTCGAACGGCCCTTTTTGGGGACAAGTCGACAACCCAAAGATAGAGACAGGCTTAACCCAGTTGTGGCCTCTTTTCCCCTTCTCTTTTTCCATTCCCTAAAAAAAGAAGGGGGATTATCCGACTGGGCCGCCAGGTCTAGTCGGGGGGTGTCCCTCCCAAGGGGAGGACACCGCGGAGACCACACCTCACCCCAGGAGGGGGGGGGATATTAAAGTGGAAGAATACGTCACATGGTCTTTCCAACCATGTGGAGAGCCTTCAAGGTAGATCCTGCCCAATGGAGGAGGAGTTACTACAACATGGAGACTGGGGCAGAGGGGCTCTGCCCAAGGAAGACACAGTTTGCCAGCAGGGAAACGAATTAGCAGAAGATAAAGATTGCATGGGGTTAGCCTTACAGGGAACCGCCACATGCGGAGCACCTACCCCAGAACCGGGCTCTTAGTTAGCGCATGTACTGGGCCGGCAGTGAGTCTCTCCGAAAACGGAAGGAAACGGAACGAAAAAGGAAGTCAACCAGGGAACTATTTTGTGAACACTACTGGGAATTAACAGCACACGTCTTCAGCTCAAAAGGAGGTGGAAGGCGCTATGTGCAAGTGATAAGCCCGGGATAGCCGGCCGGGTGTATCCGCTTAAGTTGCGTGCCACTACCTGGGACGAAACCGGTTCCACCCGGAGGTTGTAGAACCTTGCAAAGGTGTTGGGTGTTGCCCAGCCCACTGCTCTGCAAATGTCTGTTAGAGAGGCACCTCTGGCCAAGACCCAAGAAGCCGCTACACCATGGGTAGAATGGGCTCGTAGCCCTACAGGGGGCAGCATGTTTTGGGCAAGATGTGCCATAGTTATGGCGTCAACGAGCCAGTGGGCGATCCTCTGCTTGGAGACAGCGCTTCCTTTCCGCTGTGCACCAAAAGCAGACAAAGAGCTGCTCAGAGATTCTAAAGCTCTGCGTGCGATCCAAATAGATGCGTAAAGCATGCACCGGACACAGCGACGACAGGGCTGGGTCTGCCTCCTCCTGGGGCAGCACTTGCAGGTTCACTACCTAGTCCCTAAAGGGGTGGTGGGAACCTTGGGCACATAGCCTGGTCAGGGTCTCAGGATCACGTGAGAGTAACCTAGACCGAACTCCAGGCACGTTTCGCTGACAATAGAATGCTTGCAGGTCACCTACCCTCTTGATGGAAGTGAGCACAGTCAGGAGGGCAGTCTTCAAGGAGAGTGCCTTAAGCTCGGCTGACTGCAAAGGCTCAAAGGGTGCTCTCTGTAGACCCTGAAGAACTACAGAGGTCCGCTGAGGGAACGAGGTGCAGCCTGGAGGGATTCAGCCTCCTGGCACCTCTTAGGAACCTGATGATCAGATCATGCTTCCCTAAGGACTTACCGTCGACTGCGTCATGGTGTGCAATGTACACCTTCAAGGTGGAAGGGGACAGCCTCCCTTCCAACCTCTCTTTCAGGAAGGAAAGCACTGATCTGACTGCGCATCTCTGGCGGTCTTCCCGACGGGAAGAACACCACTTAGCAAACAGACGCCACTAAAAGGCATACAGGCACCTCATAGAGGGAGCCCTAGCCTGAGTGATCGTGTCTACCATCGCAGGTGGGAGACAGCTTAGGTCTTCCGCGCCCCGACCAGGGGCCAGACATGGAGATTCCAGAGGTCGAACGGCTCAACGACCAAAATCTACGTAGGGTGAGCAGAATTGCCAACAACTTGAGGCAGTTGATGTGCCAACGCAGCCACGGACCCATCCAGAGGCTGGTGGCTGCGTGCCCATTGCAAACGGCGCCCCAGCCCATTTTGGAGGCGTCTGTCGTGACCACGACGCGCCTGGGGACCAGTTCTAGTGGAACACCTGCTCGTAGAAACGAGAGGTTGGTCCAAGGGCTGAAAAGACAGTGACAGACCGATGTAATGGCCACGCGGTGTCCCGTGGCGCCATGCCCGTCTCGGGACTTGAGTCTGGAGCCAGTGCTGAAGCGGCCTCATATGCATCAACCCGAGCGGGGTGGCCGCCGCCGAGAATGCCATATGCCCCAGGAGCCTCTGAAAAAGTTTCAGTGGAACCGCTGTTTTCTGTCTGAATGCCTTCAAACAGGCCAGCACCGACTGGGCGCGATCGTTCGTAAGGCGCACGGTCAAGGAGACCGAGTCCAACTCCAAACCGAGAAAAGAGATGCTCTGAACCGGGAAGAGCTTGCTCTTTTCCCAGTTGACCTGAAGCCCTAGTCGGCTGAGGTGTGAGAGCACCAGGTCCCTGTGTGCGCACAACATGTCTCGAGAGTGAGCTAAGATTATCCAGTCGTCGAGATAGCTGAGAATGCGAATGCCCACCTCCCTTAATGGGGCAAGGGCAGCCTCTGCGATCTTCATAAAGACGCGAGGAGACAGGGACAGGCCGAAAGGGAGGACTTTGTACTGATACGCCTGACCCTCGAACCACAGGAAGGGTCTGTGTCGAGGAAGTACGCATCCTTCAGGTCTACCGCCGCGAACCAATCTTGATGCCGGACGCTCACTAGAATGCATCTTTCCGTCAGCATCTTGAACGGGAGTCTGTGTAAAGCCCAGTTCAGTACTCGCAGGTCCAAGATTGGCCGCAACCCACCGCCTTTTTTCGGTACAATGAAGTAGGGGCTGTAAAACCCTTTCTTCATCTCGGCTGGAGGGACAGGTTCTATCACGTCCTTCTGTAGGAGGGTAGCGATCTCTGCGCAAGGTAGCAGTGTTTTTGTCTTTCACCAAGGTGAAGTGGACACCGCTGAACCTGGGCGGATGCCCGGCGAAGTGAATCGCGCAGCCGAGTCGGACGGTCCGGACCAGCCCTCGTGACGGATTGGAAGGTGCAAGCCATGCGTCCAAGTGCCGCGCAAGGGGGACCAAAGGGACAACTTCATCGGATGTATCGGCAGGTGGGGCCTTGCGGCGGGGCGGAGCTCGAGGTGCCACGCCGTGTAGTGGCCGTGCTGAGTCCGAGGACATCGAAGCACTTACCTGGCTCCTTGTGACCACCCCTGGAACAGCCTGGGACGGGCAAGGAGGAGGCCTGTCCTCGTGACCCGTGGAGACTGTCACATCGGTGGCGGATTTGTGCCACAGCTGGGTGCTCAGGGCAGGAGACCGCCGCTGGAGCGCCAACCTGCCAATGGAGTGGTGGACGGTGGTCGTAATGCCAGCCGTACACACCGGATACGTGACCCAGCGAACAAGGAAACCACTCTTGCTGGGCTCTTGAGTACTGCAGCCACTTGGGCATGCAGCGCAATTAAGTGCAAAGGTAACAAAAAGATGAAGATCTGCTTACCAGCTCCAGAGCAGTGGGTTTCGTTGTCCCTGGGTCATCCGTCTCAAGGGCTCTTTGAAGCCTTTCACGGGTTCTGGGCGGCCGCGAGACGGGTGGCGTCTGCTTCCTGCGGTAAGCTCCACGCCGGGGCCGGGCCGAAGGGGCGGGTCGGTCACCGAGCGCAGTTCCTGCATCAATCCCGGGGCGGAACTACCCTCGTGCAGTTCCTTTAGTGCCATGGCTCTCCTGCAAGTCCGCCAAGGCGTGCAGGGCGGAGGCGGCTTGTCCAGCGGCACCATAGGCCTTGGCCATCAGAGACTACGTAAACCCGCAGGCCTTGGACGGGGGCTTTGGGCACCCGCACCAGGAGGCGGCACTCTGCGGGCATAGGTGCACCGCGAGCGCCTTTATCCACCGGGGGATTGCCGAATAACCCTTGGCCGCCCCACCATCGAGGGTAGTGAGAGCGGGGAAGCTGAAAAGATCGGGACCGGGCAGTAAAAAGTGCCTCCCGCGACCTTGTCAGCTCTTCATGCACTTCCGGGAAGAAAGGAACGGGGTGGGGCGTGCCTTTGAGCGGCGCCGCAAGCCCAGGAACCAATCACCGAGTCGCGAGGGTTCAGGGAAGAGCAGTGAAATCCACTCTAACCGACGCTCGCGGCTGCCCGGGAAAGCATGTCGTCATCTCCGCGTCAGCCTGTGACTGGGCGATCGACCCCGAAGGGAGGAGCCCAGCTGAGGATTCCGACTGGACGAGCCCGCTCTCCGATGCTGCGCTCGAGAGCTCATCACTTTCGCGGGCTCCGAATAAGAGGTCGAACTCGCCGTGAGACGAGCTGGCGGACTCACCCGGAAGCCCTATTGGGGCAGACGAGCGTGCTGGGGAATGGAAGGTCCGCAGGGGGATACCCGGCGGAGGCAGTCCCATTGGGGTCCCCAAATCGCCCCCAGTGCTAGCCGCGCTGGCCTCAAACCCGTGGGTAAAAGGACCGAGGCGGGAGCCTCTGGGGTGGCTCGCTTTCTTACGAAGGCGAGCCGCAACCACAATGTTGCCATGGACATATTCTCGCAATGAGAACATGACCATCCACGAATGCTGTCTCCGCGTGAGCAGTGCCCAGACATGAAAGACAGTGATCGTGACCGTTAGAAGGCGAGAGATAACGAGCACAACCAGGAATAACACAATCGGAAAAGCATCTTTAAAAAGATGCATCTTTAAAAAGACGTTCCGTGTGTGCCGCTCTTTTAGAGAAATATATACTCTTTTAGAGGGGAAAAATGCTCTTTCAGAAAATATACTCTCTAGTTTTTCTGCCGAAGCGCCCAGGGGCGTTCTCTGCAGTGCACCAGTGCAGAGGAGGGAGAGGCCGCTGAAATGCGCCGTCAGATCCAGCAGAGGTGAATGAACAGTAGCATTCAGCTCAATAAGCATGACCGTCCAGCTCCGAAGAGAAAATCTGAATGAGTGGTTGCATACCAGCTCCTTTTATACCCGTATGTTCGGGGGAGTGGCATGCAAATATCACTCGCCAATTTTCATTGGCCTTTTATCAAAGACCAGAGGTGTCTCGGGCTCCCAAGAGTGACCCCTAGTGTCACTACATCGACACCAACATCGAGTGAGTGACAGATAGGGAAACTCTGCTACTTTTGAATAATTTTATAAATTGTAGCAGAACAAGGAAAAGCTATAGGAGAGCTAACACACTGTAACAAAGGTTCATTGTTGGGCAGATAAAGAGGAGCCGGTTTCCACGTTCCATGCGAGTCAGGTTTTTAATTCTCCACAAACTGTAGTCACTTTCAGTTACACACACAACAAAGGTTGGCTTTTCAGCATCTACAAAACTGTCAATAGCAGACACGCAGTCTCTCGTGTGCCCCTCTCTCTGTGGACTGGGCCGTCTTTTATCTCCCCTGCATCTCACTGTGCACATAGAAACAGTAATTAGTAACAATTCATCTCAGGTGGATGTCCTTACCGCTTTCTCTCTCCCCAGATGGGCGCTCGACCACACCCTCACCTGCACACACACACTGTCGAGAAACTCACTTTGCGGTGCACTAAGTCAGAATCTCATTGTAAACCCAAGATGCAGCCATGGGTTACAGATGATGGTCAGCCAATATGATTCCTGTGTATCGGTGTAGGACACATAGCTAAGAATTGTGTGATGAATAACAAAAAGACTATCACAGAGAATGCTACATCGTAAGTGCAGCAGGGAAACTTGCACCCTCGCTTGCTGTGAGCCAGGCAGTGCGAGGGCAGTCCATAAGCTAAGCCAGTATTGATACTTGTTGTGACCGACTACTCCAGTGTGCTGTGGGAAAATGTCCTGTCACTAATCTAAAGATTAGTGGAGTAATGGCCTCTTGTTTACTTGGCTTCCTTTATCAAGTCAGTACTATTTCTGAGAGTTTCTTCAGAAAACACCTGTCTGGGGAGTATGATTATGTCCACAGCAGGTTGGCTGAAGATTTCAGCTGCCAACGGTTTACACATACCTAGGTTAACTTGAGTTGGAGGTTGAAACAATGTATATGAACCTACCAGAGTGTGGTTTTCTAGTAGTCAAAGACTCACAAAAGCTCTTCTTTTGTACATCATTAGCAGATGTAGACAACTGGTTCATGCAGAGTTTGATACTACTATAGGTGAAGAGTTGCAGTTTGATTGGAAGGAGGCATTTCAGCAGATGCAGAGTGCTAGCAGTCTAAAGAAGTGAAGCGTAGTCAGAGTAGCTAGAAAATACAAGGTACATATATCTGCTTCATCAAGTACAATGGTAGTGGAGAAGCGATTTATCTACAGTTGCATGTAAGTGTGTTTATTTCATTGTTTTACTTTGTTGTAGAGTGGTATTCATTGCTAGACTTGTGCTGTTTGTTTACTGGCTTGAACTCGCGTCACTTAAACGTGTGTTCGTGTGTGTGCTATTTTGTTTTGACTTGTCCCAGGGTATTCACTGCTAAATTTAGAGTTGTTTGTCCAGTGTGTTTAAAACCATCGTTATTTGTATTGTCTATAAACAGTGCTTCACTTGTTTTAGGAGTATTATTTATTGCTAAAGTGTAGCATAATTTATTTACGGTGTACTGAATTCGCGTTTGTTCCCGCGCTGTTCGCCTTGCGCGATCCGTGACTAGCTTTGTGCTAAGTAGCATTAAGGCGTGTCCTACTTTTTTCACTGTACAGCTAGTTAACATCATGTATATATTTGACGTGAATGCTGACGCGGAAGTGGTAGCCCTCGTGTGAAGCCCTACTTGTGTAAAGACCAGCCAGTCTACCTGTGCGAGTCCACTAAGCAAGGACACCGACAAGGCGCCACTCACCATAGCACTTAAGTATCTTTTAATTTAATCTCTTTTTTTATTTTCTTGTACATACTAACATGTCTACTTCACAAATATGCCTTCAAGCACATCCCTGTTATCTGTTACAGACCGTTTACACAATATAGATTCAAGACAAAACGCAACCCACACAACCTACGGCCACTTTGCACTTCAGCACCTGCTCTGCTCTCTTTCTCAGTGGGACTCTGGAACTGCCAGTCAGCTGTGAACAAAGCTGACTTCATTCCAGCCTTTGCCACACAGTCCACCCTCAGCTTCCTGGCACTGACAGAAACATGGATACGTCCAGAGGATACAGCAACACCGTCTGCTCTCTCCAACAACTTCTCCTTCTCTCACACACTTCGACACACCGGTAGGAGTTGGGGAACAGGTTTGCTCATTCATAACAACTGGACTTTTTCACCACACTCTATGTAACAATACTACTTTTGAATTCCATGCTATTACTACAATGCAACCCACAAAAATACATGTTGTCATTTATCGCCCTCCAGGTCAACTGGCAAACTTTCGAGGAGTTGGATGTCTTGCTGTCATCCCTCCTGGAGGATGGTAAGCCACTTGTGGTTCTTGGTGATTTCGACATACACCAAGACAAGCTCCAGGCCACTGAACTGAATGCTCTTCTGGCCTCATTTGACTTGGAAAGACTAAGCACCACAGCAACTTACAGATCGGGCAAACAGCTGGACCTCATTTTTACACGTAACTGTACCAACACAAATATTCTTGTTACTCCTTTACATGTCTCTGATCACTACTTTGTTCAATTCAACATGACTCTCCCATCTACATAAAAACAGACTCCACCTTTGGTTTCCTTTCGCCATAACCTCCGTACTCTTTCACACTCTCACCTTTCTACTACTGTCTCTACCTCTCTTCTCGCACAAAATTTATTTTCCACCATTGATGTAAACACTGCCACAGACACACTAAGCTCTACTTTAACAACCTGTCTAGACAACATCTGTCCTCTCTCCTCAAGGCCAGCACGTACTATACCACCCAGCCCCTGGCTCTCTGATGTCTGACTGATCTCACGGTAGCTGAGAGGAGATGGCAGAAATCTAAAGATCCAGCAGATCTAGGTAAGTATCAGTCTCTGCTTGCAACTTTTTCAGATAAGGTTAAATCTGCAAAAACTTCCTGCTACCAGAACAAGATCAACAGCACCACAGACACTCGCAGCTTGTTTAGAACATTCAACACACTTCTGTCCTCCCCCTCCACCGCCTGACACATCAATGACAGCAGATGTCTTCGCCACATTTTTTACTAATAAGTTTACAACCATCAGCAATACATTCTCAGCACCTCACCCTGTCAAACACCAGTCTCTTGTATGCAGCTCCTCTGTCTCTATGTTCACTCCTCTGACTGACACCGAGGTTTCTAAACTCCTCCTCTCCAACCACCCCACCACCTGTTCCCTTGACCCCATTCCTTCTCACCTTCTCCAGGCCATCTCTCCATCCATCTTACCTGCACTCACTCACATAATTAACACATCTCTACTTACAGGCATTTTTCCCACTACATTTAAGCAGACTCCAGTAACTCCGCTGCCGAAGAAACCCGCACTTAACCCCACACAAATAGAACACTACAGACCAGTCTCTCTCATCCCATTCATGGAAAAAAAAAAACACTTGAAAAGGGCAGTTTTCAATCAAATCTCTGCCTATCTCTCACAGAACAAGCTGCTGGATAACAATCAGTCAGGCTTCAAAAGTGGACACTCCACCGAGACTGCCCTGCTGTCTGTCACCGAGTCGACGAGACAGGCGAAAGCTGAATCTAGATCATCTGTTCTGATTATACTGGACCTTTCTGCAGCCTTTGACACAGTCAACCATCAGATCTTACTCTCCACCCTCTCTTCCCTGGGCTTCACAGGAACTGTGCTTAACTGGTTTAATTCCTATCTCTCATGTAGGTCCTTCAAGGTAGCCTGGAGAGGTGAGGTGTCCAAGCCACATCAGCTACTTACTGGGGTACCTCAGGATTCAGTGCTTGGGCCACTTCTCTTCTCTATATACACAACATCACTGAGACCCATCATTCAGGCACATGGTTTCTCTTACCACTGCTGTGCTGATGACATGCAACTCTACTTGTCTTTCCAGCCCAACGACACAACAGTGACTGCTCGAATCTCTGCCTGCCTGGCAGACATCTCGGCCTGGATGAAGGAAAACCACCTGCAACTTAACCGAGCCAAGACTGAACTCCTTGTCTTTCCAGCCAACCCTGCTGTTGAACACAACATCACCGTGCAGCTGGGTGCAACTACAATAACACCTTCCAAAACAGTCAGAAATCTAGGGGTAACCATCGATAAACTAGATTTCACAGACCACATCTCAAAGATCGCAAGATCATGTAGATTTACACTACAATATCAAGATGATAAGACCCTTCCTCTCTGAACATGCCACACAACTTCTTGTTAAGTCACTTATCATAACTAGTGTTGGGCCTCATGTATTCAGATAGAAGACAAAGGCAGGCCTAACACAGTCGTAAAACCCAACTCAACCCCCACATACCAAGTCGTAAATCTTACTGATATAAATCGCGCCAAAATCAAAGGGAGTCCAAAACAGACTACAAATTCCATGAAGCCTTGCTCACTAAAGGATTGAACTCTCAACTCCTATTGGATGAGGCACACAACAGAACGTCCCTCAAACCATGACATCATCAGGAGTAGAAATACCTCTGAAATGCTTCCGGGATTTGCTTCCAGCAACTTTGTTCGCAGTGTATAGACGCAGCTCATCGCTGCTCTCAGGTGCAACCTCGTGGCACAAGGAAGTAATGTCCGACTTGAAACTGTGGCCATACAATCTCCATCTCGCTGGACGAGTTGAGATTACTCTGTGTTCCACCGAACACTCTAACGGATCTGAAGGAGACCGCTGAGCAATTCGCATCTTCATCCGTTTGCCTACAGAAGTGAAGAGATTAAAGATTTCTCTTCCATCTTCAATAAAGTCGACACTTCTGAGTTCCCCATCAGCCCGTCGAGAATCAACAGCCGTGCCCGCCAACAGAGCGAGGAAACGGCCTCCCGTTATCACACGAGCCTCAAGGAACCGGGCTGGAGTTAAAGGACGGAGGGACACACATTCTACCTGTGTCCTCATGCGATTCAAGTAAGAGGTTTACGTCTGGGCAGAGATAGAATATTATAGTGTGTTATTCTTGTGTTTTAAGGTTTTTGCTTGTACAGTTTATGGACCGCCATGTCGGCTCATTATTAATACTCAGGGTATTATTTATCACAAATTTGTTTTGCTGTATTGTTGTCCAATCAAATTGGACTGTTGTGCATTTTCGCCATCGCGGGTGAAACCGGCAAACTGAGTTATCCATTAAAGAGTCAAAGAACGCGGGACTTTTATGAGCCGTCCACCTCGTCTCTGAGCGATAAACTAACAGCTGCTTTCTCTCCCACGATCGCGAAATTGGCTTTAGGGCCGTCACTTTATCCTCTCTCTCTCGTACTAACCACACACACACACACACACACACACACACACACCCCCTTATGTGTTATAGGATTATTTTAGTTTCCATATCTAATCATATCACTCTTTAGTTTGTAGTTGTAAGTCGGAAGTTTATTGACTGCATTGTATTAATTATTAATTGATATTACTGCATAAATAAACTTTGTTACAAAGAGAAGTGTTTTGGTTTGTTTTGCATACACCTGTGTCATGCTGATGGGATGTCATTATCTTTGATAATTGTTGATTTCAAGGATTAGGAAAGGCTAACATTGATTTTATCAATGTTCTATTGACTTTTGATAATTAATAATTGTCTTTGATAATTATTAATTATTGCTAATAACCAAACCCGCTTCTAAATGTAGCGCACTACATTTACTGGAGCCCCATATGAGGTTTTAATGAGTTAGATTAATTTAATTTAAATATTAATTAATAACTAAAGAAATAATTTTAATTATTTCTGATAGTAACACTGATCTAAACACTACTGTAATGCTCTCATTACATGCCTCCCTGCATGTGCAATTAGACCCCTGCAAATGATCCAGAATTCAGCAGCACGTCTGGTCTTTAATCAACTAAAGATAGCGCATGTTACACCACTCCTTGTCTCTCTTCACTGGCTGCCGGTTGATGCACATATCAAGTTCAAGGCTCTGCTGCTGACATACAAAACAGTCACTGGGTCTGCTCCTGCATACCTAAAATCATTTCTGCAGAACTACACACCCACTAGAAGCCTGCGGTCGGCTAAGGAATGTTGCCTTGTTTTACCAACACAAAGAGGCACCAAAACACTTTCCCGGACTTTCGGCTTCATCATACCACGTTGGTGGAATGACCTTCCCAACTCCATCCGTGAAGCCGACTCATTTTCTGTCTTCAAAAAATGGCTAAAAACACATCTTTTCCATGAGCACTTAACCAGTCACAAAAAAAAAAAAAAAAAAAGAATAATGCTCTTATTTAAAAGAATAAAAGCGGTATTGTATTTAAAAGAAAATACAAAAAATGAAATATGGTACAATGAAATACAAAAAAAAAAAAAAATGAAATATGGTAGAGGCTAATGTTAAATGAAAATACAAACAGGGCATTAGCCTACCCATACGCTTCAACATACATACTGAATACATGCTTAAATTACTCAAAGCCTGGTTAAAAATTTATAAAATGCTTTAAGGACATGTATAACAGTGTTAAACAATAACACTCATTACACATGTTCACTTAACTGAAAAACAGTCTGGACTATAAATTATTAAATGAGATATGATTAATTTTATTTATATACCCAGTCCTCGCATGTGCACACAAACTCCACACATGCAATCCATATGCATCCTTCAAAAATAACCCATAACAAACACTCAGTTTTAACATACAACTCTTCTGAACACATTTCATGCAATTTGTAAGCATTGTGTCAAATTTGATATTTACCCAAGAATCCTTAACCGATGAACAAAACAGGAAGCTCTCTTACACAACGTACGTTCTCACGTCTCTAACACGAGAGAGTGCCAAAAAGCAGGTGTCCCAAAACTCCGGTTCTTAAAGGGGCCACAACCAATTTATGACAAGAGTTAAAGGGATAGTTCACCCAAAAATGTAAATTCTCATTATTTACTCACCCTTATGATATCCCACGTGTGTATGACTTTCTTTGTGCACCAGAACACATTTGAAGAAAAATATCTTTGCTCAGTAGGTCCTTAAAATGCAAGTCAATGGAGATTTCTTTTTTGAAGCTCCAAAAATCACAGACAGTCAGCATAAACGTCATCAATATGACTCCTGCAGTTAAATTAATGTCTTAAGCGATACAGGTTCTTTTGATGTGGAAAAAAAGATCAATATTTAAATATTAAATACCTTCAGGGGAGAGATTCACAACCTGTACAGGGAACAACAGTTCCTCTGAATACATAAGAGTCAACAATCAGACCTCCAGGTAAGGGTGTGTGAACTGGTTCTAACAGGAAGACCTGTGACCCATCATTTAACATACTCTTTGCTCCCTTGATCATTACATTTATTCATTTGGCAGACGCTTTATCCAACACAACTTACAAAAGAGGAACACAGAAGTGAATCATCTTAAGGAGACAGTGGTATGAAAAGTGCAATATTACAAAGTTTCACTAGCATCAGAATAGCATTCAAAACAGATTAAAGTGAATTATTTTTTTAATTTTTTTTTTTACTGAAATACATCAGATTAAAAAAAAAAAAGACAAAGAAAAAGGTTTTTCTATCTGTGTTCATTATTTTCAAACCACTGGCTACATTTGCAAAAAGTGATCATGGTTTTACTACAGTAAACATAGTATCACCATGGTATTTTGTGGGAAAATCATAGAAACACAAAATTAAACATGGTTACTAACACACCCTCTCCAGTTCCCCAAACTACATTTCCCAGAACTGCTTCCCTGGACTTCTAATCATTCACACCTGTTCCCCCATTTCCTATCATTAGTCTTTTTGTGTATAAATACCCCTCAGTTTCTTCAGTTCATTGTCAAGTCTTGTCCATGTTATCACTATTCCATGTTACACTAACTGTTTCCCTGACCGTCTTCATTATATCCTCAAAGTTAAGTGTGCGGTGTTCTTTGTTTTGATTTCTGAGACTGGTATTTTTTTGTATTTGGATCTACTTTATTATTAAAATATACTCCCGCATTTGGGTTCACGATCTCGTCAGTTTCTCTGTTTATTCCTATCCTGACAGTTACTATATAAACATATTATTGTCGTAACACCATGATTAACTGCATTAAAACTATGGTTTCTACCAAAAAATATGGTTACCTACCTCCAGAAGGGGAGGAGGACACAGGGAAGCAGGTTCCAGGCTCAGGTAAGACTTTTTAATCAGCCACTTCAATACTTCACAACTTCACAAACTCATCAGCTTCACAGACACGTAGTCACTTAAACACATTAGCTTCACAAACACAATAGGGTAAACGCAACAGCTTCTCAAGCACCATGGGCTTTCTTGTGCCAGACTCTCTCTCCCTGCGTGCTGGTGGCATGGCCGCTTATATGCTGCTCTCCCCATGCTCACTGGAATTAGAGACAGGTGTTAGACATAATTTAGCTCAGGTGTCAGCGCCCTTACCACTTTCTCTCTCTCTCCGGACGGATGCTCGACCACGCCCCCGCTGCCACACATGGTTAATTTGCAGATTTTTCGCTCAACCCCCTGACCTTCACTGTGACCAATTCACTGCAAAGAATCACCTTTATTTATTATTATTATTATAAGTACTATTATAGGAAATATTAAGAGTGGAGATGTGGGAAAAAGTATGACAAAAGGTGGAATTAGAATCCTGGCCATCATTGTGGAAAAGCACATTTGCACTGTCATTACATTCTGAGCCACTACAGCGGCACAAGTGAGTGCAGTTTGTATTTGAGCACAAATAGTCACCTAATTCTCAGGTGTCTTAAACCTGTAGCGAAGACACTGGGGCAGTAATGTTAAGATCCATACGCAGTTTAAGAAAAGTATAAACAGTACAACAAAGTAGCAAATCAAAGGGTAAACAAAAACAGGCACGGGTTCGGTACACAGGAAGACAGTCCAAGAAAGGCAAAACAAGTAAATCAGAGAGACAGAGGAGTAATCCAGTAAACAGGCAATAGGTCCAAAAACATGCATGGAGTCAGAACACAGTAATGATAAATAACGCTCAGAATTGCAGACTAGCTAGAACAAGACTTCGCACTGAATGCATGTAAACTTAAATAGACAGAGATAATGTGAAACAGGTGGGTGAGTAATCAGTCCGAGCGGAGGGTTATGGAAAATGTAGTTCGTGAAGGAAGGGTTAGTACTCTGGAGATGGCGACCTCTGGCGGTGTTCAGGAGAGATAGCAGGTGCTACCGGTGTAACAAAACCACTAAATGTCTAACCCGTTAACCAGTTCAACATCTCTGCCCCATCACGAAAAAGTCAATTATGAATATGCCCACCTTCATTTGATCAGCAGTTGACCCCAAATAAGTTTGTCATGGCTTTCTCGGGCAGAGTTAGTGTAAATAGTCTTTGCCAACAAGACGGGCTATTTGCACTTCGTGTAAATAGACACTCCGAATAAAAAATCTAGGGCACGAGAAGTAAAAATATCATAAAAAAAAAACATTTTATTTGACAGCGACCTGGCATTCACTAGAGCCATCTTGACTGAGGGGTGAACAGTAATTGGAGATGCAGCAATGCAAAGTCCTTGAACATAAATATTCCAGAATACAGAGTTTACACTCTTTATACCGACACCTGATTTAGTAGGGAAGCAGCGTGATGTAGACTGAACAGCCGGTATATGACATCCAGCATAAGAGACGACGGACTCAGTCATGCAGAATTTCAGACGAGATCCTCGGTGCATGTAGCGGGGCTGATAAGCAATTCCTAGGACAACACAGTGTTTGTAGATATCAGTGGGCTGAAGAGTTGAGATTCCGCAGGTCCCAGGACAAGTAGAAAATGTCTTGTTGCAAAAGGTACACATCTATAAAAACACCCTGATATGCCAGGACGAACAGCAAAAAATGAAACATCCTACAGTCTCAAATTTTACACAGTCAAATTAATAATACATGTTAGTCAGCACACCACACAACCATAATGGCAACAAATGCAGGGAAGGGAAAAACAGCCCATTTAAAGATCGTTTAAACCCAAAACTGTCAGCCGACAACCAGTAACCAGAGGGAAAGTGGGTCAAGCCAAAATCGTAATAGGGTGGCGAGGGCTTGTGTTAGGCTGGTAATTGAGGCTTAACTGAAAGTGTTTCAAAGTAAATTGATGTAGTCAAAAAGAAATGTGTAAAATCCACATACATTATCTACATCCATTGACTGTTGGGCATTCTAATTTCTCCCATATATTTTAATAGATGTGACCCATCTCTGCTAAATAGGTTCTGATGGAATGCACCCTGTACATTTCCGGAACCGCATTTCATTTTGATCATCACACTGCAGTTTGTAAAAGTGACAGTAAACCTGACTGAAGCTCAGTAAATCGTAATGTTTGCATTTAGCTTAAATGCAAGTATACTGTAATTGGCAGAAGCGGTGAGCCGACCTTATTGCACCTTTTTGTTCTTATACAGTATATGAATCTGTGCAGCCAATATTTTTAAAGTGTAAACCTTTTGAATAAAAATGTGCACGTTGTGATTTCAGATCAGATGGGCACGGTCTCGACTTTGTGTTCTCTGTTAATTGTGCACATCTGGAGCTTGTCAAGTGTAACATTAACTGAGATACAACATCATATACACTTTACACTTCTTGAAATGTCTGTTAATGTATCACACGATTCACACGTGATTGCCATGTATTTATTTATAGCCTAAACTTGAGCGCGATGTTAAATACCTGACCTGAAGTGATGATTTCACGTCGGAGCTCGTCTATCTGTCTTTTAAAGTTGACCACATTTATATCCACATCAGTGATTAAATTAATTATCTGGTTAAGACTTTATTCTGAAAAAAAAAAGTTAAAATGCTCCATAAAGGTTTAAATGCTCCATAGAGTATTAATCTATTAGGAATATCCTCCTTATGTCAGGTGCGGTTCTCAGCCACCCCCCCGATGATATAACATTCACCCCTGTGAAAAAATCCTGGCACCGCCACTGCCTTATGTAAAATGAAGAAACATTTTATTTCTTCTTCTTTAAACCGTGTTAAATTTGAAAGTGTTAAGTGTTCTTGAACTCTGGTAAGGTACTATATAAATAGAACATTATTATTATTATTATTATTATTTAAGTAAATAATTGTGTCCTATCCTAAAAATTCCTGATAGACTTATGGGACTTTCACCTGTTTGTAGGCTTTATTGATTTCATTTTGTTGACATTTGTTTGACACCTCTTGCCTCAAGAGTAATGTTGTTATACATGTCCTGACTATACTTTGTGATCAGTTGAATGCCACTTTGGTGAATTAAAGTACCAATTTCCTTCCGAAACAGCAAAATCTGTTCAAAAACCCGTTTCAAAAGTGAAACCGCCAGAGAGAGACCCTGCGTGCGCGATAGAGACTGAAAAGAATGTGGCTGTTCAGCCAGCTATTGCCAGGTACAGTATACTTGTAGAGACTGAAATGCAACCAGAGAACATGGTTTTTGAGATTTTAAACTTCAGCAAATTAAACTTCAGCATTCAGTATGTTTTATATCTGTATGTATAGTGTCTAATAATGCATTGGAAATGTACACTGAAGTTTATCTTGCCAATAAAGTTTGATATGAATTTAATCTGCCTGTTTGATCATATTAAAGTCCACTGGAAAAAAATATTTTGCCCAAGTTTTAAGTACAACATGTCCACTGATTTTATGACATCTTTACATATACTTTTGTAAAAGATTAATACCTGCAAAAATGTGTCTAATTAACTTTAAAAAAAATAATTTAAAAATAATTGTAACGTATGTTGGCTGGAACTGCTGACAATGATGATGATGACGAGGACGTAAAGATGAAGAACCCAAGTGCAGTTTATTTAGAGACCGTGAAAACCAATAACCCTGACTACAAACATGAAGCAATCATAACATGAAACTTGACTATAACCAGACTAGACTTGACTTGACCATGGCTTGACAAACACATCCGATAACATTCAATACTCCACAAATAGACAATGCAAACATGAGGGCTTAAATACAAGACATGGGAGAACATAAACCAATGAACAAACAGAACTGATAACAAGATATTTAAACAATAAACCAATGAAAACATGACACAAGAACATGGAGGGAAAACAGAAGTCACATGTTTTGTAGTCATAGTCATAGTCTAGTTTAGTCCATGTTCATGTTTTGTTTTGTAGTTACGGTTCATTGGTTCTCACTTTGGAAATAAACTGCACTTGGGTTCTTCATCTTCACGTCTTCATCATTGCCATCATTGTCAGCAGCCAACAACGTTACACCATGACACTTGCAATTTATATTTCAGTTCTTTATTTTTAATACATTTGCAAAGTTATCAAAAATCTGTTTTTTACTTTGTCTTTATGGGGTATGGAGTGTAGATTGATGTGAAAAATAAATAATTTAAAGCATTTTAACATAAGGCTGCAACATAACAAAATGTGAAAAAATGGGTCTGAATACTTTCTGACCCATTATATTATATATATGATATTCTTCTCACCACAGTTGTACAGAGCGGTTATCTGAGTTACCGACTTTGTCAGTTCGAACCAGTATGGCCATTCTCCGTTGACCTCTCTCATCAACAAGGCATTTGCATCCACAGAACTGCCGCTCACTTGGTGTTTTTTTGTTTTTGGCACCATTCGGATTAAATTCTAGAGATTGTTGTGCGTGAAAATCCCAGGAGATCAGCAGTTACAGAAATACTCAAGCCAGCCCATCTGGCACCAACAATCATGCCATGCTCCAAATCACTGAGATCACATGTTTTTCCCCATTCTGATGGTTGATGTAAACATTAACTGAAGCTCCTAACCCGTATCTGCTTGATTTTATGCCCTGCACTGCTGGCACATGATTGGCTGATTAGATAATCACATGGATGATTGTTGGTGCCAGATGAGCTGGTTTGAGTATTCTGTAACTGCTGATCTCCTAGAATTTTCACACAAAACAGTCTCTAGAATTTACTCAGAGGGACAGTTCTGCAGATGGAAACACCTAGTTGATACCGATTCGAACTGACAAAGTCTATGGTAACTCAGATAACCTTTCTGTACAATTGTGGTGAGAAGAATATCATCTCAGAATGCTATTCTGAGATGCGGGTTGGCTTTGTTTTGGTGGCACGAGTGGACCTACACAATATTAAGCAGGTGGTTTTAATGTTGTGGCTGATCAGTGTGTGTGTGTGTGTATATATATATATATATATATATATATATATATATATATATATACACATTTGCAGTCAAAATTATTCAACTCCCCCAAGACAGTAAGGATTTACAAAGGTAAGCTTTTTTGATGACCCAGAATTTTTAAACTTTACATCTATATCAGTTGAGTGACACATTCAAAGTCATAGTGTGAATATATAACCTAATATTTCTAAATAGTAAAAATACAGCCATGTCATAATTATTCAACCACTATTGCATGTAGCTTTTTCTAAAAATATGTAAGGCTACACAAGTAATTGTTTTAAAACATGCAAGAAAATTCTTTGCTAAAAGTACATTTCCAAGGCACTTCAATTTACAATAGACAAAGCTGGCAGCACCATTCATAAATCTTTTTAAATATGGTACACCAGCAACCTTCTCGGGGTGTGGAAGAAAGCAAAATTTCACCAAGGGAAATGTTGACTTTGAATATTCAAGAAGTAATAGGAAAGAAGTAGGAACGACCTGTGGAGTCCTGGAAGAAGGTTTTATAGACATATGACACTAAACTGAAAATGAGTTTTAGACCCATTGGTCAGCAGTACGTCTGGAGTAAGATGACAATGTGATGACAAGAACGACACCATCCCCACAGTCAACCATGTAGGTGGCTCAGTCCTGTTATGGGGGTGTTTTGTGGCTGCAGGAAACGGCTATCCTGACTATGTGACTGACACCATGGATTCTTTCTGGTATCAGGGCATATTGGCATGAAAAATGTGATGCCTTCAGTGTGTAAATTGAAGCTTGGTGATCACTAGACTTTCCAGCAAGACAATAACACCAAGGATACATCAAAGTTGTCCAAAATCTGGTTCAGGGATAGGTTGTGGAATGTCCTTAAATGGCCCTTTCAGTCCATCATTAAAATCCCATTGCAAACCTTTGTTGGGATTTCAAGGAAGCAATGGCAGCACAGAAACCAAAGAATGTCAATGAGCTGGAAGTTTTTGCTCATGAGAAATGTGTAAACATTCTAATAGAGAGCTTTCCAAAGCCTGAGAACACTTACCTGAAACATTTATTTGCTGTTATTAAGGATAAAGGATGCTCCACAAATGATTGACTTTGGGGGTTGAATATTTTTGACATGACATTTGTGGAGAGAATTAGTTATATATTATTTTAAAATTTGGGTAATCTGAACTCTTTGTTCTCAAAATCACTCAAATGTGTATTAAAAGCTTACTTTGTGTACTGAGGTTTTAGCTGATGTGTTTTAATTCACATCACCAGAATGTATTGCTGGTCATGGGGATTGAATAATTTGGATTGCAACTGTATATACTGTATATATATATATATATATATATACTGTGTGTGTGTATATATATATATATATATATATGTTTATATGTGCATATATTTTATATAATGTTCATCTTTCTCGCTTTTGTGAGAGATGGTTTCTCACTCTTGTTCATCTCATCACTCGCTTTGTGTGCCAATGATTGTCCTTATACTGAGTTGTATGCTTGTGCATGGTACGACGTCATTGTCACACAAGTGCGTTGTTGTTTTGTGGGGCTAACAAATCTAATTTTGAATGTTCAAAAATTTATTTTTGTTTTGATTTTCAGAAAGATGGTATGATAAACCAATATTTAAGACGCAACTGTTTCCATTTCTTCTAAAAGTGTCTGATTTGTATTGGTAGACGTCATTACCAGCTGAGTGTCATCTTCCAAGCTTGAATAACGTGACATGCCTGAACTAACCACCATCATACCTGCGTACTAGCTGTTAACTTTTGAACTTGCTTGCTGTACTAATTAGTTCCTGCCATGACAGCAGTGCTGCACCATGGTTTAAGGCTAACATTTTGATGCAGATTTGAACTATGATGTCTCAGGCATGTCTGAAATTAGTATTCAAGGTTGCTTTGCCTCTGCAGAATCTCTTGTTTTCATTCTACAGGAGAGAAGTGATGCAGACACAGCAAAGTGAGAGATTTATCTATCGACCGTGTGCTGCACCTTGTCAGCAGAGTCAATATTTACACTCACATAACTTTATTTCGTATGTAACGGCAAACTCTGGGAGACCTTACATTTGCACTGAGAACTAATGAGGAGATAATGTCTATCTTTCTTTCTTTCTTTCTTTCTTTCTTTCTTTTTGTGTCACTGAATATTTCTTTTGCTTTCTTTTGCTAAATCTTTCTTTTTTCTTTCATTCTTTCAATCTGGTTTTTACAACAGTGGTTCTGCTGTAGGATTGCAGAGGTGACTGAGAAAATGTTAACAGTGTGATGTTATAAAATGTCTCCGATTACACATGTAACCCTGGTTCCCTGAGATGAAGGGAACGAGACATTGCTGTAAGAACTATGGGAAAGTGTCCTTCACACAAGTTTGCTGAAACCCTTATACAATAACGCCAATCTTGTGATTGGCAATGGTGTCTGAGCCCCGCCCCTTTAGGCACACACTAGGTGTCATGTGTATTTTATTGATTCATGTCTTTTATTTTGAAATGTTTAGTTCCTGTTTCCCTTGTCATGTGATTTCATGTTTTCCTCCATGTTCATGTGTCATGTTTTCATTGGTTTATTGTTTAATTATCTTGTTAGAGTTCTGTTTTTCATTGGTTAACTTGTTTGTCTTGTTCTCCCATGTCTTGTATTTAAGCCCTTATGTTTGCCATTGCCCATTGTCAAGTATTGAATGTGAATGTAGATGTTCAGTTTATGTCAGGCCACTTTTATGTCAAGCCATGTTTTTGTCGTCAAGTTTTTAGTCATGTTCATGTTTATATTTAGTTAGGGTTTTTAGATTTCACGTTCTGTAAATAAAACTGCACTTGGGTTCTCATCATCTTTGTCTTTGTCATCATCATTGCCAGCAGCAACGTTACAGAATACTTGACACAATAATGAACCCAGCAGTTCGGCTCATATGCCTACATCAGGGGAATCGTCCCCTGGAGGATTACATTTACATTTACATTTATGCATTTGGCAGACGCTTTTATCCAAAGCGACTTACAGTGCCCTTATTACAGGGACAATCCCCCTGGAGCAACCTGGAGTTAAGTGCCTTGCTCATGGACACAATGGTGGTGGCTGTGGGAATTGAACCAACAACCTTTTGCCTACCAGTTCAGTGCTTTTAGTCCACTACACCACCACCACCACTCCCACGTAGAGGACTTTTGGCTCTGGCCAGCCAGGTGAACTTTAATGAGGTGGCCCTCAAAGACATTTTTTGCTTTGGTCTGAGTGAGCCGATCTCCTCCTTGATGCCTGGTGGTCGCAGTTCCTTCAGCCTGGCTCGATATATCGACCTCGCCCTACAGATCATTGGTTCCACGTTCACTGTGGGGGAGTCGGACGCCGAGCCAGAGGTCCACAACATGGCTGCCACTGAGCCAGATGTCCATGACGTGGCCGCCGCCGAGCCAGAGTTCCACGACATGGCCGCCGCCGAGCCAGAGTTTCACGTCATGGCCGCCAAGCCAGAGTTTCATGTCATGGCCGCCAAGCCAGAGTTCCTCATCATGGTCGCTGAGCTAGCGCCATCTTTTGCTCCATGCCACGTCACAGCAACGCCTCAGCCTGCACCATGCCACGTCACAGCAATGCCTCAGCCTGCTCCATGCCACATCACAGCAACGCCTCAGCCTGCTCCATGCCACGTCACAGCAATGCCTCAGCCTGCTCCATGCCACGTCACAGCCACACCTGAGCAGTTGGACCTGGAGATGGTTCCCACCTTTATACCCACCCTTAGTTCTCCTGAGCAGGCAAGGGGAACTTTCGGCCCTCCGACCCCGCCTGGACCCTCCGAGCGCTGGACTCCGCCTTGGCCTGTTGGTCCCTCAACATTGCCTCAGCTCTGCATTCCCTCGGCTCCACCACGGTCCTTCAGCTTGTTGGCTTTGCCGGGGCCCCTCGTCCCTCCGGCTCCTCCTTGGTCTGTTGGTCACCTGGCTCCGCCTTGGCTCTCCGATCCTCTGGCTGCGCCTCGTCCCTCCGATCTGTCAGCTCCACTGGGGACCTCCTTCCCTATGGCTCCACCTTGGTCCTCAGTCCCACCGGCTCCACCTCAGTCATCCGATCACCCAGCTCCGCCTTGCTCCTCCGAGCCTCCAGCACCGCCTTGGTCCTCCCTGCCATCGGCTCCACCCTGGCCCTTCGAGTCTTCGGCTACTCTCCAGGCACCAAGTTCCATGACTCCGCCCCTCGAGCCTCTCATGGCTCCACCCCCTATGGACTCTGCCCTGGTCACACGCCCCACGCCTCAAGACACACACACCCCCCCTCCAGCTCCCTACAGAACTTTTGAATTTATGTCATGTTTTACGTGTTTTGTTTATGTGTTGGTGCGTCGGGAGCCACCCCTTAGTGGGGGGGATATGTCATGTGTATTTTGTTGATTCATGTCTTTTATTTTGAAATGTTTAATTCCTGTTTCCCTTGTCATGTGATTTCATGTTTTCCCTCCATGTTCATGTGTCATGTTTTCATTGGTTTATTGTTTAATTATCTTGTTAGAGTTCTGTTTTTCATTGGTTAACTTGTTTGTCTTGTTCTCCCATGTCTTGTATTTAAGCCCTCATGTTTGCCATTGTCCATTGTCAAGTATTTAATGTGAATGTAGATGTTCAGTTTATGTCAGGTCACGTTTATGTCAAGCCATGTTTTTGTCAAGTTTTTAGTCATGTCATGTTTATATTTAGTTAGGGTTTTTGGATTTCACGTTCTGTAAATAAAACTGCACTTGGGTTCTCATCATCTTCGTCTTCGTCATCATCATTGCCAGCAGCAACGTTACACTAGGCCTATATGATGTAAAAGCATAAGTAGAATAATGAAATGCAAATGATCAATAATGTTACAAAATCATTACAAATACTGATGATAATTAATAATACTGATAAACATGAAAATTCACTTCCCAGATCGTCACCTGTTATGAAGTGATAGGAGAGACAAAATCGATAGACCAAAATAAAGAGATAGACATACAGAAAAGGAAGGAAAGGGAATATAGGAAGAAAACAAAAGGAAAACAAAGAAAACACAACCCCATGATATGTCCCTGCATGCTATGTGTCATTTATGATTATGTGTAAGTTAAGGAACCCCCAGTAATCTAACAAAAAGCAAAAGTAATAAGTCTTCACCAGTTCCTGGATGAGCCATGAGGCCCCCCCAGTTCCTGGTCAAAATAACAAACTAACATAAATGTTGATGTCATAAACCTATCAACATGTTTGAAAATAACTAATTTCATTGGTTTGTTACTTTTCCCTTCACACATATGATGAATTGTATCATTACAAAACAACTAACAGAATCAAAACTAGTATTATTATAGTTTTGATAACTTCACTATTTATTTATTTTTTTTTACTTTTGTGTTTTGGATTCCACTTCCAATTAAATTTTTCATAACCATAATCAAAACTGTTCATTCTAACCAGGTTAAGTATCTCGTGGATTTGTGCCAGTTTCCCTTCAGTCACCAATTTAGCTATTCCATTTGCCATGATTACATGACCCATTGCTTCAATTCCCTCATCTTGGGGTACTTTAACACTTGCATCTCAACTTAACCATTTCACAACGTTCAAAATTTCTCTCTTTCACTAAATCACCATTTCACCATTCTGGTCCTAACTGTAACAGCTGTACATAGACACAGCTTTCCTCCATATATAAAACTCTTACTCATTCCATCATATAATATTTTTGATCCCTGCTATACACCTACACAATATTCTTTAATAATTTTCCCCACTGAGATGGTACCCTATCCATTATTTGGTACACTTTATCGTTACTTAGCACTCAGCAACATTATCCCCAATTGGAAATAAATGGCAAATTAAAATGTTGACCAGATTTCAAAGTTACATTTTGAGTAATTTCTTAAACTCATTGAGACTAGAGGCTTGTTTTGTTTGGAAAATGCCAAAATAAAACAAAAAACAAACAAACCATTGTCATAGCATTTCTAGAATGACTTCTAATCAATGTCAATGGAAATAACTCTTGAAATGAAATCAGAGGAACATGGTTAAACATCTTTAAATGTAATGGAAGACCATTCTCAGGCCATGAGCCTATCATCATCAGTATATTCATTCACTAAACAAGCTTTAACTTGGTGACCAGTGTTACCACCTATCTGTCCCCACACACTTCTCCTTAAGGCATACACTCAAGTCTGTTGTCAAGAGTTTTCATTTGGTCCCTTGGTTCTAAGCCTTGTGCTTGACCATAACAAAACTGCCTACTTCAGGAATGTGTGGAGTGTCAGTAGTGTATTTTTGTGAAAATGATCATGTTCAACAATGGAAGAAATCTCCATGCCAATAACACTTCCTTGTGAATTTGGCACTACCCAGGAAAGTGTTCATATGACTTCAACTTCATGTTTTTGCAGAAGAAATAGAAAACTTTTACAAAAAGTTGTGAATCTGTCCATCATCTGGTAAATCTTGTCCATAATGGCAGAATGTATTGTTACCCTCCACTGGTCCTGTGAAAACGATTTGTTGATGTGTCCATGGCAGTAATGATCAATGTCTCTCATCATTCGTCACCACCACCAAGTCTCGCTGATTTGAACTTTCATGGCTTTTGGGTAGATGTATGATCTCCTCAATTAGCTGAGAAACTTGTACCTTAGTCCACATTCTCCCTTGAGAGTTTTTGTCATCATTCTTGAAAGCAAACTGTTTAGATGATGAGCCGTTACCTTCTGCTCCTCCTCCTTTAGCCCAACAATCCATTCTGTAATGGCTGCGCTTTCCACAGTTGCCACAAATCTTCGGCCTTCTATCTGTGTTCACAGTGGATTGAACTGCCGCCACACCCTTCTGGTTTGGATTGTTTCCTTCTTCCTTATCTGATCTCATAGCCATCTCTAGGTGGCTCGCCCACTGCAGGATTTGGTCATATGTGTCTCCTGGATTGACCCCCAGTGATCAAGCTTGTTGGTATTTTGGGCCAAAGCCATCCACAAGCATGTCTGTGAACTTTATATCATCTCTGTCATGTATTTTGTTAGCGCCAAGAGCCGACCTTTCATAGGTGTTCCATTAACATAGCACATATTCATCTGGCGATTCATCATCTTTTTTCTTAATCAATGTCACTGATGTGAAAGAAATCTTTCCACTATCCAAGATATCTTTAATTTCTTTTCGGAACTCATCCAATGCCTCCCAGAGTCCCAGTGGTCATCCTTGGCTATCTGTCCACAAGTCCATCCATTGGACTGTCGTTTTGGAGGATGGTAATCATTCCCATCGATCTCTTGGAGTTTCAGCTTTCACAATGGTGTGAATGTCTCCCAAAGTAATTTGATGTGCTTCAACCAAGGAATGTAGCTCTTGCCAGAACTCTGTGTTTTGGGTCTTGTCTCTTCACCAGTGCTAAGGCTGTGAGAATGGCTTGACATACTACTGGTGTAAATGACCTTTCTCCAGTCGTTGTCATCTCGGAATAGGATCCTTCTCTTCGGAGTGGAGGTGAAGAAGAATCATGACGACTTTATCTATTGTGACTAATTTGTCAGTCTCGTCACTCCAGTCTGAATCATGAGTATGAGCTGGTGTACACCTCAGCATTTCTCTGTTTAGCTGGATGGCTGGATTTGGTGATTATTAGAGCTGCTTGTGCAGAGGCAACATAAAGGTTATCAACAGTGGCTCCATTCAGACCCAATACATGAGCCTCTGTAAAGGGCATAATGGAACTATTTTCTCTCAGCTTAGGCAGCAATTGGGTATATTAGTTCGTAAGGTGGTGACATTAAAGTCATTGCTGAGTTGACAGGTGCTTGCAGATATTTTTGTCCAGACTCTTCTATTATGTTTGTAGTGTCTGGATCAAATGAGTCATTGCTGTTTGTCTTTCCCTCTTCTGTACATTTATTTAATGTGATTTTATTCAACTTGTGATGAGTTTCCATTTGAGGCCTCATTGCTTCAGCAAGTGAAACTGGACAACCATCAATACGGCAACAAATTCTTTCTTTCAAAATCCAATGAGCTGTGAGTATTGGATATGCTTGTAGCTTGATAGAGTCGTTTTGTCTTTCAAACCAATCGGTCTGTTCATCAATGGATGGTTCATTATTCAGGCCTTTCTTCAACAGCTCAGCTTGAATCTTCTCATTCTTTTGAATAAACCATTTTGTGATCGACTTACTTTCAGCCATTGTGCAACTGGGATGTGTATATGTGTGTGTATTTGTAATCTAAATGTCTAAACCTATTTCAATTTAAATCCTCTGTATATGTATAAGAGAGGGGAAAAATGTGTGTAACTGATCTGAGTATGAAAACCGAATGTCACGGGGCTATGTGTGTGTGTGGGTTTTAGAAAGGAATGTGTGTCCAGTCAATGTGTGCATGTGTGTGTCCTCTCTTCTGCAGTGATCTGGAACCCCTTTTCTCTCCCTCCCGTACATGTATGTGTGTGTGTGTGTGTGTGTGTGTGTGTGTGTATAAGGACAGGGAGTGAGAGAGAGACAGAGAGAGTGAGAGAGTGTATTTACTAGATAACTCACTCTCCTATTCTGAACATCTGTTTTTTACAATACAACCAGAAAGAACTGCTAGGTATAGAAAGTCTTAGAGTGAGGAGGGGGGACTCTTAGGTGGCTTCTCCCTCCCTTACAGCTCTCTTTTCTGCTCGGATAACTTAACGAAACAGGGATTCTGCTAATTCCTTAAAACTTTATCATCATTTTTGTACCTTTTTATAAATATTTTTTTCTTTAGTCTCTTTCTTTCTTTTATTATTTCTTTCCCCTTTCCTCTTGTTTCTCTAAACAGTGAATACTACATACATTAAAACCAACTGAATTGCTATAATCAAGAAATCCTAGTCTCCTTTCAACTAGCTAACCATTTGTGGTTTTCCAGTCATGACACCTGACCTTAACTTTGTCTTAAAGCTTTAAATCGCCTCTTTCCGAGGTCAATTTAACAAATAAGTTAAAATTTGGAGTTTCACTGATCAGATCAACAAAATCAACCAGATCAACCTTATTTAGGCAAATCAACTCAAATTAGCCAAATCAAACTTAAATTAATTAATCAACTTAAATTTAAGAACTTAAATTTAGCTATATCTGACATTTACTAAATCTTGGCAACTTATTTGATAACACAGTTCTCAGACAATATGTCTCATCATATATGACTATTATCAGGCAGACTTATTCAAAATTAGCAAATAAATATTACCTGATTGTTCTGAGACAGATGCCTGAAGACGCTGATCCTGTTCGTGATACCAAATTGAAGACTTTAAATGTATGTATTTTTTTACCCGTCATGAAGTCACGGAGGCTCACTAGTTACATTTGCCAAGAAAAAGAACATTTATTAAATCTTTTAGTTATCAGACATAGGAGAGAAAGCAAATCTCAATTATAAAGGTGTTATGCATTGTCTTTCACATCTTTCTCTTCCTCATCTTTCTCTCTGAAGAGCAGTCTTTCTCATCTTCCTCTGTTGCTCGGTCTATCTCTGTCTTTCTCTCAAAAGCATACTCATGCAGGCCATATTTAAGTCCACCCATGGGAAAAAAAACAAAATAGGCCTTCCTTTGTCTAGAGCACACCCCACTCTCCCTCTTAATTTGATCCACATGTGTATATGGAAAAATTCCAAGTTTACCATAAGGTAATGTAAAGAACTTATGTAAGACTTCTCTCACATCCCTCAACACACCGGTAGAGGTGGGGGAACAGGTTTGCTCATTCAAAACAACTGGACATTTTCACCACACTCCTCTCTATGTAACAATACTTCATTTGAATTCTATGCTATTACTACAATGCAACCCACAAAAACCCATGTTGTTGACATCTATCGCCCTCCAGGTCAGCTGGCAAACTTTCTCGAGGAGTTGGATGTCCTGCTGTCCTCCTTCCCAGAAGATGGTAGGCCACTTGTGGTTCTCAGGCTTTCAACATACACCAAGACAAGCCCCAGGCCACTGAACTTCATGCTCTTCTGGCCTCATTTGACTTGGAAATTCCAAGCATTACAGCAACTCACAGATAGGACAACCAGCTGGACCTAATTTTTACACATAAGTGTACCAACTCAAATATTCTTGTTACTCCTTAATATGTCTCTGATCACTACTTTGTTCAGTTCAACATGACTCTCCCATCTATATTAAAACAGACTCCACCATTTCCTTTCACTGTAACCTCTGGTTTCTTTCACCCTCGTGCCTTTCCACTGCTGTCTCTACCTCTCTTCCACACACAACTTATTTTCCACCCTGGATGTAAACACTGCCACAGACACACTAAGCTCTACTTTAAAAACCTGTCTAGACAGCATTTGTCCTCTCTCTTCTAGGCCAGCGCCTATGACACCACCCAGCCCCTGGCTCTCTGAGGTCCTTTGTGAACATCGGACTGACCTCAGGGCGGCTGAGAGGAGATGGCGGTAATCTAAAGATCCAGCAGATCTGGGTAAGGATCCGTCTCTGCTTGCAACTTTGTCAGATAATGTTAAATCTGAAAAAACTTCCTATTACCAGAACAAGTTCAACACCACCACAGACACTCGCAGCTTGTTTAGAACATTCAGCTCACTTCTCTGTCCTCCCCCTCCACCGCCTGACACATCACTGACAGCAGATGTCTTCACCACATTTTTTACTAATAAGGTTACAGCCATTAGCAATACATTCTCAGCACCACATCCTGTCAAACACCCGCCTCCTGTATGCAGCTCTTCTGTCTCTATGCTCTCCCCTCTGACTTACACTGAGGTCTCTAAACTCCTCCTTTCCAACCACCCCACCACCTGTTTCTGTGACCCCATTCCTTCCCACCTTCTCCAGGCCATCTCTCTGTCCATCCTACCTGCACTCACACACATAATTAACACATCTCTACTTACAGGCATTTTTCCCACTACATTTAAGCAGGCTCGAGTAATCCCACTGCTGAAAAAACCTGCACATAACCCCACACAAGTAGAACACTACAGACCAGTCTCTCTCATCCCATTCATGGTGAAAACACTTGAAAGGGCAGTTTTCAATCAGATCTCTGCCTATCTCTCACAGAACAAGCTGCTGGATAACAATCAGTCAGGCTTCAAAAGTGGATACTCCACCGAGACTGCCCTGCTGTCTGTCACTGAGTCACTGAGACAGGCGAAACTGGATCCAGATCATCCGTCCTGATTCTACTGGACCTTTCTGCAGCCTTTGACAGTCAACCATCAGATCCTACTCTCCTCCCTCTCTACTCTGGGCATCACAGGAACTGTGCTTGACTCGTTTAATTCCTATCTCTCATGTAGGTCCTTCAAGGTAGCCTGGAGAGGTGAGGTGTCCAAGTCACATCAGCTACTTTCTGGGGTACCTCAGGGCTCAGTGCTTGGGCCACTTCTCTTCTCTTTATACAAAAACTCACTGGAACCCATCATTCAGGCACATGGTTTCTCTTACCACTGCTATGCCAATGGCACACAGCTCTACTTGTCTTTCCAGCCCAATGACACCAAGGTGACTGCTCGAATCTCTGCCTCTCTGGCAGGCATCTCGGCCTGGATGAAGGAACACCACCTGCAACTTAACCCAGCCAAGACTGAACTCCTTGTCTTTTCAGCCAACCCTGCTGTTGAACACAACATCACTGTGCAGCTGGGTTCAACTACAGTAACGGCTTCCAAAACGGTCAGAAATATAGGGGTAACCATCAATAACCAGCTAAATTTCACAGGCCACATCTCAAAGACAGCACGATCATGTAGATTTACATTCTACATTATCAGGAAGATAAGACCCTTCCTCTCTGAACATGCCATAACTTCTTGTTCAGTCACTTGTCATAACTAGACTGGACTACTGTAATGCTCTCATTGCAGGCCTCCCTGCATGCGCAATTAGACCCCTGCAAATGGTCTTTAATGAACCAAAGAGAGTGCATGTTACACCACTCCTTGTCTCTCTTCACTGGCTGACAGCTGATGCACGTATCAAATTTAAGGCTCTGATGCAGGCGTACAGAACAGTCACTGGGTCTGCTCCAGCACACCTACAATCATTTCTGCAGAGCTATTTTCCCACCAGAAGCCTGCGGTCAGCTAAGGAATGGTGCCTTGTTGTACCAACACAAAGAGGCACCAAAACACTTTCCCGGACTTTCAGTTTTATCATACCACATTGGTGGAACGACCTTCCGAAATCCATCCGTAAGATGACTCACTTTCTGTCTTCAAAAAATGGCTAAATACATCTTTTCCATGAGCACTTAACCAGTCACTAAATAAAAAATAAAATTATTAAAAAGTTGTTTGTTGCTTGTTGCACTTTGATCTGTCTTGAATCTATTCTGATGCTAGTGAAACTTTGTAATACAGCACTTTTTGTACCACTGTCTCCTTAAGATGATTCGCTTATAATGTATTCCTCTTTTGTAAGTCGCTTTGGATAAAAGTGTTTGCCAAATGAATAAATGTAAATGTAAGACTTACACAATAACTTATATAAATTTAACTTACACTTGGTTGTAAGAATGCATATAAGTCACATGATGTAAAAGCATGCACAGAATAATGTAATGCAAATGATCAATAATGTTACAAAGTCATTACAAATACTGATGATAATCAATAAACATACTGATAAACATGAACATTTTAGTCTTCACAGAGGAACCCTAATTTCATCTAAACAGCCATTGTTGCCATGTAGAATTAATATTTCAAAGGCATTAAATAAAAATCTATTTAAAAATGATGAAGCCATATTTCTCACAGTTTTTCACTAAACTAACACAAGGGAGAGTAAAATGTAATAATTTTCACTGATTTGCACATTTATACTTATATTTAACATACAATCATATAGGGAAGCTTAATAAAAATCTTATTTACCTTCATATATTTTTACTAAAACTTTTTTCTTTATGAAAGAACAAGGTGTGCAAAAACTACTTAAATTATTTTTTTAGAAACCGGATGACTATTGCATTGTACTAAATGATTACTGTAGAACCCAGTCAAGTTTATTATTATAATATAATACTGAATTATTATTATTTTCAGGATAAGATTTTTAAAAGATAAATTAATATAATTCTGTTCAATTTACCTTACCCTAAACTGGTGTTTTTATTTTGACACTGCATGCAGTCGTATTTATTTCACCTTCACCATGAGCTTTTATTATGAAACGGAAAGTGCAATGTTTGTTTGACAGTTATGAGCTTCGCATCTTGTGAACCGCTGTCAAACTCCTTACTGTTCTGCATTTATAGATTTGTATAATAACTTTATAGAGGTTACTAATGTTTGGAATTGCTTGAATGCTTGAACCCGCAGTACTTCACAATGCAGGCGAATTGCGTTACAAACACTAGCCCATGAGCCCGCCGCACATGCACACAGATCAGTGAGTCGCCGGTTCTTTCTGAAGCGCACACAGACCGTGTTTATCCATCTTTAATCATATTCTTTGGCAGTTAAATTCACATATGATCATATCTCCATTTTGATGTTATTTTGTTTAATTATACAGCCCTGAAGGATCATGAAATTAGTCTACTGATGTACTCTATGAAAATTAATGGCCAAATAAAAGGCTCATTAAAATCATATATTTTATATTTTCACAATATTGTTGAATTTTACATTGTCAGCAAAATCATCGCGATTATATCATTATATTGTGGGTATTCAATGTATTGCCCAGCACGAGATATACACAGTATGGATTATTAACCCTCTCACAACAAGGTTGGGAAAGTAGGTTTTATTTCTTATGGGAGTGCTTATAACTTTAAAAGAAGCATTTGAACAGCATATAATTAGGTGGCTGAGTTGATATATAGTCGGTAGCCCACCCGTAATAAGGGGTTGGGCTCACCCGCTTGAAAGTAAGAAGTGATTTATAGAGAGAAGAGAAGATGCTTGCTCCATTGGAGGAGGCGTTTTGTCATGCTCATTAACTGTGGTGATCGGAGTCCGCCCTGTTGATTTATGCACGCCACTACTGTTGTGTTGTCCGAATGAATCAGAAAGTGGTGATTCACAGTGTCAGAATGAAAAGCTCTAAAATTAGAAAGACAGCCAGTAGTTATAGGCGGTTGATGTGCCACGCCCGATTTGCTCCTGTCCAAGTGCTGAAAGTCGGGCTTCCATCGTACACTGTGCCCCATCCTGTGTTAGATGCATCTGTGGTCACCACTTTTATTCTGAAAATTTGATGGTTGAATTTGTGGGGAGCCAGAGACAGACCGAAAGGAAGGACTTTGAATTGATATGCAGTTCCCTCGAATGCGAATCTCAAAAAACACCTGTGACGCGGTGCAATTGGTACATGAAAGTATGCGTCCTTCAGATCTATTGACGCAAATCAGTCCTGAGGGTGGACGTGCGATAAGATCTGTTTCTGAGTTATTATTTTGACCTCAGACTGCAAAACACCAGTGCAACGAGGTGGCTGGTGTACAAACTGAATCGTATAACCGTGCTCGATCGTTTTTAATATCCAGTCTGACATGCCTGTGAGGGCTTGCCATGCGTTTGCGCAGCAGGACAGCAGTCTTATTTATTCGCTTACTATAGGTGATAGAGTGCCGCTCACCATAGGGAAGCTGTTGAGCGTAGTGTGTGGGGTGTATGAAACGGAAGAGGAGATTGTGTGAGCATCCTGTGTTTGTGCAACGGGTGTTTTTTCTCTTTTGTGAGAACAACCTCTGTTTGAGTAATACACACAGAAGCAACATTTTGAACAATGTCCCGTTCCTGATGAACAGTATTCAGAATCGAGCCTTCTTCGGCTCTAGGCCTTGAATAATGGCGAGCTCTGGGCTCCTCTTCACGGGGCTGGGCATGTCAGGAACATTTCTGCTGCCCGGCCGGGGTTTTTCCTTCGGCACATTTTTCGAGCTGAGACGGCAGGTGCTTACGCTTGGGCCATGGTTTGCGTGGCTTCACAGATGGCTCAGCAGTAGCTTTCAGCTGTGCTGGGGAAACAAGAAATGGATTCTTTGCTGGGCGCTGACCGGAATTAGATCGGAAAGTGCTACTTCTCTTTTGGCAGAAAATGTTTGAACACTTGAGACTGCTTTATCGAAGCACTCTAAAAGCCTTCCACGGCATTGCCAAAGAGACAGTCAGGTGACACCGGGGTGTCAAGCAGGGTGGCTTTCTCTGTGTCACACATCTCAGTTACCCAAATATGCCAGTCCAGAACCACCAGGATACTAATCGCTTTGCCGATGGCCTGAGTTGTAGCTTTCTTGGCTCGCAGTGCCAAATCTATAGTGGTGTTGAGCTCTTTGAACAGCTCTGGATCAGGGCCTTCCTTATCCATTTGTTTGAGGAGCTTAGCTTGAAAAACTTGGAGCACCGACATGCTGTGGAGTGCTGAACCAGCTTGGCCCACTGCTGTATCAAATCAAATCAAATCAAATCACTTTTATTGTCACGCAACCATATACACAAGTGCGATGGTGTCTGAAATTCTTGGGTGCAGTTCCGAGCAACATAGCAGTCGTGACAGTGATGAGACATATACCAATTTACAATAAACATCAGATTAACACAACACAATTTAAAGTCTAATATACACATAATTACACACAACACAATATACAATTAATAACATACACTGTACAGTATACAATACACACAATATAGATACACATTATTCAATAAAAAAGTATATATAGTATATATAGAATGTACAGTAGGTTGTATTGTATTGTATTGACATTCAGGCTGTTGGTTGATAGTAAGTTGTTAAGAGAGAATATAATATAATAATAATATAATTTATTACAGTCCGGTGTGAGATATAAGAGTAAGAATAATAAAGTGCAGTGCTGATGTATTTTGATCGTGGGAGATCAAGAGCATTGGAGCTATGTGTTGCTACACAGTCATGTGTGTACAAGGAATACAAGAGTGGGCTGAGAACACAGCCCTGTGGGGCTCCAGTGTTGAGGGTCAGTGATGAGGAGATGTTGCTGCCTATTCTAACCACCTGGCGTCTGCTTGACCGGAAGTCCAGGATCCAGCTGCAGAGCGAGCTGTTTAAGCCCAGAGCCTGGAGTTTCTCATCAAGCTTGGAGGGCACTATGGTGTTGAATGCTGAGCTGTAGTCGCAATGGCATCATCAGTGGAGCGGTTGTTGTGGTAAGCAAACTGCAATAGGTCTAGTGAGAGAGGCAGCACAGAGCAGATGTAATCTTTGATTAGTCTCTCAAAGCATTTGCTGATGATGGGGGTCAGAGCAACAGGACACCAGTCATTTAAGCAAGAGATTTTGGATTGCTTTGGAAAAGGCACAATGGTGGATGTTTTGAAGCATATGGGGACTACATACAAAGAGAGGGAAAGGTTGAAAATGTCTGTAAAAACACCAGCCAGCTGGTCCACGCACGGTCTGATGACACGGCCCGGAATGCCGTCTGGACCTGTGGCTTTGTGGATATTCACCCGTCGGAAGGATCGGGTTACATCCGCTACAGAGACGGAGAGTGAACTAACCTCTGTAGCTTCGGCCGCGAGAGCTCTCTCCGCGAGGGCGGTGTTATTTCCCTCAAAACGAGCATAAAAAGTATTTAGCTCATCCGGGAGAGATGCAGCGGTGTTCATGGCAGAGTTTTTATTCCCTTTAAAGTCCGTGATGATGTTAATTCCCTGCCACATGCTTCTAGAGTTGGTGGTGTTAAACTGTCCTTCAATCTTGTTCCTGTACTGACGTTTTGCTGTTCTTTTTCGGAAGGCATAACTGGCTTGTTTATGCTCCTCCGTGTTCCTGGACTTAAAAGCAGAGGTCCGCACATTAAGTGCCAGGCGAACATCGCTATTAATCCATGGCTTCTGGTTTGGTTAGATCCATATTGTTCTGGTCGGAACGACGTCCTCTACGCACTTTCTGATGAAACACATTAAGCTATCAGCGTAAAGCTTGATGTCGTCATCAGAGGCGGACCGGAACATCTCCCAGTCTATGTGATCAAAATAGTCTTGTAGCGTAGAGTCTGATTGGTCCGACCAGCACTGGATCGTTCTGAGGGTGGGTGCTTCCTGTTTCAGTTTCTGCCTGTAAGCGGGCAGAAGCAGAATGGAAGAGTGGTCCGATTTGCCAAATGGTGGGTGGGGGAGGGATTTATAGCCATCCCGGAAGGGAGAGTAGCAATGGTCCAAAACCCGGTCCCCTCGTGTGTTGAAACTTATGTGTTGGTGGTATTTTGGTGCGACTGATTTGAAACTGGCTTTATTGAAGTCCCCGGTCACAATGAACGCGGCCTCAGGGTGCATGGTTTCCTGCATGCTTATAATCCCGTACAGTTCCTTGAGTGCCCGGTCTTTGTCGGCTTGTGGCGGGATGTACACAGCTGTGATAATGATCGCTGTGAATTCCCTCGGTAGCCAGAATGGTTGACATAGAAGCATGAGAAATTCCAGATCAGGAGAGCAGAAAGACTTGATAGAATGTACGCTCCTCTGATCACACCAGGATTTGTTGATCATAAAACATACACCACCACCTCTGCTTTTACCTGAGAGGTCTTCCGCTCTGTCCGCTTGATGCATGGAGAACCCCGCGGGTTCAATGGCTGAGTCTGGAATCTCCGCAGACATCCAAGTTTCCATAAGGCAGATAATGCAGCAGTCCCTCGTCTCTCGTTGGAAAGAGATCCGCGCTTTCAGCTCGCAGAGCTTGTTATTCAGAGACTGAACATTTGCCAGTAGAATACTGGGTAGCGGGGGTCAATTTGCGCGGCGTCTTACTCTGATGAGAACGCCGGCTCTGTTTCCCCTTTTCCTCCTGCGTTTCCATGGCCGGTCTGCCCAGACAAAGGGCTCTGCTTGCGTGTTTGTAAACAGCGGGTCGGCATTGAGGAATTTGAAGTCCGGTTTACGGTGTGTAATTGCTGAACCAATGTCCAAAAGTGTTTGTCTGTCCTAGACAATAAGGCAGACAACATCCAAGACAAAAAACATAAGAATTGTAAACAAAACAAACAAAACACTACCATGTTGTGTCGGAGCTCGCAACGCAACAGCCATACTCGATGCCATCTTGAGTCCAACCATATAAGCTCTTCCAGTCAATACGGACATAATTCGACACAGCTTGGAGGGGTGGGCAGGGCGGGATTTCCATCCCATGGCAGTATTATGGCAGAGGTGAGCTGCGACCGCCTGTTCCACAGGGGGAAGCTTTGAGTAGCCTTTTTCCTTGGTGTGGTCCAATTTAGTGAGGACGGTAGCATCTCTGACCTGAGTGTGTGAAAGTAGGGCGCACACCAGGTCTTTGTGAGCTCTGCATGGACCTCAGAGAAGAATGGTGTGCTCCTCTGGTCCGCGGTCTGTTGACGACGGCCGGTTTGCAAAAACCATTCATCCAGGAGAGACTTTTATGGCTCTTCTGGAGGGGACCACTCAAGACCGAGATCTTCACTCACCCTTGTGGGGATGCGAAGAAGCTCCTTATCTATGGCATGCACGTTCTTCACCCTCGCTGGGGGAAGGAGTGGTGACATCCTCCTTGAACTCTCACCTGAAGCTGCGAGTGACACAGCATCATCCCCATCGTCAGAGCCATCAAACGTAATGAGGCCGTACGCTCCAATAGAGGGGCGGCACTCATCACGCACATATTCCACAGGTGAGGACATTAGTTCGGATGTTCAGGGGGCTCGCAGGGCTTGCTCCGGTACGAGATCTTCCAGCCTCTTCCTCCTCTAATTCTTTAAGCTCAACCTAACTGCCCCGCCATGCCTCCTCATGTGGTCCCTCAAGACTTAACACAGAAGAGGTGGGTGGCTGGATCTTCCCTCAGAACGAGGTCGATCCTTGAGCGCAACGTCCGGAGATTCCAGCCCTCGCAGCGAGGGCAGACTGTGTCCATGAGAGTTGCTTGTGTGTGGGCTGGCCCAGGCAGTGAACACAGCTCTCATGCTCATCAGGCAGCAGGATATGCCGTTCGCAAAGAAAACACTTGAATTACATCTTTAAAAAGACGTGTATCATGCAAGCGGCTCTTTAGTTAATATTGCATATATATATATATATATATATATATATATATATATATATATATATATACAAAGGATACCGTAACTCCAGCTGGAGCACTGTGTGAAGCTGATAGGAGTTTCGCTGAAGCGCCAAGTTGACCAATGACGAGCGTATGAAGTGAAGAATCCGTTCACCGAGAGTGTCTTCGTCGGCGATATGGAGAACTCTTCACCGGAACACACAGGGGAGTGGAAAGCTTCTCGGTGCAGGCACTGAGTACAGGTGATGAGTCGTCCTGTTCATGTCGTGCTAAGAAGTTCCATTCACTGTAAGTGTATATTGACGGCGAAGCAGAAAGATTTCCAAGACGAAAACAAAGTTCGCTGAAGTGCCAGCTTATATAAACTACTGCGCGTCTAAAGGGCCGAGGCTCAGACACAATTGCCAATGAAAAGATTGGTGTGATTGTATAAGGGTTTCAACAAGGTCATGTGAAGGACACTTCCCCATAGTGCTTACAGCAATGTCAAGTGAACTGAATCAAAAGGGAACAGCATTTCTTGTCTATTACTACCTTCTGCTACTTAAACCAACAACAGAAATAAGAATAGCAAAATACTCTATGTGGGAGGGCATTGCTTAGAACCTTACTATGACCTTACTGTAATGCAATATGTAGCACTTAAATGTTTAATATTAATGTAGATTACACAGGGATATTTAACTACACGTGGATTAAAGAGGCAATGTTTAACAACAGTAAAGAATTTCAAGATTACATCAGATGGTTAGAATTTAAATGGAATAGTTACAAATTGGATAAATGAAATATGTAGATGAAACCAGTATGCATTCTACCTGAGTGAGAGAGAATGGAAGAGAAAAAGGGTAAAGAAAGATGCCTTTGAGAGCCGGGAGATTGGCCTGTAGCCCAGTTGCCTAAGAGCAGAGCCCAAAGAAAAGAGTGAGGCTGTGAAAACGAGAGGACAAGAAAAAGTGTCACATTTATGTGTTTTGTTCATGTTTTGTGTTCATGTCTTTTATTTTGAAAGTGTTGGGCCTCATGTATTCAGATAGAAAACAAAGGCAGGCCTAACCCAGTCGTAAAACCTAACTGAGGCCCACATACAAAGTCATAAATCTTACTGATAAAAACCGCGCCAAAATCAAAGGGAGTCCAAAACAGACTACAAATCCCATGAAGCCTTGCTCACTAAAGGATCGAACTCTCAACTCCTATTGGATGAGGCACACAACAGAACGTCCCTCAACCATGACATCATCGGGAGTAGAAATATCTCTGAGATGCTTCCGGGAGTTGCTTCCAGCAACTTTGCTTGCCGTGCGTAGACGTAGCTAATTGCTGCACTCAGGTGTAGCCTCATGACACAAGGAAGTAACGTCCCACTTGAAACTGTGGCCATACAATCTCCATCTCGCTGGATGAGTTGAGATTACTCTGTGTTCCACCAAACACTCTAACGGATCCGAAGGAGACCGCTGAGCAATCCGCATCTTCATCCGTTTGCCTGCAGAAGTGAAGAGATAAAAGATTTCTCTTCCATCTTCAATCAAGTCGATGTCGCTGATTTCTCCACCAGCCCGCAGAGAATCAGCAGCCGTACCGCCCGCCGACAGAGCGAGGAAACGGCCTCCCGTCATCACCCGAGCCTCGAGGAACCGAGTCGGAGTCAAACAACAGATGAACACACATTCTAGCTGCATCCTCATGCGATTCAAATAAGAGGATTACGTCTGGGCAGAGATAGAATATTATAGTGTGTTATTCTTGTGTATCAAGGTTATTGCTTATACAGTTTATGGACCGCCAAGTCCGCTCATTGCTAATAATAATACTCAAGGTATTACTGTAATGTACCGGTATCACGAATGAGATCTGCTGTGTTGTAGTCCAACCACATTGGACTTTTGTGTATTTCCGCCATCGCGGGTGACACTGAGTTTATCCATTAAAGAATCAAAGACCGCGGGATGTTCACCGCGTCTCTGAGTGATAAACTAACAGCTGCTTTCTCTCCCACGATCGTGAAACCGGCTTTGGGGCCGTCACTTAATTCTCTCTTTCTCTCGTACTAACCACACACACACATGCGACCCCTCACAAACATTCTCGCACACATTCTTTGTCCCTAAGTTATTGTACAAGCGGGTACACGCGGTAAACTGGCAGACGCCATTGACCGGTTTCTCTCCGCCCACATTCGCGGCCATATTCTCTGGCCAGAAATCTCACGTGACGTACTCTCCATGAGAGTCACATCCACCATTTTGTGCGCGTCCCTCCTTACACACACACACACACACACACACACCTTCCTCATGTGTTATAGGATTATTTTGGTTTCCATATCTAAGCATATCACTGTTTAGTTTGTAGTTGTAAGTCGGAGGTTTATTGACTGCATTGTATTAATTATTAATTGATATTACTGCATAAATAAACTTTGTTATATTTCAAAGAGAAGTGTTTTGGTTTGTTTTGCATACACCTGTGTCAAATGCTGACGGGATGTCAGTGCTCGGATTCAAGCCTTCATTGTTTTTTTTTTAAAAAATCAATGTCGATTTTCCTAAGAGAACAATCTAATATTGAGACTGTTATACTATCTGGTTATTAGTCCCTGATTCCAGGGTGGTGCCCCGGCAATGTAAATCCTTATTAATATTCTATTGATTTTTGATAATTGATAATTATCTTTGATGATTGTTGAATATGAAGGATCAATAAGCTACTGTTAATTTTAATCAGTGTTTCATCGATGTTAACAATTAACAATTATCTTTGATAATTGTTGATTTAAAGGATTAAAAAAGCTAACATTGATTCAAATCAATGTTCTATTGATTTTAATAATTAATAATTGTCTTTCATAATTATTAATTATTGCTAATAACCAAACCCGCTCCTAAACGTAGCACACTATATTTACTGGAGCCCCATATGAGGTTTTAATGAGTTAGATTCTATTATTTAATTTAAATATTAATTATTAACTAAAGAAATAATGATTAATTATTTCTGATAGTAACACTGATCTAAACAACCATTAAAGCCCTACAAAAGTTTATTTCCTGTGTCATTGCCATATCATGTTTTGTTCCCTCATGTGATCCTCTCTTGTTCCATGTGTTTTGTTCTCATTGGTTTGTGTTCATGAGTCTTGTTATCTTGTTATCAGTTCTGTTATGTCATTGGTTCATGTTTCATTGTCTTATTATTAGTTCAGTCTTGTGATTGGATGTCTTGTTTACTTGTTACCCATGTCTGTGTATTTAGCCTTGATGTTTGCTATTGTTCTGGGTGAGGTATTGATTGTGTAGCGTCGTGTCAAGTCAAGTCAAATCAAGATTAGTTTAGTCAAGTATTGTCAAGTTCATGTTTATTTTTTGTTATGTTTCACGTTTGGATGCCAACGTAAATAAACTGCATTTGGGTTCTTTATATCATCATCATCTTCGTCTGCCTGTCATTGCCAGCGATCGTTACAGAATACCTGACCTAACTATGAACCCAACAGTCCAGCTTCTGCGCCTACGTCAGGGGAATCGTCCCCTGGAGGGTTATGTTGAGGAGTTTTGTGGTCTTTGCTGCCAGGTGGACTTTAATGATATTGACCTCAAGGACTTTTTCCATTTTGGGCTGAATGAGCCAGTCTCCTCCCTTATGCCTAATGGTCGAATTACCCTCAATCTGGCTCAGTTAATTGATTTGGCCCTGCAATTGAGCGGTTCGTCTTTCAATGTGGGAGTAGCTGAGGGGGAACTGTGCACTCCTACAGTGACTGCCATGTCAGAGCCATCCACTGTCATGGCCGCCGAGCCAGAGTTCCCCGTCGTGGCCGCCAAGCCAGGGTCCCCCGTCGTGGCCGCCGAGCCAGGGTCCCCCGTAATGGTCGCCGAGCCTGAGTGCCACGTCATGGTCGCTGAGCCAGGGTCCCACGTCAGGGTCGCCGAGCCAGAGTGCCACGGCATGGTCACAGTGTTTGCGCCACCTTCTGCCCCGGATCCTGAGTCTATTCCATGCCATGTCACAGCCACGCCTCAGCCTACTCCGTCCCAGAGCCAGTGTTGCAAGCCTCAGCGGCCACGTTATGCCATTCTGCCATTCCTACCTCATCGTGCCATGTTACAACGTTTGCTACATCAAGTGCCTTGGTCCTCCGAGCCTCCGGCTCTACCCTGGCCCTTCGAGTCTTCGGCTACTCTCCGGGTTCCCAATTCTCCAATTTCGCCCCTCGAGCCTCTCACGGCTCCACCTTCCATGGCTCCACCCCTCGAGCCTCTCATGGCTCCACCTTCCACTGGCTCTGCCCTGGTCTCATGCTCCACGCCCCACGCCCTGTCTCGCCAGGCCATGCCTCAAGGACCCCGCCACCTCCCCCAGCTCCCTATGGAACTCCATGTGTTTTTGTTTGGGCGTCAGGAGCCGCCCCTTGTGGGGAGGATATGTCATGTTTATGTGTTTTGTTCATGTTTTGTGTTCATGTCTTTTATTTTGAAAGTTTCATTCCTGTTTCATTGCTATGTCATGTGATCTGTTCCCTCATGTGATCCTCTCTTGTTCCATGTGTTTTGATCTCATTTGTTTGTGTTCATGAGTCTTGTTATCGTGTTATCAGTTTTGTTATGTCATTGGTTCATGTTTCATTGTCTTATTATTAGTTCAGTCTTGTGATTGGTTGTCTTGTTTACTTGTTACCCATGTCTGCGTTTTTAGCCCTGATGTTTGCCATTGTTCTGGGTGAGGAATTGATTGTGTAGCATTGTGTCAAGTCAAGTCAAGTTTAGTCAAGTATTGTCAAGTTCATGTTTATGTTTTGTTATGTTTCACGTTTGGATGCCACTGTAAATAATCTGCACTTGGGTTCTTCACATCATCATCGTCTTCGTCTGCCTGTCATTGCCAGCGATCGTTACAAAAAGAGCCCTGAGCACAAGTTAAAAAAAAATTATCCTTTCCATGTGACTTAAACTGGACCTGTTGCATTTAAACTGACCACCTTTAACCCCCACTGTACTCAAGTGGTGACCATTTGCAGACCCCCAATTCACAAATACCACAGCCAATAGGCTAATATTCACTATTAGTACCCTCTAAATGAAAATTTATTTCATTGTTAATTTTCAACCCCACACTATCTTATTTTTTCTTTCTCTCTATCTTTCGTTCTCTTTCGATTGACCTTTCATTCTTTTATTTGCTCAATCTTTATTTTGTTCATCCATTCCATTGTTGTTTTTTCTTTCATTCACTCTCTTTCAATCTTTCTTGTTTCTTTCTCTCAATATTTCATTCTCTTTCGATTAATCGTTAATTATGTCATTTGTTCTCTTATGTCATTTTGTCATTTTGTTCTTTCATTCTTTTATTTGCTCTCAAAATCTTTACATTTTTCTGTCTTTCCTTCATTCAATCATTCTTTCACTCAATAATTTCATTCATTTGTTCATTTCTTTCTTTCTTTCTTTCTTTTGCTTGATCATTCAATTTCTTTTGCACAGTCTTTTTATTTATTTCACTTAAATTTTCTTTATTTTTCTTTCATTCTTTAATTTGCTCAATATTTCATTCATTCACTCTATCTTTCTTTCTTATGCTTAATCTTTCTTTCTCTTGCTCAATCTTTTTTTATTTATTTCACTTAAATTTTCTTTCTTTTTCTTTCATTCTTTAATTTGCTCAATATTTCATTCATTCACTCTATCTTTATTTCTTATGCTTAGTCTTTCTTTCTTTTGTACATTTACTTAATCTTTATTTTATTCTTCATTAGCGAAGATTTTCTTTTTTCTCGTTTCTTTTGCTTGATCTTTATTTTTTCCTTCTTTCTTTCTTTTGCTCAATCATTCTTTCTTTTTTATTTCTTTTTTTAGCTCAGTTGTTCTTTCTTCTTCATTCGCTCAATCGTTATTTATTTTCTGTTCATAGCTGAATCTAGTTAATGCACACTCCCCTGGCCTGCCTGTGATTCTTTATGATTTGTGGGAATCACACAGGAGGAAAGCAGGATTCCTATAGGTTAAAATCTGCAAACAATGGCTTGTGTTGGCTTGATGGATGAACTACATCCTTCCCCATTTGTCTGTGCCTTAAGTGTCATCCCTTTAGCAATTGTTATCCAAAGTTTGCTAACACACTCTTTGAGTCTTGCTGGGCAAATGAAAAAAGCAAGGGATAAGATGGAAAGATATATGGGATGAAGAAGTTTGTGTAAGAAGACTCTTCAAAGGTCCTAATTAAGAGCAGGACGATTTCTCCTGCCGTGACATTTTGCCAGGACATTCTTGATAAATGTCACACCCCAGCAAATGGATGCTTCACCAACCGCTTAATAACCTTTATAAATATGTCTGCCTGGAATTCAAATTCTCACACCTATATCCGTACAATGTGGGGCTTGTAAACAAGGTGTTTGTGTGTGCGTGTATGTGGTCCTGTGCATCAAATTAAAACTGAAGCTGCTGTCAGGGATGTATAGGTTACAATGCACAGGAATAGACAAAAAAGACCTTTCTTTAAATATACATAAGGATTTTTTTTATTTTTTTTATTTTTAAAATGCTGCATGGGAGGAATTATGTACTATGAATGTCATTAAAACAATAGTTCACCCAAAAATGTTCTCATCATTTACTCATCCGGATGTGTATGATTTTCTTTCTTCTGAAGGACACAAACAAAGACTTTTAGAAGAATATCTCAGCTATATAGGTCCATACAAAGCAAGTGAATGGTGGCCAGAACTTTGAAGCTCAAAAAAGCATATAAAGACAGCATAAAAGTAATCCGTACAACTCCAGTGGTTAAATTCACGTCTTCAGAAGGAATATAATAGGTTTGGGTGAGACCTTCACTTTCCCTTCCACATTCTTCATCGTTTGTTTTTTGCCAAATCGCTTTCTTTGTGTATATTGTATATATTCTCACCCCCACCTATCATATCGCTTCAGAAGACATGTGCTGCATCCGAATATCTGTACTTCCCTATTATATAGTATGCCAAAAACTGTATGCCAATGGAGTGGTATGTCCAAGTCCACAGTATTCATGAAGCAGTAAGCGAGAAATACCCAGATGCCCTACTATTTCCGGTGAGATTCTGAAGTGCGGATAAATGGATTTAAAAGAATGGCAGTGAATCGGACGGCTCTTCTCAAATGTAAGTGCTATATATACCAAGATAATTGTTCCTTGTTCTTAAATGGTGCTTGTTTAACAAAACCAGGGTGTATTGTTTTCGTGGTTGCTGTCCTTATGTCATATATTCGGGTCACAAGACAATGCCCACATTCCCGGATGATTGTACTGTTTTGCCAGCAGGTAAGTGTGTTCTTCATCAAATACAGTATATACTGTGACAGTATGCAGTTTTGGATGCAGCCATGGATTTAACAACTCGAGCTGTATAGATGACTCTTTGTATAATGACGTGCAAGGAGGAGGCGGGAACTGGCTGAACAGTCAACATAAAGTCTAATGGTAAACATAAACCTACATAAAACTTAAGGACACACACAACGTGGCTGCGTGCGTCTCTCTCTCTCTCGAACTGGCACCTCCGGCTCCCCTTTATCTTGCTCTCCCGCTGATCAGCTGATTCAGCGCTGGCCGTGCACCATCATGGCCCAGCCATGCCCTTCTCCTCATCGCACTTTTATTTTGCTTTTATGTGCTTTTTGGAGCTTCAATCTTCTGGCCACCATTCACTTGCATTGTATGGACCTACAGAGCTGAGAAAGTCTTATTTAATCTTATTTTTTGTTCAGCAAAAGAAAGTCATACACATTTGGGATGACATGGGGGTAATGATTGTAAATTATGAGAGAATTTTCATTTTTGGGTGAACTATCCCTTTAATCCTGAAACATATTGGTTGCGATTGCACTGAGCCCTGCATGCTGCTATTTGCAGGATAATTTGGCTTGCTTTGGAAAAGGGTTTTGTGGTAATAGTGGACACATTAGCTGCGACTCTTGCACAGGTCTTGGAAGATTTTATAAGCTTTGTGCATTTGCGTGAGGTAGTTTTATCTAAATCAAATAAAGACAGTGTGACGTATTTAGAACAACATTAAGCCTAAGGAAGTATACTCAAGAACATGTTGTCATTATATTTCACTCACAAATAATACATACAGTATATGACATGTTATAACATTATCTTCCATAACTAATAATCACATCTTCACCCACATTCACATTACAGTAATATATATATATATATATATATATATATATATATATATATATATATATATATATATATATATATATATATATATATAGATAGATAGATAGATAGATAGATAGATAGATAGATATACTGTTTAAATGTACTGTATATATACTGTATACAGCATATTTTTGCATCACAGTAATTCTGATTACTATAATGCAAATAAAATAATATTTCAATTTGAAAGACTTCACACAATAATAGTATTTGTTGTACTGCCTTTAATTTTATGGTAATTTAAATAAAAAAGTCACTGTGTTATAGTGTAAAATCAGTGTAATACAGTACAAAATGTCTTGCACCATTGTAAATTATGGGAATTACTTAATGAAAAAATACTCAGGCCCATTATACCTCTATTTTTCACATATTCCTGATATTAAAAATACATTGAAATAAATAAACAGACAAACATTGTACACAATCATAAGATTGAAGTGGGCACTGACAAGCTTATTCTTGGCATACTACCTCTGTTACTAAAAACATTATTACAGCTATAGACTTCTAGCCTTAAAGCAAATTACAAGGACAAATCAAAGTCCACACAAATGCAACGAAAGAGTGGAGAGAAATAATATCAAGGATGTTTATGAGGATGGAGTGGAAGGAAACATATTATATGGTGAGATCAACAACATAAGATTAAGAACCTAAAATCTGAACAAAGATGGGAACTACTTAAAGAAGTAATAATGAATAAATTATTCCCTCTCTTTGACTTTTCAGATGAACTAGCTAAATGGAAATGTTTAGCAATTATACTGCTTAAGGCAAAACACAAAACTGAGTTATGACTAAAATCAGGTCTCTTACATTATGATCTGTCCTGTGACAGATGGATTTGTCTCACAGAAGAGTTTTTCTCATATGCTAAAATTCAGAGAAAACTTGAATGTGAAAATGCAGTAACTACAAAATCCACATCAAAATAATTCAAGCCATTTTTCTCAGTTCCAGTGTTGGCATAGTTACAGAGTTTGACCTTTGTAGGATAGTAAAGTGTATTGATATTTTTACCAGTGAAACTACACGTAAAGTTATTTAGGTAAATATTTTTTACAGTCATTCATTTATTGTTCTTCAATGCTTCCTATCATATTTGATAAGAAATATCACGTCATTGAAAAGCTGTCGCGGGATGTTTCGTGTGGAGAGCCACACTGTTTTGTTATAATGATGCATGTAGTAATGTGTAGTTAATGCAAACTAAACTCATCTCTTTTCCTGTTGTTATTTCTTTTTAATGTGTGATGTTCACAATGTGTTGCAGATTAAATATAACACAGATAACAGTTATATTTAAAGGTAAAGATCTGATTTTATGATTCATCATCAACCTAAAGCAAAAATCTTGTTTTATCTACTTAACCTGAATGTTATACCAAGTTGGAAAGACAGAACACTTGAAAGATGTTGTGCTGGATCACTTTATTTACAGTTTTTTTTTTTTTTTTTTTTCACCCTTTTGCAGTGTCAGATACTGTTTACATCATTACAACAGTCTCTTGTTAGAGAATCTGACCTCTGCTTCATTTCAGTGATACAATAAATTCCAAAAGCAAAATGAGAACAGACAATTGTGCTGATTCATTTTCTGTTTGTGATAATCCCGTTTCTTAATCAATATGATGCTGACACATTTCCTTAGATTATTTTTGAGAAAGCTCTAAGAACACATGAGCACCAACAATAAGCAATACAAAAACAGTAGATGGATATAAAAGAATGCATGATGGTTAAATGAGGATTATTGATTTTGACCCTTTTCTGATAAATGTAAATAAAGCCTCTTGATCATTTGCCGTGCTCCCCAGTTTAGACCACTGTGCCCCCCACAGCCAGACTGTTACATTTGGCCAAAGTGTTTTATCTTTTACATGTTTTATCCTGCTTAACAAACTCAATATATGCATCTATTACTGTTTACAATGAATAAATCAGTAAATGAACTAAAATTCAACTTTAAAACGTAAGATTTAAATGAAACTAATTTCTTCGGGCAGTTGCATCTCCTGGTACAGGTGATATAGGTGGTCGCGCAAGTGGCAGGGGGCAGGGCGCTTCATCTGCAGATATGCAGCATATTTGGGACCAGAGGTTGCGCTACAAAAAAATATTTATCACTCACTCTGACAGACTGAGTTGTAAAATTTTGGTCATGGTCTATTTTTATCAGTAACACTTGGTCTATTTTTATGCGTCATACTTGTTTTCATTTTATAAGTACTACATTCAGGGGCTTAGCACCCATTATAATGGCATATACATGTTACATGATAGTGGATAGGATTAAATGATAGATTTGTCTCCCCATGTGTGAATTCTACCTGTCAGTCAACTGCTGCGCTAAAACAAGGTTTTTATACTTTGACGGTTACCTGTGGCTTTAACAGGAAATAAATGTCTGATCGGAACATTTTTAAATGAGCATGCATACATAGAGTGTCACAGATGAGAAGCACACATCTCTGAGGCTCTAATGCAGGTAGGCTACTTGACTAAAATAACTGACTTCTGCTCTAAACGTCATGTTTGTGCTTAGATTAAATGCAAGTTAGCAGAAACAATGCACCGCTTTTTTCATGCTTTCATTTTGTTATTATACTTTTTTGAACTTTATTATAATAAAATAAAACACTAATCAAGCGGTAACATATTAACATAATGATTGATGTATGCAGTCATCAATACACTGTACCTCTCCTCGAAATCCAAACACATTTGGTCTAAAGAGACACAGTGGCCTATTACCAGGTGTTAATGGTGATGGTGCCTCTAAATACCTTAATACCAGGCAATAAACAGGGCACACACACACACACACACACAAACACACACAAAGTGTGTGCGTGAAAGAGATGGTGATGTACTAGGTTAAAATGATTTTCTTATTTTTTTATCTGTCATAATTGCATTTGCAATTATCCGTCAATGTTTTAAAAAATCAGTAAATGAATTTTTGGTTAACGCAACCCCTGTTTGTGGTATTTTAATTCTCTGTTCTGCTTGCCCTTCTCATTTAAAATGAATTGTGAGCTTGTGGATTTTTTATTTTATTTTTTTTGCAGCTCCATATGCTTTATTTCATTGCCCGATCTCACTTCGGCTGCTATGTTTGCATCACAACAGGGAAAAAGTGACTTTTCCTGCTGAAAGCCAAACATGGTGAAATGGATGATAATAGCACCACAGTACAGGTCAAATTAATCAATTAAAAAATAAAAATGCTTCCCGTGCCTAATGTATATCCACTGCTGTACATTTGGAAATTTCATTTTATTTTTCTTTCATTCGTGGTAGTCCAGGCGAGTTTAATCACTGCATGAATGTCAGAGGAGGCTGACAGCTCAAGACAAGGCTCTAAAAAAAAAAACAATAATAATAATAATAATAATAATAATAATAATATTAATTACGCAACGTCAATTGCTACCACGTAAAATGTGTCCGACTCCAAATAAGGTGATATACAATTTTCCTCCAACATTAATCAACTATAATTTTCTGAGGCAACCTTTCAAGCCAGTCTGCTTTCAGTATCACGTTAGTGCGTCGTGAAGCCAAGTTGTAACGAGATCGACGCAACAGTGCAGATTAGAAAATTACATTTAGCTAAATATAAATGAAATCCAATTTACTGAAGGATATCAGAAGTGAAAGACTGAAGCAAATCTATTCTGTTCAATGAAGAAATAGAGGATGGAGTTGCTCTTCACATGGTGAGTTAATATTCGCTTGGATGGGGCCCTCCATTCATTTATAAATTGATCAGTCTGTAGATGGCACTGCGTGATTGATTTGATATATTCTGCTATATTGGGTTGGAGTTCAGAAAGATTTAAATGCATGGTTAATTATCAAGACTATTTTAAGAAATTAGGAAAAGCGTCAGGAGCATAATTATCAACAAAAAGATCTAATAAAAGGTTTGATCAATCAATACTGATTTACCTCAGCCTCCCTGGAAAATTCCCTCACAAATTCCCTTGATTTTGTTACATTTTCTAACAGGGTAAAAAAAGTGTAATAATATTTTGAATATTTGGTGTGTGTTTTTTTAAGGTCATGCAGGTTGTTTTGTCCTTTTCACGGTGCTGATAGAACACACGCAGTAATTTAATAGCATTACAGAACAGATAGTGTAAAGTGAATGTATGCCCCCCAAGAAATTTCAAATGCCCCCTCCCCTATGCAATTCATCCTGGCGCCGACACTGTTCCTCCATCCTCGATCCTTGACTCCCCGCAGTGCATTAAGAGAATTGATACTTCCTTAATGATGGCAGACTTTGAATTGTTTCCGGGTCACAGGCTCGAGGATGCAGGAGCGAGGAAATGAGGATGCACAATTTAAGAAATGAGGAGCACCCAGAGTGTTCACAGATCCACACTTTGAAAATCTACTGGAAATAGAAGGCCATCCGGGCAACTTAAAGACACTCATTCCCACATACTATGATTTGATACACCCTAATTCTAATCTCAGATAGGGTCCAGACTGTGACACAGGGACTGTGTTTGCCAAATATTTGATTGGATGGGCAAGACACAGATTTGGGTGGGCTCAGCCTACCCCTGCCCATGCCTACATCCTGCACTGCATAGCATTAAGCATGCTCTCTTTAAAAGTTTCAAAGAGTATGTGACTTCTATAACCTTGTATAATATTTAACATCAACCATAAAGGGAATATTCATTGTTTAGGATATGGCATATTTTGTCTTTGAAGAACGTATCTTTTCTTTCCTTTCTTTATCCCTTGATATGGAAAGTGGCAAAATGTAAATCAAGATATATTTATTTTTAATTAATAACAGCAATTTTCTGATAAAATAAAGCAACTGAATATACACATGCCTATTTATTGTGGCTCTTTTTTCAGACTGCGCTCTCTCTGGACACATGGCTGAGTGATTACACTGTATGTGTTAGGATGTGTGTTTCAAGGTTGTTTCAAGTCACATGGTGTGCACTGCCGTGCGTTGGCTAATTGTCTCTCCTGAGGAATAATTAGGTGACAAAAGTGTGTAATGGTGTCTCTGTTGAACACACACACACACACACACACACACATAAACCTTGCAAGCTGTATGCCATGTGATCAGCATGGTATACTGTGCGTGATCATTTGTTTTGAACATAAGTCTGAAAGTAATAAAAAAAAAGCAATCATAGCATTTCTGTACAAACAACAAATATGGCAATGCAGCTTAATCAGTTATATCAACTTAAATCAATACAAATATTTTATTTGTTGAAGTATTAACATTTTTTAACAACTTTATCTCCAGGGGCCTGGGTAGCTCAGCATGTAAAGGTGCTGATTACCACACCTGGAGTCACAAGTTCGAATCCAGGGTGTGCTGAGTGACTCCAGTCAGGCTTCCTAAGTGACCAATTGGCCCAGTTGCTAGGGTGGGTAGAGTCACCTTGGGTTAACCTCCTCGTGGTTGCTATAATGTGGTTCTCGCTCTCGGTGGGGCGCGTGGTGAGTTGTGCGTGGATGCCGCAGAGAATAGCGTTAGTTCTCCACGGTAACGCGCTCGACAAGCCACGTGATAAGATGCGCGGATTGACTGTCTCAGATGCGGAGGCAACTGAGATTCGTCCTCCGCCACCCAGATTGAGGTGAATTTTGGAGTTCATTTCTGTTTCTTGATGTTCATTTTCTTGACATTATTATGCATTTACTTTAAGTTATTACATTTGTGTGTTTGAAATAAATGATTGGTAGAGAAATGCTTATTATGTGTCTTCTCTTTGTAACACCATGGTCAGGTTTGATTGCAAGCATAATTACATGAACTGCAGAAACTGACACTTCAAATCAATTTTAAAATGCTAAACTTTGAAAAATAGTTTGATCATTTCTAAATGTATATCAAAATGCATATATTGTGATAAAATATAAAATTAGGTTACAACAAGCCATCAGAATACACAGTAGGTGGCTATTACTGGAATGACATGGTTTTCAAGTCATGTTATTTATAGTTTGTTCACTAGATGACAGCAATCTACCTCCAATTTATGTCACATTCTCATCAAATGTTTATTGCAATCAGTTATTTATAGCACAATAAAACGGTAGTTGACAACTGCGCTATACAACCACAATACAAAAGGACATGACGATCAGATATTTAAACGCATACAATACACTCTACATTTGGTTATAAGCCAGATCAAAGAAATAAGTCTTTAGCTTTGACTTAAATTATACTATTGTGGAAGCAGATCTGAGGAACACTGTTCTATAGCTCAATGCCAGCTACCGCAAGGCACAGTCACCCCTCATTTTTAGTCTTGACCTGGGAACTGTCAACAGTCTCTGATCAATATCTGAACAGGTTTATTTATCAACATTATGTCAGAAAGATGAGGTGTTATTCCAAGACTTAAAGTAAAATTTAAAATCAGTCCTGTAACATATTGGCAGCCAATGCAGGTATTTGTGTGTATGTTCATGTTTTCGAATGCCTTGCATTTCATTTGTTGAGACCTTCCCAAAACAGAACATACAGAACATCATATGATGATCTTATTTGTATGATGCTGAACCGTATAATGGCAGAGTGGTGTACTGCCATGATATTCCACGAGTTGTGAGAACAGAACACTTTCAATACTTGTCAGCAAATCAAAGCATGTGTTAGGAGTTGATTGTTGCCAAAATGCACTGTAAATTTTAGTTTCCAAGCTTTAGAATGATACCATGGTGTTGGTCAAGAAAGTAGGTATTGATTAAAGGGGTTGCAAGGTATCTGCAAGCACCTGTGGAACAAAGTGGATATGCTCTCATACCTGTAGAGGGATAATGATGTGCGGTGTCTGCAGACACTTGGGAAAGGGCAAGACACAAGCAAATATGCCTGTAAAAAGAGCTTTAATGTGGCCATTATACAATCCTGTAGTGGGAATGGAAAACTCTAGACACCAGCTGACAGCAATACACCCCTGTAGTTTGCCTGTATAGGGAACTGTAAAGATGGCTGCAGGAAAATTTGTTTGGTGTTCAGGTTTCCATACTGCAGCAAAATATAATTTTTTTTAGAAACTCAATACACAATTTGTATGACATTTACATAAGGAACCTACTAATATTCAAGTAGTGTTGAACCTCTTCAGACAAATGAGGTGCTGCTGGCCTCACATGTTCCTTCGTATACAGAGTGCAAAGCGAACAGAAGAACCTGTCGATATTGAGATATCTGAAAACGTCATGGTTACTGGTGTAACCTCCGTTCCCTGATGGAGGGAACGAGATGTTGGTGTCGATGTAGTGACACTAGGGGTCACTCTTGGGAGCCCGAGACACCTCTGGTCTTTGATAAAAGGCCAATGAAAATTGGCGACTGGTATTTGCATGCCACTCCCCCAAACATACGGGTATAAAAGGAGCTGGAATGCAACCACTCATTCAGGTTTTACGCTGAGGAGCTGATATAAGGTCCGGCCATTTCAGCGGGTAGTTCAGCGTTGTGGCAGGAGGGACCAACGTCTCGTTCCCTCCATCAGGGAACGGAGGTTACACCAGTAACATGACGTTCCCTATCTGTCACTCACTCGACGTTGGTGTCGATGTAGTGACACTAGGGGTCCCTATACAAAACGCCACAAGGCTGAACTGTGTTACGTGAACTGGCGGTGTGTGGTGGGCAGACTTGCTGTGTGCCTCATAGCCAGCACACCAGGTCGACACGTAACCTCCCCCAACGCAGTTATGAGTGTCGAACGGCCCTTTTTGGGGACAAGTCGACTACCCAAAGATAGAGACGGGCTTAACCCAGTCGTGGCCTCTTTTCCCCTTCTCTTTTTCCACTCCCTAAACAAAGAAGGGGGATTATCCGACTGGGCCGCCAGGTCTAGTCGGGGGGTGTCCCTCCCAAGGGGAGGACACCGCGGAGACCACACCTCGCCCCAGAGAGGGGGGGATATTTAAGTGGAAAATACGTCACATGGTCTTTTCAACCATGTGGAGAGCCTTCAAGGTAGATCCTGCCCAATGGGGGAGGAGGTACTACAACATGGAGACTGGGGTAGAGGGGCTCTGCCCAAGGAAGACGCAGTTTGCCAGCAGGGAAACGAATTAGCGGAAGATATAAATCGCATGGGGTTAGCCTTACAGGGAACCGCCACATGCAGAGAACCTACCCCAGAACCGGGCTCTTAGTCAGTGCGTGTACTGGGCCGGCAGTGAGTCTCTCCGAAAACTCGACTGCCACAGGGCTCGGAGGAAGTCAACCAGGAACAAGTTTTGTAAACACTACTGGGAATTAACAGCGCACGTCTTCAGCTCAAAAGGAGGTGGAAGGTGCTATTTGCAAGCGATACACCCGGCCGGCTATCCCGGGCTTATCTGCTTAAGTTGCGTGCCACTACCTGGGACGAAACCGGTTCCACCCGGAGGTTGTAGAACCTTGCAAAGGTGTTGGGTGTTGCCAAGCCCGCTGCTCTGCAAATGTCTGTTAGAGAGGCACCTCTGGCCAGGGCCCAAGAAGCCGCTACACCACAGGTAGAATGGGCTCATAGCCCTACCGGGGGCGGCATGTCTTGGGCGAGATATGCCATAGATATGGCATCAACAAGCCAGTGGGCGATCCTCTGCTTGGAGACAGCGCTTCCTTTCCGCTGTGCACCAAAGCAGACAAAGAGCTGCCCAGAGAGTCTAAAGCTCTGCATGCGATCCAAATAGATGCGCAAAGCGCGCACCGGACACAGCAACGCCAGGGCTGGGTCTGCCTCCTCCTGGGGCAGCACTTGCAGGTTCACCACCTGGTCCCTAAAAGGAGTGGTGGGAACCTTGGGCACATAGCCCGGTTGGGGTCTCAGGATCACGTGAGAATAGCCTGGACCGAACTCAAGGCACGTTTCGCTGACAAAGAACGCTTGCAGGTCACCTACCCTCTTGATGGAAGTGAGCGCAGTCAGGAGGGCAGTCTTCAGGGAGAGTGCCTTAAGCTCGACTGACTGCAAAGGCTCAAAGGGGGCTCTCTGTAGGCCCTGAAGAACTACGGGGAGATCCCATGAGGGAACGAGGGGCGGTCTGGAGGGATTCAGCCTCCTAGCGCCTCTTAGGAACCTGATAATCAGGTCGTGCTTCCCTAAGGACTTACCGTCAACTGCGTCGTGGTGTGCTGCTATGGCAGCAACGTACACCTTCAAGGTGGAAGGGGACAGCCTCCCTTCCAACCTCTCCTGCAGGAAGGAAAGCACTGATCCGACTGCGCATCACTTGTGTCGAGAAGAACACCACTTAGCAAACAGACGCCACTTCAAGGCATACAGGCGCCTCGTAGAGGAGGCCCTAGCCTGAGTGATTGTGTTTACCACCACGGGTGGTACGCCACCTAGGTCTTCCGTGTCCCGTCCAGGGACCAGACATGGAGATTCCAGAGGTCTGGGCGCGGGTGCCAGAGGGTGCCCCGTTCCTGAGAAGGAAGGTCCTTCCTCAGGGGAATTTGCCAGGGGGGAGCTATCGCGAGGAGCGTGAGGTCCGAGAACCATGTCTGGGTGGGCCAGTAGGGTGCTAACAGGACGACCTGCTCCTCGTCCTTCCTGACCTTGCACAGGGTCTGTGCAAGTAGGCTCACTGGGGGAAACGCGAATTTGCGAATGCCAGGGGGCCAGCTGTGTGCCAGTGCGTCTATGCCGAGGGGAGCCTCGGTGAGGGCATATCAGAGCGGGCAGTGGGAGGATTCTTGGGAGGCGAACAGATCCACCTGTGCCTGACCGAATCGACTCCAAATCAGCTGGACCACCTGAGGGTGGAGTCTCCACTCTCCCCTACGGGAAACCTGCCGTGACAGCCCGTCCGCTGTAGCGTTTAGGTTGCCCGGGATATGAGTGGCTCGCAGCGACTTGAGGTGATGCTGACTCCGGAGAAGGAGACGGCGGGCGAGTTGTGACATACAGCGGGAGCGCAGACCGCCTTGGCGGTTGACATTTGCTACCGCTGCCGTGCTGTCTGTCCAAACTAGCATGTGCTTGCCCTGGATCAATGGCCGGAACCTCCGCAGGGCGAGCAGAATTGCCAGTAACTCGAGGCAGTTGATGTGCCAACGCAGCCGCGGACCCGTCCAGAGGCCGGTGGCTGCGTGCCCGTTGCAAACAGCGCCCCAGCCCATTTTGGAGGCATCTGTCATGACCACAACGCGCCTGGAGACCAGTTCTAGGGGAACACCTGCTCGTAGAAACGAGAGGTCGGTCCAAGGGCTGAAAAGATGGTGACAGACTGACGTAATGGCCACGTGGTGTGTCCCGTGGCGCCATGCCCGTCTCGGGACTCGAGTCTGGAGCCAGTGCTGAAGCGGCCTCATATGCATCAACCTGAGCGGGGTGGCCACCGCCGAGGATGCCATATGCCCCAGGAGCCTCTGAAAAAGTTTCAGTGGAACCACTGTTTTCTGTTTGAACGCCTTCAAACAGGTCAGCACTGACTGGGCGCACTCGTTCGTAAGGCGCGCCGTCAGGGAGACTGAGTCCAACTCCAAACCGAGAAAAGAGATGCTCTGAACCGGGAGGAACTTGCTCTTTTCCCAGTTGACCTGAAGCCCTAGTCGGCTGAGGTGCGAGAGCACCAGGTCCCTGTGTGCGCATAACACGTCTCGAGAGTGAGCTAAGATTAGCCAGTCGTCGAGATAGTTGAGAATGCGAATGCCCACCTCCCTTAACGGGTTAGGGCAGCCTCTGCGATCTTCGTAAAGATGCGTGGAGACAGGGACAGGCCGAAAGGGAGGACTTTGTACTGATACGCCCGACCCTCGTACGCGAACCGCAGGAAGGGTCTGTGTCGAGGAAGGATCGAGACGTGAAAGTACGCGTCCTTCAGGTCTACCGCCGCGAACCAATCTTGATGCCGGATGCTCGCTAAAATGCGTCTTTGCGTCAGCATCTTGAACGGGAGTCTGTGTAAAGCCCGGTTCAGTACTTGCAGGTCCAAGATTGGCCGCAACCCACCGCCTTTCTTTGGTACGATGAAGTAGGGGCTGTAAAACCCTTTCTTCATCTCGGCTGGAGGGACAGGTTCTATCGCGCCCTTCCGTAGGAGGGTAGCGATTTCCGCGCGCAGGGTAACAGCGTTTTCGCCCTTGACGAAGGTGAAGTGAATACCGCTGAACCTGGTCGGGCGAACTGAATCGCGTAGCCGAGTCGGACGGTCCAGATCAACCATCGCGATGGATTGGGAAGCGCAAGCCCTGCGTCCAAATTCCGTGCGAGGGGGACCAAGGGGACAACGTCGTCGGACGTACCGGCAGGTGGGGCCTCGCGGCGGGGCGGAGCGCGAGGTGCCACAGCACGTTGTGGCCATGCTGAGTCTAGGGACATCGAAGCACTTACCTGGCTCCTTGTGACCACCCCCGGAACAGCCTGGGACGGGGGAGGAAGAGGCCTGTCCTCGCGACCCGTGGAGGCTGTCACATCGGAGGTGGATTTGTGTCACAGCTGGGCGCTCAGGGGTGGAAAGGGCACCGCTGGAGTGCCAATCCTGCAAGATAAAGCCCGTGGACGGTAGTCGTGGTGACGACTGTACACACTGGGTATGTGACCCAGGGAGGAAGGAAGCCGCTCTTTTGCTGAACTGTTGGGTACCGCAGCCACTTGGGTGTGCGGCGAAATCAAACAAAAAGGCAACAAAAGATTTTCCACCCGGCCCTCCACCGGGGGATGGAGTGGTCTTTCTACCAGCTCCACGTGAGTGGGTTCCCTCGTCCCTGGGTTGCCCGTCTCAGGGGCGCTTCGAAGACCTCCGTGGGTTCTTCAGTGCCGGCTGTGAGACGGGTGGCGTTGGCTTTCTGCGGTGGGCTCCACGCCGGGGCCGGGCTGGAGGGGCGGGCTGTGGCGGAGCCGGTGCAGTCACCGTAGGCGGACACCCTTGGCGACGAGCAGATGGGGTGTGGGGTCTTGAGCCGCGCCGGGGCAGGATGTGCCGGATTGCTTCCGTCTGCTGCTTTACCGTCGAGAACTGCTGGGCAAAGTCCTCAACGGTGTCGCCGAATAGGCCCACCTGGGAAATGGGGGCAGCAAGGAACCGTGTCTTGTCGGCCTCGCCCATCTCGACCAGGTTGAGCCACAGGTGGCGCTCCTGGACCACTAGTGTGGCCATCGTCCGCCCGAGAGACCGCGCTGTGACCTTCGTCACCTGGAGGGCGAGGTCAGTCACCGAGCGCAGTTCCTGTAGCTTTAAATGCAAAGGAGTTGCTGCTCCCCACACCCCTTTCTGGCAGTGGGTTGTGCCTTTCCTGCTGGTGCCATGCATGGATACCCCGGTGACAACAATAGAGGACAGTTAAAAAATTATAAAAAACACTGAGAACACACAAAGTCAATCATCTTACTGTATTGCGCATAACAAAGGTCGAGTTCCCTATCTGTCACTCACTCGATGTTGTGTCGATGTAGTGACAATAGGGGTCGAACTTGGGAGCCCCAAACACCTCTGATATTTGAGAAAAGGCCGATGAGAATTGGCGAGTGCAATTTGCATGCCACTCGGGTGGCATACGGGTATTTGCATACGGGTATAAAAGGAGATGGCATGCAACCACTCATTCAGATTTGTTCTTCGGAGCCGAGCAGTGTGAGAAATCCACTAGCATTCCATTCATCTCTGAAAAGTGAAAGTGTAAAACGGCTGTTGGATATACGGCGCATTACAGCAGGTTCTCCTTTTCTCGCACAGATAAGTACAGAGAATGCCCCTGCGCGCTTCAGCAGCCACACTTGAGAGAAATAAAGAGTATATTTTCTCTAAAAGATTAAGCGCTGACGGAGAACATCTTTTTAAAGATGCCTTTCTGTTTATGTGCATTTCCTGGATGCGGTCATTATCTCTCCGCCTTTGACGGCCACGATCACTGTCTCACGTATTTGGGTCATAGGCACGCTGAGACAGCATTTGTGAACAGTTCATGTTCTCACTGCGAGAACATGGCCATGGCAACATTGTGGTCGCAGCTTTCTTTCTTTAGAGAGAAAGCCACTCCAGCCACTCTCCGCCCCAGTCCTTCTGCCTACGTGCACAAGGCCAAGACGGTTAGCACTAGGGGTGATTTGAGGACGTCAATGGGAGCATTTCTGCCGGGTGAATCCCCACAGACTGCCCATTCCCCAGCACACTCGTTTCCGCCGGTCGAGTTCATGGATGAGTCAGGCGGCTTGCCTCAGGGTGAGCTTAATGTCTCATTCAGGGCTCAGGAGGAGGATTGGGTTTCGATTGTAGCATCGGAGAGCGGGCTGTTACAGTATGACGTGGAGGACTCGGCTGGGCCTCCTACTTTCAGTAGCCTGTATATAGATCTTTATTGATGACCTTTTAATGAACTGATGTTCTCAACAATAATATAAGTAGGTAATTAATAGAGATCTATATACAGGTTATTGGAAGTCTACTGAATGTTTTTTGAAACACTGTTTACTAGCTATAGCAAGTCAGTCAATAAGCTGTTATTTTGCTGCTGTTATACAGGCTATTAAGAGTCTACTGAATGTTTGTTGAAACACTGTTTACTAGCTATAGCAAGCCAGTTGATAAGTCACTTATAGTCAGTTAAATATCTACTTGGGACCATCCAAATAAAGTGTTACCCTGTTTGCTTCCCAGGAATCCTCCCACTGCCCACTATGGTACTCCCTGACCAAGGCTCTGCTCGGCAAGGACGCAAGTATACTTTTCCCCCAGTGAGCCTGCTTGCACAGACCTTGTGCAAAATCAGGGAGGATGAAAAACAAGTCATGTTGGTGGCACCGTACTGGCCCACTCAGACTTTGTTCTCGGAGCTTACACTCCTCGTGACAGCCCCTCCCTGGCGAATTCCCCTGAGGAAGGACCTCCTTTCTCAGGGACAGGGCACAATTTGGCACCCGCGCCCAAACCTCTGGAACCTCCATGTCTGGTCCCTGGATGGGACGCAGAAGACCTAAGTGGGCTACCACTGGCGGTGGTATCAATCAGGCCAGAGGTCCCTCTACGAGGCAGCTGTATGCCTTGAAGTGGTGTCTGTTTGTGAATTGGTGTATACGGAGTCAGGTCGGTGCTTTCCTTCCTGCAGGAGAGGTTGGGGGGCGGCTGTCCCCCTCCACCTTAAAAGTGTATGTGGCCGCCATAGTGGCACATCACGATGAGGTAGACAGTAAGTCCTTGGGGAAGCACGACCTGATCATCAGGTTCCTTAGAGGTGCCAGGAGGTTGAATCCTCCTAGGCCACACCTAGTTCCATTGTGGGACCTCTCTGTGGTTTTGCTGTGCCTACAGAGAGCCCCGTTTGAACCCCTGGAGTCGAGCTAAAGGCCCTCTCTTTGAAGACGGCCCTCCTGACTGCGCTCACTTCCATCAAGAGGGTTGGGGACCTGCAGGCATTCTGTGTCAGCGATACATGCCTAGAGTTCAGTTTGGCATACTCTCACCTGATCCTGAGACCCTGGCCGGGCTATGTGCCCAAGGTTCCCACTACCCCTTTCAGGGATCAAGTGGTGCAAGCGCTGCCCCGGGAGGAGGCAGACCCAGCCTTGTCATTGCTGTGTCCGGTTCGCGCTTTGCATGTTAACTTGGACCACACAGAGAGCTTTAGATGCTCTGAGCAGCTCTTTGTCTGTTTTGGGGGACAGCAGAAGGGGAAGGCTGTCTACAAACAGAGGACTGCCCACTGGATTGTGGATGCCATCGCTTTGGCATACCAGGCCCAGGGTGCCGTCCCCCCTGGGAGTATGAGCACACTCCACTTGGAGTGTGGCATCCTCCTTGACCCTGGTGAACGGCGTCTCTATAACAGACGTCTGTAGAGCAGCAGGCTGGGTGACACCCAATACATCTATGAGATTTTACAATCTCTGGATTGAGCCAGTTTTATCCCGTGTGTTAGCGGATATGAACATGTAAGTATGTGGGCAGCTGGCTGGGTGTACCGCTTGCACTTAACACCTTTCCCCTCCCCGAGGGGACTGGTGAACCCTGGATGTCCTTCATCCCCCAGCACCCTGCGGCAGATGAATTTGGCGGAGGAATTCAATGCCAGGCCCAGTACTCATGAAGTATACCCTGTCAGGTCAGCCCTTGTACTTGGGATAGGTGCTCCATATGTGGTGGTTCCCTGTCGGTAACCCCATATGAGGTGTCTTCCACGGTACATTTTCCCTGATGGTAAACCCGTGTCTTCCCTTGGGCAGAGTTCTGCTCTGCCACCAGTCGCTGCGCTTGTAGAGCTCCTCCCTTCCAGGTAGGACCTACCGCAGGAACTCATTTCCATATGTGGTACTTCCCGGTTGGTAAGTCCATGTGATGTGTTCTCCACATGTTAGCCTCCCTTTTGGGCAGGATGTGGTCTCTGCGGTGTCTTTTCTCCATGGGGGAAAAAGAACACCTTCCCCGGTGCGTATGTATCTTGGTCCCAGCTAAGTGAATTTTTCATTTTTTCAAAAAAAAAAAAAAAAAAGAAGAGAAAAGGTCAAAACAGCTGGTGCGGCCTATTCCCATTGTAAGTACGTCTTGTCCCCCCCTTGGGTATGAGGGACTATGCGACTTATGTGGGGTGTTGGGAAGGTTACGATGGGGCTGTGTGCACTTGTTACTAGGCATGCGGCAGCCTGCCTGCACTGCCGATCCACGTAACACGGTTCAGCTGGTTGTGCCATTTTGTATAGGGACCCCTAGTGTCACTACATCGACACAATGTCGAGTGAGTGACAGATAGGGAACATCATGGTTACTGTTGTAACCTAGGTTCCCTGATGGAGGGAACAAGACATTGTGTCCCTCCTGCCGCAACACTGAACTACCCACTGAAATGGCCGGGACTCGGTCTCAGCTCCTCAGCACAAACCAGAATGAGTGGTTGCAAGCCGTCTCCTTTTATACCCGTATGTCCAGGGGAGTGGCATGCAAATTCCACTCGCCAATTTTCATTGGCCTTTTCTCAAATATCAGCAGTGTTTGGGGCTCCCAAGTTCGACCTCTAGTGTCACTACATCGGCATGTCTCGTTCCCTCCATCAGGGAATGGAGGTTACAACAGTAACCAAGACATTATGAAATATGAAAAACAGCTATAGTTGTTGAAAATACCATTTCATAATACCGTTTTTGAAATAATGACTAGTTTTATTACACGGAAAATCTTCATTACATGACCACTCAAGCGGGACTGTGGAGGACGCCAATCAGTTTATATCATAACCGAAACAGAGCTACAGCCTCATTGTTATGGTATAAGGTAGTTAGGGACTAGTTTCTATGTTGCACAATGTTTTCACAACAAGCGTTTTTCATGCAAATTGCAAACATTAAAAAAGTATAAAGTGCCAAACTTACAACTTGCAAATCTGAAGTTGGGTCATGGAGAGTTGGTATCGATCCATCCTTGATCCTTAGCTTTGAAGCAAATCCAGCCTTGTGTTGATCATCGTTGATGAAGCAGTCCGAGTTAGCACAAGCGGCTCTAGCGAGGAGATAAATATGGCGGACTGTTCGCTGATAGCTCAGGTTTTAATGAGGGCAGATCTAAGTTACTCGGGCGGATCTCTTTGCCAGCCGTGGGCGGTACCTTTCCCCTTTTGACGTCATAAGGGGCTGCAAACCTGAATGGCTCGTTCAGAGACACCCCCATTTATTGATGGGGAAAGGAAAAAAACGAGGGAATGGTCTTTTACCATATTTTGTGGTTGTCTACACACACAGGGGACACATAATTATGTTAAAAAAAATTAAAAAGTGGATTTTGCATAATATGTCCCCTTTAATGTTCGCTCGATTCAATTTCTGCATAATCTGTGGCCGATCAGGATACATACTTGCACATGTGCATACTATACAACGTCATTAATTGAATATCATTTTAAAGTTTTTTTGTCATTTCAATGGAGGCGGCACCTGAAACATAAAGTACTTACCGTATTTTCCGGAAATTGTTGCACATGGGTCAAAATGAGAGAAATAAATAAAACAAAAGTCGCATCTGTGTATAAGTCACACTAACAGAGGATGAATACAGCAGGCAATAGGACCTGGGAGCTGCCGCCTTCACCGGTTGAGATGTCAAATGTGCTCCTTGAAGATTACAGTACCTCAGAATCTATGGTCGTGTCTAGAAGGGATCCCTCTCACGTCAAGCTATCACGCTTGCTCATTCTATTATAATGCCATGGTGCTTTTTCCACTGGCCTCAGCATATTAATGATGGAGAGCATTAAAAACTTTAATAATATCAATAGCATAACATTATTACTATTATTACGGAGTGCCAATCTACATTAGTTGTACATACCTGCCACACATTGCAGCTATTTGTGCTCAAATAGTCTGGTGAAAACAAAGAATTTAAAGACAAACTGCATCCTTAGATGTTGGCGTAATGGCTTAGTGTGTAAAAACGGTATGGATGTGTTTTTTCCATGCAGATGACCTGGGGTCAAATCTGCCTTTTGACCCAGTTTTCCCCATCCTGGTACCTGTCTCCACTCTTAATCATTTTCTTTAATACTATATAATAAATACAATTAATATAAATTTGATTTCCTCACAGTGATTTGGTCACGATGAAGGTCAGAGAGAGTGAAAGGTTTGATCCGGGTAAAATTACACCATGCTCATGAAATGCTTTTAATTTTAAAAACATATGCGTTAATCATACAGTAATATGAAGATAGCAAAATATAAGCCACAGTGATGTACTTGGGGAAACGAGAATGGGCAGAGAGCTCTCCTCTTGGCTGGATGTTCTGCAGCTCGTGCTCCTTTCCAGTCCAATCACAAAGAAAAGTGCAAACAAATGTGTCCTCACTAAAGATATATGTCCACTTAGGTGCGGATGCAATCTTTGTTTATTAAAATGTAAAGTTCCGTATGGGTTGATTAGAACCCAGAGCTTCTAACACAAGGGGTGAATTATTTACCACTAGACCACCCAGTCAGATGCTTAATAAAGGAACTGATTGATGTACTTCTCCACTCACCAACATCTCATTACTGACAGTAGTAGATGTAGAGCTAAATCTTATCAAATTTGTTAAACATTTATTTTAGAGCTTGAACTGGTCATCAAGAATGACTATTCGTCATAACAGACCATTTAAAATAATATTTTAGGAGCGTTCCTCATTGCTGTGTGACTTCAAATTACCACTGTGTGAGAATCTCGCAAGATTGACGTGGGAGGGATTCCTTCTATGTCACGGGGTTTGCAGGAAGGAGGACCCAAATGCAGGAATTAGTAAAACAAATTATTTTATTAAACAAAAGAAAAACAATCAGGAAACACAAATCTCTCATGAGGGAGAAAATTGGTAAGAAAACAAAAGGAACAAAATACGATAACTAACTGATAAACAAGATAACAAACCAGACAGAGGAGGGACACTGATCAACTGAAATGGGAATGAAACGATCCGACAACACAAGAGTTTGCCAGAGTGGGTGCTGCTGCGGCAGCAAACTCACGCTAAAGGTTTGCTCTAGTCAGGTAAATGGAAAGACATGATTCTAATTAAAGTGGCAGTCACTATAACCGCAAAATATTACGAAACAAAGTGCTGCTACGGCAGCAGATTTTGATAAACCCCAATAGCAATAGCAGCGATGGAGGAATTTTGATTGATAAAAAGCTTCTATCTGAGTAGAAGGCCATGCGGACTGCTGCGGGTTGGTGGGTGTGGCCCAATGCTGGAAGAATCGCCCCGAGCGAATGTCTGTGCGACAGACTGAGCGAATGTCTGTGCGGCAGACTAGAGCAGGTATGTGTTCTGAACATGGTTGGGAGGGTTACTTTTGAAATGTATTCCACTACAGATTACAGAATACATGCTGTAAAATGTAATTTGTAAATGATTCCATTAGATTACTCAAGGCCAGTAATGTTTTCTAAATACTTTGGATTACTTCTTCAGCACTGGTAGATTTTTTCACTTGACTAGAAAAACTCTGCTAGTAAAGTAAGACAAAATACACCTTAAAAATACATTCTCTGAAAAACCTAAATATCTTAAACAGTGTTGTTTCTAAGACAAGATAAATCAAACTGATATTGTTTTAAGGATTTTTAGATATTTTTTACAGGGAAACAACACAAAAATTATTGATTACGATTTTTGCCCTAATATCAAAGGTCTTTTGACCTTTTAAATTATGATCCAACGTGAATTTTCTTGATAACAAAATATGATCGTGCCTGGTAACATGCATGTAAAATGGCTAGAAATAGCATTTTAGCTTAGCATAAAGCTGACAATTTACACAAAGTTTATTTCTATTTCTTCTGCCCCAAACTTACTTCAAACTCACTTCTCTGTCTGCTTGTATGAATGTAACACATCATAAGAAAGTGTTTCACTGCTGTTCAAATGCACTTTGGATCGCATCATTTATAAGTATAAATGTTTTCCATATGAAAGGACTAAATATTAAATGAAACAAATGACAATAAAATGCAAAGTAATCAAAGTGTTTCAACAAACATTCAGTAGACTTTCAGTAGCCTGTATATAGTTCTTTATTAATGACCTTTTAATGAACTGATGTTCTCAACAATAATGTAATCGGTCACTAATAGAGATCTATATACAGGCTTCTGAAAGTCTACTGAATGTTTGTTGAAAAACTGTTTACTAGCTATAGCAAGTCAGTCCATACGCTGTTATTTTGCTGCTGTTATACAGGCTATTCATAGTCTACTGAATGTTTGTTTAAACACAGTTTACTAGCTATAGCAAGCCAGTTGATAAGTCACTTATAGTAAGTTAAATATCTACTTGGGACCATAAAAATAAAGTGTTACCATTATGCTTATTATTATCCATGGAAATTCTGTTATCATTCACCATCATGTTGTTCCAAAACTGTATGTCTTTCTTTCTTGCATGCAACACAATAAGGAGATTTTATACAGAATGTTTGCCTCAGTCACCATTTACTTTCACTTTTGAAAGTGAACGGTGACCGAGACTGTGGGTCTCTTTCTGTCTAACATATTTTGTGTTCCACAGAATACACAAGGTAGCACTGGTTTGGAACAACATGGAGAAATGATGACAGAGTATTAAATTATGGCTGAGCTATCACTTTAAAGGGATAGTTCACCCAAAAATGAAAATGATCTCATCATTTACTCACCCTCATGCCATCTCAGATATGTATGACTTCCTTTCTTCTGCAGAACACAAATTGTGATTTTTAAAAGAATATTAAAGCTCTGTAGGTCAGTACAATGCAAGTGAATGAGTGCCAACATTTTTATGCTCCAAAAAGCACATAAAGGAATCATAAAAGTAATCCATAAGACTCTAGTAGTTAAATCCATATCTTCAGAAATGATACGATAGGTGTGGGTGAGAAACAGATTAATATTTGTCATTTTTTTGCTAGACATTCTTCTTCCTGCCCAGCAGGGTGTGATATGCAGAGAAGAATGTGAATCACCAAAAACATAAGAAGAAGAATGTGAACATGATCTGTTTCTCATCCACACCAATCACATAACTTCTGAAGATATCGATTTAACCACTGGAGTCTGATGGATTACTTTCATGCTGACTTATGTGATTTTTTTTTTTTTTTTTGCTTTAAAATGTTGGCACCCATTCACTAGCATTGTATGGACCGGAAGAGCTGAGAAATTCTTCTAAAAATCTTCATTTGAGTTCAGCAGATGAAAGAAAGTCATACATATCTGGCATGAGGGTGAGTAAATGATGAGAGAATTTTCATTTTTGGGTGAACTATCCCTTTAACATGTAGATTATGGTCAGATGAGGGGGCTATGCATCCAGAAACACTACCAAGCTTGTATTAGAGTTTAAAGATACTAAAGTATAACAAATAAATACAATAATGTACATATGATAAAATGTGTTTACTCTTTATATTAACATATATATTAAAAATGACAAATAGAATGAAGATTTATTGTGTTAATAAATCATTTAATAAGAATAACAAGGCCCAAGTATTTAAAAATTTAATATGTGACGTTGTTTCTGCGACAGCCCCAGATCTCCGATACTCAGTGTATACGTCAGCTTCCAAATTCACTCACTCATTTCGATCAATCTCTGCTGAGATATAGTGCACTCATTCTCTATTTCCTATGTAGTGAATAGCAGTGAGTGAACGATTGTGGACACAGCCACTCTCTTTGCCATACAATCGCCTCATGCCCACACATCTCGCTGTGCACACGCAGAAATGCTGTCTGTTCGCACTCCAGTTGTCAATCACGTGAACGGCAGAGCAAAAGACATGTACATTTAATGGATGCTTACATGGATTTATTCAGTTAATCAGCCCGAAGTAGCTGCGATAGTTGCCAGTATCCTTCCGCGAGGGTGTGGGGTATATGCGTAAATACTGCTCATGACATGTGGATGCGGGAAAAAGCGCACTGATATATTGCTGCACTGATTTAAAATGTACACTTAAAAACTGATGTCATGAGAGCCCAGTTACAGAATCACCCTAAAAATGACCATCACCATGTCACAGAAAAGCCTGCGTTATCATTAGAGCCACAATCTGCCTCAGTGTGCAATGCATGACGAAACTATTATTTATCACTGTTTGGAGCAAAGAAAGTGTTTCACTTTGTTTGAAGAGCTCAATGCTGCAGCAGTGATGGACTCGGATTGAGTGAAAGTCTGTGAAAGTGCGCACAGCTGTGTGAAAACGGAATCAAGATGGCGCCGAGTATGGCTGCTGCGTTGCGAGCTCCGACACAACATAGCAATGGTTTGTTTGTTTTGTTTACAATTCTTATGTTTTTTGTCTTGGATGTTGTCTGCCTTATTGTCTATGACAGACAAACACTTTTGGACATTGGTTCAGCGATCTCACACCGAAAACCGGACTTCACATTCCTCAATGCCGACCCGCTGTTTACAAACACGCAAGCAGAGCCCTTTGTCTGGGCAGCACGGCTGCGGAAACGCAGGAGGAAAAGGGGAAACAGAGCCGGCGTTCTCATCAGAGTAAGACGCCGTGCAAATCGACCCCCGCTACCCACTATTCTACTGGCAAATGTTCAGTCTCTGGATAACAAGCTCTGCGAGCTGAAAGCGCGGATCTCTTTCCAACGAGAGACGAGGGACTGCTGTATTATCTGCCTTACGGAAACTTGGATGTCTGCGGAGATTCCAGACTCAGCCATTGAACCCGCGGGGTTCTCCATGCTCCGAGCGGACAGAGCGAAAGACCTCTCAGGTAAAACTAGAGGAGGTGGTGTATGTTTTATGATCAACAAATCCTGGTGTGATCAGAGGAACGTACATTCCATCAAGTCTTTCTGTTCTCCTGATCTGGAATTTCTTATGCTTCTGTGTCGACCATTCAGGCTACCGAGGGAATTCACAGCGGTCATTATCACTGCTGTGTACATCCCCCCACAAGCCGACACAGACCGGGCACTCAAGGAACTGTATGGGAGTATAAGTGAGCAGGAAACCGCGCACCCTGAGGCCGCGTTCATTGTGACAGGGGACTTTAATAAAGCCAGTTTAAAATCAGTCGCACCAAAATATCACCAGCACATTAGTTTCAACACACAAGGGGACCGGGTTTTGGACCATTGCTACTCTCCGTTCCGGGATGGCTACAAATCCCTCCCCCGCCCACCATTTGGCAAATCGGACCACTCTTCCATTCTGCTTCTGCCCGCTTACAGGCAGAAATTGAAACAGGAAGCACCCACCCTCAGAACTATCCAGTGCTGGTCGGACCAATCAGACTCTACGCTACAAGACTGTTTTGATCGCACGGACTGGGAGATGTTCCGGTCCGCCTCTGATGACGACATCAAGCTTTACGCTGATAGCGTAATGTGTTTCATCAGAACGTGCGTAGAGGAAGTGATTCCGACCAGAACTGTGCGAATCTATCCGAATCAGAAGCCGTGGATCAATAGCGATGTTCGCGCGGCACTTAATGTGCGGACCTCCGCTTTTAATTCCGGGAACGCGGAGGAGCATAAACAAGCCAGTTATGCCCTCCGAAAAACTATCAAAACAGCAAAACGCCAGTACAGGAGCAAGATTGAAGGACAGTTTAACACCACCAACTCTAGAAGCATGTGGCAGGGAATTAACATCATCACGGACTTTAAAGGGAATAAAAACTCCGCCATGAACACCGCTGCCTCTCTCCCGGATAAGCTAAATACTTTTTATGCTCGTTTCGAGGGAAATAACACCGCCCTCGCGGAGAGAGCTCTCACGGCCGAAGCTACAGAGGTTAGTTCACTCTCCGTCTCTGTAGCGGATGTAACCCGATCCTTCCGACGGGTGAATATCCGCAAAGCCGCGGGTCCAGATGGCATTCCGGGCCGCGTCATCAGAGCATGCGTGAACCAGCTGGCTGGTGTTTTTATGGACATTTTCAACCTTTCCCTCTCTTTGTCTGTAGTCCCCACATGCTTTAAAACATCCACCATTGTGCCTGTTCCAAAACAATCAAAAATAACTTGTTTAAATGACTGGCGTCCTGTTGCTCTGACCCCCATCATCAGCAAATGTTTTGAGAGACTAATCAGAGATTACATCTGCTCTGTATTACCACTCAATCTTGACCCGCTGCAGTTTGCATACCGCAACAACCGCTCCACTGATGATGCCATTGCATCTACAATACACACTGCTCTCTCCCACCTGGAAAAAAGAACACTTATGTGAGAATGTTGTTTGTAGACTACAGCTCAGCATTCAACACCATAGTGCCCTCCAAGCTAGATGAGAAACTCCGGGCTCTGGGCTTAAACAGCTCGCTGTGCAGCTGGATCCTGGACTTCCTGTCAAGCAGACGCCAGGTGGTTAGAATAGGTAGCAACATCTCCTCATCACTGACCCTCAACACTGGAGCCCCGCAGGGCTGTGTTCTCAGCCCACTACTGTATTCCCTGTACACACATGACTGTGTGGCAACACATAACTCCAATGCCATCATTAAGTTTGCTGATGACACGACGGTGGTAGGTCTGATCACTGACAATAATGAAACAGCCTACAGAGAGGAGGTGCACACTCTGACACACTGGTGTCAGGAACACAACCTCTCCCTCAACGTCAGTAAGACAAAGGAGCTTGTGGTGGACTTCAGAAGAAAAGACAGAGAACACAGTCCCATCACCATAAATGGAGCACCAGTGGAGAGAGTCAGCAGCTTCAAGTTCCTGGGTGTCCACATCACTGAGGAACTCACATGGTCCGTCCACACTGAAGTCGTTGTGAAGAAGGCTCATCAGCGCCTCTTCTTCCTGAGACGGCTGAGGAAGTTTGGAATGAACCGCCACATCCTCACACGGTTCTATACCTGCACTGTGGAGAGCATCCTGACTGGCTGTATCTCCGCCTGGTACGGCAATAGCACCGCCCACAACCGCAAAGCACTGCAAAGGGTGGTGCGAACTGCCAAACACATCATCGAAGGTGAGCTTCCCTCCCTCCAGGAAATATATACAAGGCGGTGTGTGAAAAAAGCTCGGAGGATCATCAGAGACTCCAGCCACCCGAGCCATGGGCTGTTCTCACTGCTACCATCAGGTAGGCGGTATCGCAGCATCAGGACCCGCACCAGCCGACTCCATGATAGCTTCTTCCCCCAAGCAATCAGACTTCTGAACTCTTGATCTCCCACGATCAAAATACATCAGCCCTGCACTTTATTACTCTTTTATCTCACACCGGACTGTCATAAATTATATTACTGTTATTATATTATGTCTCTCTTAACAACTGACTATCAACCGACAGCCTGAATGTCAATACAGTACAATACTGTACATTCTATATATATATATATATATATATATATATATATATATATATATATATATATATATATACTTTTTCTATATATATTTTAATTTTTCATTTGTATTGAATAATGTGTATCTATATAGTATCTATATAGTAAAAAACAAAAAAACAAAAACAGCATATTGCATACTGTACAGTGTATGTTATTATTTGTATATTGTTGAGTGTAATTATGTGAATAACATGTTTAAATTGTGTTGTGTTAATTTGATGTTTTAAGTTGAGTGTAATTATGTGTATAACAGATGCTTAAATTGTGTTGTGTTAATTTGATGTTTTAAGTTGAGTTTAATTATGTATAACAGATGTTTAAATTGCGTTGTGTTAATTTGATGTTATTGTAAATTGGTATATGTCTCATCACTGTCACGACTGCTATGTTGATCGGAACTGCACCCAAGAATTTCACACACCATTGCACTTGTGTATATGGCTGTGTGACAATAAAGTGATTTGATTTTGATTTGATTTTGATTTGAACTTCTGCTGTGGTAAAAGTCCCATTCAATAATCTCTCAATAAATGACACTGTAAATGATCTCAGTTCGTGGACAATGGAGGAGACGGCGAAGCAGGTTCAAGGTCATGGTTTTTAATTGTCAGCTTCACACAATCGACGGTAACCGTCAAAACAAATAACTAGTGTATAACTTAATGAAAAGTACTCTCTCAGTTTGCAGAAGTTGCTTGCTGGTCACTCTCTCTTTCCTCTCTGACACTCTGGCATGCCTTTTCAGATCTCCCTCTGCCATCACTATAATGAGAGACAGGTGTTAGAGATAATTATGACCAAGGTGACGAGACTTACCGCTCTCCCTCTCCCGCAGACTGACACATGACCATGCCACATGCCCCCACCGCTGACTCAGGCCGGGGCAACATCCGGCCTGCCTACTCCCCCCCGATTTCTGGAGAGAAAGTCAGCCACAACCATCTGCGTCCCCAGTCTGTGGATCACCTTGAACTTAAAGGGCTGGAGAGCCAGATACCAACGGGTGATCCGCGTGTTAGTACCCTTCATATGGTGGAGCCACTGCAGAGGAGCGTGATCTGAACAGAGGGTGAAGGCCCACCCCAGCAGGTAGTAGCGGAGGGTAAGAATATCCCACTTAATCGCAAGACACTCCTTCTCGATGGTACTATATTTTGTCTCCCTGAAGGAGAGCTTGCGACTAATAAATAGCACTGGCCGTTCCTCCCCCCACCTGCTGTGAGAGCACTGCGCCCAGCCCCCGTCAGATGCATCATTCTGAAAAATAAAGGGGAAAGAGAAATCAGGTGCATGTAAAAGCGGCCCCCCACACAGTGTGGACTTTACCTTAAGGAAGGCCTGTTGGCACGACTCTGCCTTACCCCCTTTTTGGTCTTGGGTGCCGGGCAGGCTGCGATCACTGTGGTTTTGTCAACCTGTGGACGCACCTGCCCGTGACCCAAGTGGAACCCCAGATAACTAACTTCCACCTGCCCAATTGCACACTTCTTCGGGTTGGCCGTGAGTCCCGCCTCTCTCAGGACAGCCCCCAGATGTTGCATATGCCGCTGCCAATCATTATTGTAAATGATGATGTCATCTAGATATGCGGCGGCATATGCCGTGTGTGGTCTGAGGACCTTGTCCATATGCGCTGAAATGTGGCCAGGGCTCCGAACAAACCAAACGGAAGCATCGCAAATTGGTGTAATCCGAACGGTGTGGAAAAAGCTGTCTTTTCTAGGGATATTGGAGTTAAAGGGATCTGCCAATAACCCTTCGTTAAGTCCAGCATCGAGTAAAATTGAGCCGTGCCCGATCCGATCAAGTAACTCGTCAATTCGCGGCATTGGATAAGCATCAAATTTAGACACCGCGTTCACTTTCCGGTAGTCAACACAGAAGCAGACCGAGCCATCGCTCTTCGGTACCAGAACTACCGGGCTGGCCCAATCGCTGTGCGACTCTTGTATTACACCCATTTCAAGCAATGCCTCTAATTCTTTCTGAACAATCTATTTCTTGTGTTCAGGAAGATGATAGGGATGGCTACAAACCACCACCCCTGGGGTGGTCTCGATATGGTGTTCTATGAGGTTCGTGCGACCGGGTAGGTGTGAAAACATGTCCTCGAATTCCGCTTGCAATCTGGCAATATCTGTAAACTGCGACCATGAGAGGTGGTCTCCGCAAGGGACCAGGGTGAATGAACTTGCTTTGGGAGATACCTCCGGCCCGAGCTCCGCCCTCTCCGGATCTACCGTCGCCAAGGCTACAGGCACTGCCTCCCTCCATGGTTTGAGGAGGTTGAGGTGGTAGGTTTGACGTGCCCCTCCCCTGTCCATTCGTCTAACCTCATAATCGAGATCTCCGACTCGTTGTGTGACCTCAAAGGGTCCTTGCCACTTGGCGAGTAATTTGAAGCTCGAGGTGGGCAGCAATACATGCACTTTATCTCCCTGTGCCAATTCCCATAGTCGAGTGCCCCTGTCGTACAGTCGGCGTTGACGTTCTTGCGCTCTGAGCAAATTCTCCTGTGTTACCTGCCCCAAAGAGTGGAGTTTTGCTCTATGGTCAAGAATGTATTGAATTTGATTTTTACTATTCAAAGGTCCTTCCTCCCAAGCTTCCCATATGACGTCAAGCACGCCACGTGGCCGGCGCCCATACAGTAGCTCAAACAGGGAAAACCCGGTGGAGGCTTGCGGGACCTCTTGTACTGCAAACAGCAGGGGTTCGAGCCACTTATCCCAATTCTTAGCGTCTTCATTTATGAACTTACAAATTCATGTTTTTTAAGGTCTTATTAAATCGTTTGACCAACCCATTGGTTTGCGGGTGATAAACGCTGGTGCGAATCAACTTAATGCCTAATAATTCATATAGTTCACAATGTGTACATGACATGAATGTTGTGCCTTGATCAGTGAGGATTTCCTTTGGAATCCCCACTCGGGAGATAATTTTGAAGAGTGCCTCCACAACACTACGTGCTGAGATGTTGCGTAGATGCACTGCTTCCGGATATCGCGTTACATAATCCACCAGAATTAATACAAAGCGATGGCCACGTGCAGTCCGCTCTAATGGCCAGACGAGGTCCATGCCAATTCTCTTGAAGGGGACCTCAATCAACTGCAGAGGGCGCAATGGCACTTTTGGGGTGGCCGATGGATTCACCAACTGGCATTCATGGCATGCCTCACACCATTTGTGAATGTCCCTGTGAATACCTGGCCAAAGAAACGGGCCATTATACGGTTCAAAGTCTTTTCGTGACCTAAGTGGCCAGCCATTGGATTATAGTGAGCCGCCTGGAAGAGTGTTTCCCGACGGCTCTTTGGCACTAACAGCTGAGTTGTATTCTCTTTGGTTTGAGTGTCCTGCGTCACACAATACAACCGCTCTTTGATAATAGAAAAGTACGGGTATGTGAGCGCAACACCGGGCTGGAGCTGTTGACCATCAATTACTTTTAATTGGTCAAATGCTTGCTTGAGGGACTCATCATGTGACTGTTCCAGAGGGAAATCCCCCTCAGGAAAGCCCCTAAGAATGTGAATTCCCTCGTCTGCATCATCCTGACGCAGAGCCGATGTTGACGGCCCTGGCACCGCCTCACCAGCCATAGTATCGCACATCAAACCCCACGCCACTACTTTGCAGGACCCATCCACACACATTACCCTCAATAGATTCTTAAAGCCAGGCCAATTGGTTCCCAGAATTAGTGGATGGGTGAGGCAGGAATTAACCGCAGTCTCGACTCTATGCCTTTTTCCCCTGAATCGTATCTCAGTGGTAACCACCGTATACTTGTGAATGTCACCATGCACACACCTCACCCTTACCCATTTATTTTTATCCAATGCCCTGCCTTGCACCAAGCGTTGGTGGATCAAGGTTTGAGAAAAAACCTGTATCCACCAAAGCTTGATGTGTATCCCCTTTTATCCAATACACCACTGCCTGATCGGGGGCAGCCTGTGGAGCATCGGGGATCTGGACCAGTGTCCCCACCTCCATCACTGGACACCGTTCCTGGCTGTGTCTGGTTTCCCCACAGCTCCAGCAGACCGGACCAGGTCTTCCTTCCGCACTTGTGGGGGGCGGTCTCGCCAACCTGGAGGGTATAGCGGAGGGAGACGGGGGGTAGGAGAGACAGACAAGGGGAGGGTCCTCTGGACTGGGGATGGGGTTTGGGGGGGGCTCCTCCCCACCTCCGAGGAGCCAGAACTGGGCGGGAGTGAGGGGGATGGGGGGAGGGGGGGAACATGAGGCACAGGGGGTGGAGAGAGAGAAGAGAGAGAAGAAGTGACTGCTTCGTCGTCTCCTGGGTACGCCGCCATGTAGTCCTCTGCCAGCTGGACGGCTTCCTCCGATGACACCGGGCGGTGGCACTGGACCCACTTGGACATGCCTCGGGGATGTTGGGAGATGAACTGCTCCAGTACCACCAGATCAACGACTTCCATGATGCTGCGGGTTCCCCCCACCATCAACCATTTCCGGCAGGCGTCACGGAGCTGCTGTGCAAAAGCGAATGGGCGGTCGTCCTTCCCAAAGCTCAAAGAGCGGAAAAGCTGTCGACTCTGTCAACCTGTTACTGGATGGTCTTTCTCAGGTGACTGTAATCCAGGAGCCTGGCGGCGGGAAGTTGTTGTGCCGCCAGCTGCGCCTCCCCGGAGAGCAGGGGCAACAAGCGGGCCACCCACTGATCGGGAGGCCACCTCCAAACCTCTGCGGTCTTTTCAATGAGGTCGAGGAAGGCCTCCGGATTATCGTTTAGCCCCATCTTCGTCGGGGCCACCGGTGGAACAGACTCCGAGGAGGTAGCAGCGCCAGCCCCCTCCCTGGCGATCAAGCTCTGGAGCACCTGCCGGTCCTCTGCTTGTGCCTGGAGCAGGACTTGAAAGTGTTGTTCCTGCTCCCGGCGTACCTCCATGAGAGCTTGATGTTGTGACTGCTGGATACTGATGAGGGTCTTGAAGACTTCGCCCAGAGGTGAGGACTCCTTAACAGAATTTATTACAAAATTATTATTTTGATAAAAAATCATTTAGATATAAAAGCAGCAAAGGAGCCTTTTACCACACACCTGGATAAAAAGCTCCGGAGCACAGAGAGCTTTTTACCACAATAGTAAAGTAAATACTATAGCAGTAGCAAGCTATGTTTTGAGGAACATTTAAATAAATACTTACTCAAAAATAACTACTTCAGCAACTGTTGTACCATTTTCTGTTTATTTCACTGTAAGAAATTAGCATTATATATATATATATATATATATATATATATATATATATATATATATATATAAAATTTATAAACATGCAATTTAATAAATATTTAACTTATGGAACATTTAAGTTTCTGTAAAATCACATTTCACACTTGATGATGACTAAATTTCCGTTTTTCATGAAATCAATTAAAATTCTACTTAGTGAAGTGGTTTGCTTATTTTCCTTCCCACTGTTCAGCTTAGTGACCACACATCACAGTAAATAGTCCAAACAAATTTTATTTGAACAAAACACAGATGCATAATGAATGTATAATAATTTTTAAAGAGGTCAAATTTGTTTTAAATTCGATATTTGTTGAATATTCGCCTAGGGTGCATAAAGGACCATCTGAAAAGTCCACACACTGTGCTAAAATGTCGCTGGCATCCAAGCATTTATTCACCTGACTTGCATGTTCTGTCTATGAAACACTCATGGAAAAACATGTTAGCCTATTGAAAAACATGTCTAAAGGCTGTAGTTTGTATGTTTCTGCTTCAGGTTTATGTAAAGCAGCGTTTGGCAACCTATGGCACGTGTGCCAATGCTGAAAGAGAGGAGTAGACTATTTTATTCAGATGAAATTCCACACCTGCATTCCAATCTACAACTTGATGTAATCCTTCCTTATGATCATGCAGCGTGTTTTAAACAAAAAAACAACAACAACAAAAAAAAAAAAAGCTTTAACAATATTTTCACAGTGGTGGCAACGTGACGCCATGGGAGGGTCAGACGTGTGAATGGCGAGCTCTGCACACTTTGCTAGTTTTTCATTCTTTTTTGTGTCATAAACCAGTGAGATTCGATACACACTGTTCCACAACTGTTTTGTGAGGTCAGTATGTCAAAGAATTCAAAATCCTTGGGCTCTGGAGACATTAAAAGACACTTAAGTGCTCAAGCTGACAACCCTGACAGGGCCGCAGACCAGGGACTCAGTTTGGATTGTGCGGTGGGAGAAATTCAGCGTCAACTCTCCAGCATGTTGGCAATGCTGGCGAAGGTCGTAGTAGACTTGGAGGATCTTGCTGTAATACGTCGATCAATCACTTCCATGGAGATTAAATTCACTGAGTTGGTTACAAGAATCGGGGATGTCGAGAAACGAATCGATTATCTGGAGTCATCGGAGAGGGAATTAGCTGCTAATCCGCTAGTGACCAAAGTAGATTTGGAATGTGTTTGGGAAAAACTGGAAGACCTTGAGAATCATAATTGGTGAAACAATGTCCGAATTGTTGGAATTCCTGAGAATGAAGAAGGCTGAGTTGGAGTTTGTTTTGTGGAATAACACTCTTTCGGGACAGTTGTGGATGAATCTGCACGTTCCTTGTGTTTATGCCTCCTATTGGCTGGAGTTTGTTTTGTGGAGTATTTTTTGCAGGACATTGGAAGGATTAGGTCATCTGCTGCACTTATGCACAGCCGGCTCATTCCAAAGACATTCTCTCTTAGCTCAGCAGAGACTGCATGAGATCCGCCTGAATCACAATGAACAAAACAACCTGAGTCTCTTTATTCTGGACGATAATTAGTCATGAGATCTTCATGAAATTCTCATTATTCTGCAAACAGCATCTAAAAGGAATCCATGAATGTTGTACTTCGCTGAAGTTAACCCTCTGAAATGTACAGAATGCATTTAGATCCACAATGTACATAATACCTAGCCTTGCTAGATAATTCTGAAAATTACTTTGACCTGTGATTACTTTTATAACTGACAAATGAATGATTATAGCCGATGTACCTTTTAAAATATGTGTAGTGATTTGTAATCACTTCTAACTAACAAATCGATGATTATAATCTTTAAATCTTGTACTATTCAAGGCTTCACCTGTTAAAATACCCCGACAATCAGGTTTCTCATAATGTGTAATGTATTATCCATGTTGTAAAACCAATGAATTAACCAGTATGATTGGTAATCAGGGATTTTCATGTTTTGTTACTTACTCATGTAATATTTATGAAAGTATGTCATATTTAGTATATAAATGCTTGCTTGTTTACGTAGAGAATGTTGATGACAACGAATGTCATGTCTCTTGCAACGTTTTCAAGATATAAAGTTCATGATTAAACATTCACTATTTTGAGCGGGAGTTGAAAGAATCCTGTACACACAAAGGATTGTAAATCAACTCTGAAAAGGACAAACCAGTCAACCATGTGACTCTAAAAAGTCACTTCTGATTGGCTCAGGATGCCTTTGGGGTGCGGCCAATTTCAGATCAAATGTTTCCAAAACAGGAAGAAGGCTCTTCTTCTCTCTTGCAATGCTCTCTTGAACTCCCTTATGGTCTCCTCTTCTTCAGCTCTCTTGCTCTTCAGCTCCAGATCCTCCGTGCCATGTAGAGTCCAGGAAAACTCGGGACCCGGAGTCCCGAGGAAGCCTCTCACTCTCTGCTCTACGGTCCACACACCCAACGGGACTCGCGAGTCTTCCTTGTGGAAGGCCTTGCTTCAAAGCCCACTTTATCAGCAATCCAGACAATAACTATCCGATCATAACAGAGTCCAAGACATCGACGAAACGAACTTTCTTCAAACGCCAAAGAACCAAGCAACACAAGGAAACACAACACAAGGAAACGCAATGACACACAAGTACATCTCCAGACTTTTGCTCAAAGTGCTGGTGTATTAGTTAAATACTTTGGGTAATCCGATTGCAAATCGATTTAGACTCAAAGAAGGATAATTGGTTCTTAAGGCATTGTCAGCAGACTCCATAAAGTTCATTTTCTCTGTATTGATCATTTACTTCACATTCTGTCACTACTCACCAACCTGTTTCATGTCATATGTGTTAGATTAGTTTATGTTGAGAATAGCAATAATGTTTGTCTGTATTCAAAGATAATTTGACTGTGATATATTTTGATAAATAATCTCATCCCTGTTTATAAAAGATTTAGCTTCAAAGCTATACCTAAATATGTGTAATATTATTTTCAATAAGCCATGAGAAGAATATTACTGCAATAAGATAATTAATCATAATTCCCTTATTAAAGCTAATTCCTTACAATAGAAATTGTGAGCAGATACAATGAGACATTGTATTACGATTTTAATGGTGGAGAATTTTATTCAGACAAATAATCTAGTTATTTGTCATTTATCTAATTTATAATGGTTGTCGAACGCGACTAATTCCATTATAAATTTCCTTACATAATAATGTAGAATAAGAACAGTTTAATTTAATTCCTAGCTCACACATACTGTTTTCCTTACATAGAATGGTGGGAGTACACGGGTACTTTAATCCATCCCGCGTACATTTATACTACCCAAATTCCTTACATATAATGGTGGTCGAATGCGGCCAAGATTCGTAAACAAATTAATTAATTTATACAACCAAAATTTCCCGACAGACCTGTGTGATGTCTCAAGGCAGCTAGCAGATGTTCGGATTAGCCAGTTTGTCTGCTTCCTGACCTGGGCCCCAGTTAGTCACTATTAAGTCTACAAGCCATATTACTAGAAAGGAGAGTGGCACCTTCCCTGTAGGGATGGAGTTCGTCTCTCTTTAGTAGTTCAAGTTTTCCCCCAAAACTCTTCCAATAGTTTATGAATCCTATGCTATTCTCCGGACACCGCTCAGACATCCATCCATTCAGTGACACTAATCTACTATAAACCTCATCACCATGATGAGCAGGGAGAGGGCCAGAGCATATTATAGTGTCTGACATCGCTTTTGCAAGTTCACACACCTCTTTAACATTATCTTTAGTGATCTCTGACTGACGAAGCCAGACATCGTTAGTGACGACATGAATAACAATCTTAGAAATCTACGTTTACCATTGGCCAGCACTTGTAAATTTGATCTGATGTCAGATGCTCTGGTACCCCAAATGCATTTAACAATAGGGGCTAGAGTCTCTATTTCCACGTTCCTTATAATAGAGTCACCAAAAACAAAGGCGCTTTCAACATTATTCTCAGTGGGTGCATCACAGAGTAGGGAGAATCGATTGGAAATCCTAACAGGAACGGAAGAGAGGTGTCGCTTTGCGCTACGAGTATGCTGCTGAGACATCACTGAAACGCCCTGCTGCAGGAGCTCTACAGCCTGAACCAAAGTGTGTGAGTTGCTCGCTGTACTACCCGCATCCGAAACAGTATCTACTGGCTTCTCTTTCTCATTGACCTCCATTAGCATTCGGATGCGTGTATCTAACTCATTAACCTTATCTGTCAGCCTGACTAATTCCTTACATTTATCACATGTGAATTCCTCAGTGCTGACAGAAGAAGCTATTGGGGGGCCTGGGTAGCTCAGCAAGTAAAGATGCCGACTACCACACCTAGAGTCGCAGGGCATGCTGAGTGACTCCAGTCAGGCTTCCTAAGCAACCAGTTGGCCCAGTTGCTAGGGTAGGTAGAGTCACGTTGGGTTAACCTCTTCCTAGTCACTATAAATGTGGTTCTCACTCATGGTGGGGCACGTGGTGAGTTGTGCGTGGATGCCATGGAGAATAGCGTGAGCCTCCACACATGCTACATCTCCGTGGTAACGTGCTCAACAAGCCACATGATAAGATGCGTGGATTAATGGTCTCAGACCATATATATATATATATATATATTTAAATAGCTGAATGTTTTGTTTTCTTCATGATTTTCTTTCACTGAGACTTTCTTCTGCAAAACACAAAAGAAGAAATTTAAATGAATATCCCGGTCTGTTTTTTCAGTATAATACAGTATAAAAAGTAGTACATGTACAACTAGTACATGCGACTTGTCTGTCATATTCCAAATCTTCTGAAGTCATATGGCTTTGAGGAGAAACTACCCAAAAGTAATTTTTCAATGAAAATATTGATGTGCATTGTGCATTCATTAGCGGTATAAAAGAAACATATGTAAATAGGTCCATTTTGATTTCATGTTGACTAAGTATGTGAATAGGGATGCAGCCCTAGTATCTCTATTTGTGTTGAGCACTGCACAGATGTGTGCGCCGTTTAACCTGAGCTCTCATTTCACTTTGACATGAAAATGGTTTTACCGATCCACATGAATGATGAAAACTTGTTCATAAAAATCACCCAACACTAGTTTCGTTGTGATATTATTTTCAACACATTACCAAAAGACTTTCTTCTTGTCCATGTCTTTAATCTTGAGAAGTTGACAGGAAATGGATTGCTGTGCCTTTACACTCCAGAAAACAGGATCGGCTTGTGAACATATAGATGGGTGTGATGTAGGGTGCCGTTTTACCTAGTAAAGAGGTGGAGACAGGCCCTCAGGGACGAGTCCAACACTCATGCAATACATCCATCATGAAGGGCAATGGAAGGCGCAGGACCCATCCTCTTCTCGCAGAGACAACTGCAGCAGGAGAGATGAAAAGACAAGGTGGCTTTCAGAATGTGTCAGTCGCACGTGGAGGCAATGTGAACATCAGTTTCGCAACCAGCTGTGAGAGAATATTGTGTGATAGTCTGTATCCCCTGTACCCTGTATCATTTGCTGAGCATAATATCAGACTTGGTGCACAGCAGAAATTAGGAATGGACATGATGCCCACAAAAAAGCAAGTTAGAAGAGGTGTCCCTCAGTGCAGGAATAAGTACTCACCAAAAGCAAAGATATAAGATATACTTTGTGTATTTACATAACTACATTTACATAGTACTCAGTACACCCAAAAATATAAATTCTGCCATTTACTGACTGATTTTCTTCAGTAAAACACATGAAGAGACATTCTGAGAAATGAAATGAGTTTGTGCAAAACAGAAATGAGACAGTAGCACTTTAAGCATGCAATATGGATATTCTAAATGCATTATAAAACAATTCATAACATGCCTTACAATACATATTGTAACACATTGTATCTTTTCATAAATTATGATGCTTAAAACCTTTTAAGAGTGTAACACAATATAACACATGAAACAGAGTTTGGTCATCATGGATTATAATTTTTAATAATGTATTGTAACAGTTTTGAACATTATTCATGAGAGCATAAACTGAGCATACAATAGAATTCATGAGGTGTTCTGTAGGGCATTATGAATGTATAATATAGCAAGTTAAATGTAAGTATGTTTTGGAGTGCTTCAAACCCCCTTGACAGTAGGTAAATAAATTACTGTAACACAAACAGTTTTTTTATATATATATAAACATGACACTTATAATTCCATAAATAGATATATAAAAAAGAAGGAAAAAAAACAAAAACACTTATTTTGGCAATTAATATAGTTTATTAGTCCATACAGTTCATAACCGTAGGCTGTTTACAGTTGCCAAGCTACATCTCTGTATTCACATGTTCTGGACTTGAGTTTTGTATGAACTCTTTATTTTTAAATCATGTTTTAGTTCCTGGTCTTGTCTCTGGGTGCTTTCCATTCCAAAGGGTTCATCCCTATGCCCTAATCCCTTCAGAGGGTTTGCCCTCCAGAGTGAGAGCTTCGGAGGGTTGACGGGTGTAGGGCTCAAAAATATCAGTCATTCGTAACACACTTCAACGTCATATATCCCACCCAAATGAGCCGCTGCCATTGCACAAAGGCTGACGCTAATAAACATCACCTACACATAATCAGAAATATTTATACATGATTTTGCCTTACTAAATGCTTTCAGAATGCAAACAGAAAATAAATTATTTACATATTTATGATTTTATGGAGAAATTTAAGATTTATTTGGAAGAAGTTGTGTTTTATCTATTTTAATAAAAAATAAACCAATAAAAAAATGTACAGAGTTTTTATAAAAAATAAAAAAAACACTGTGTATAATTATTTTATTTACACTCCTTTAGAATTAAAGATCCATCCAGTGAATTTACAGTAAAACAAGTTATACAAACATTAGCCAGTTTCAAACAAAAAGCAAGGGGTTTCAAATAATTTTAAAGTTCATTATAATAATTAAAAACTTTTTTTAACACTTTATAATAACAGTACATGAATAATCATAAATTAATACCTGAATCAATAGTTACTTATATACTCTTTTAGGGAGAAATATACTCGTTTAGCGCTCAACGCGTGCTGTCAAAGTGCCCAGGGGCTTTCTCTGAAACCACTGTGATGCGCCGTGAAATCCAACAGCCGCAGAGATCGCTTGCTTTCTACAGAGGCGAATGGATTGGCAGTGGAATACATCAACACCGCTTGGCTCTGAAGAAAAAATCTGAATGAGTGGTTGCGAGTCAGCTCCTTTTATACCCGTATGTCCGTGGGAGTGGCATGCAAATTCCACTCGCCAATTCCCATTGGCCTTTTCTCAAAGATCAGAGGTGTTTGGTGCTCCCAAGGTTGACCCTTAGTGTTACTACATCGACACAACATCGAGTGAGTGACATATAGGGAACATGTGACATCCCTTCATCTCCATAGTTTAAAAAAGTTTTGGTAAAACTTTATAATAACAGTACATGAATAATTATGAATTAATACCTGAATTAATAGTTACTTTCATATGAATTAATGATTAGTTAAGGAATGGATTAATAAGGAACTAATGAAGAGCTAACATTAACTACAACATGAGTCATATGAATTCATGCATTTATAACGGTCACCTTAATTACATGTTAGTAGATGTTTGATAGGAAATAAACTAAATCAAACAACTTTATAAGAAAGAATGTGAAGAACTTCAACCTTGAATATATGTGCATTTTAATTTAATATAGTCATAATTACAATTTTTTATAACTTTTGATGTCTTCAGGTTCGCCACAAACATCAATGGATGACACAGGATTATTCTGTATAATTTACATTGATCATCCTTTTCAAATGTTGAACACATTAAAGGTATAGTTCTTCCATTTTTTACTCACCCTCATGCAATTCCAGATGTGACTTTGTTTTGTCTGCAGAACACAAATTAAGATTTTTTGAAGAATATCTCATCTCTGTAGGCCCATACAATGGATGATGCAAGTGAATGGGGACCACATTTTTGAAATTCCAAAAAGCACATAAAACAGCATAAAAGTAATATGTATGACTCCAGTGGTTTAATACATGTCTTCGTAAGTGATGCTATCGGGTTTGGGTGAGAATAAACCAAAATCTAACTAATTTTTCACTGTACATCTTGCCATTGCAATCTCTAGGCACAATCATGATTTCAAGCTCAATTACACTTTATAGTGCTTGACACATGCACAGAGTGCTAAATGGAGCAAGGAAGTGTAACTGAGTTTGAAATCACGATGGCCAAGGAAATTTATTGTGAAAAATGAGTTATATTTTGGTCTGATCTCACCGCAAACTAACTGGACAACTTTAGAAGACATGGATTAGTCGTATGAAGCCATGGAAGTCATATGCATTACTTTTATGCTGCATTTATGTGCTTTTTGGAGCCTACAAATTTTGGTCACCATTCACCATTTTATGGACCTACAGAGCTGAGATATTCTTCTAAAAATCTTTGTTTGTGTTCTGCAGAAGAAAAGAAAAGAAAGTCACATCTGCAATTATATGATGGTGAGAAAATGATGAGAGAATTTTCAATTTTGGGTGAACTTTTCCTTTAATGATTACCACCAATAATTATTCTTAATAATATCATTGATCTCAACCCGTTCTGTGTGATTCTCCATTCCTTTCCCTTCATACTCACCCTACCACCATCAGTCCTACCACTCAGTTCACTCATCATCCATACGCATTCCATGTCCACATCTCAGCTTTTACCTCATGTCAAACCAAATTTTGCTAAACAATATGTGATTTAACTGGGATGAATACTAGTGTAGTACATTTGTAGTTAATAGTAAGTTTATAATGATGTGCCACACCAAGTAAAGTCATGACACAATGCTACATTAACAAGTCATCAGTTGATGATAGTTCATGAGTAGTTAACAATGAGTTAATAATTATGTGCCAAACCAAGTCATGACATGATGATGCATTAACAAGTAATCAATTGAAGACAGTTCATGAGTAGTTAACAATGAGTTAATAATGATGTGCCACACCAAGTAAAGTCATGGACATGATGATGATGATGCATTAACAAGTCATCAGTTGATGATAGTTCATGAGTAGTTAACAATGAGTTAATAATTATGTGCCAAACCAAGTCATGACATGATGATGCATTAACAAGTAATCAATTGAAGACAGTTCATGAGTAGTTAACAATGACTTAATGATGTGCCCCACAATGTAAAGTCATGACATGATGATGCATTAAGAAGTCATGTATTCATGGGTAGTTAATGAGTTTGTAATGATACACATGCACTAAGGTGATCTTTACCCTTTTGCACCAGTGAAATAAAGACCAAGATTTTTTTAAGATCTGCTAATTTGAAAATACAAATCCACCAGCATATACACTATAACATTAAAAACCACAATATTTAAAGAGGAAAATACCTTTAATGTGAAGAAAAAAACAATACTGAGTCGTGTCAATCTTCAACCAAGATGCTTTAAATGAATGAAAATCCAAACATACCTATTTAGACAAACAAGTACTTTTAAATGATTTATAAGGTGTGTTTAATCTTTTTCTATCTCTCCTGATGTCAAATCGGAAATGCTAAAAATGGTAATGTTAGCAATTAATATATTCAATTTAAATAACAAAATGTATTGATATATGTTATTATTGAGACCAATAATTTTAGATTAAAAATGTCAGCATTACCATAGGAAATAGCAGCAAGCAACCAGCCAACACCAAGAGAGCGCTGCTTCTAAGTGCCCCATCAGAAACAAACTCTCCACATACTGTAGTTCAGGGCAGAAATGTAGCGAACTATCTGCACTTACACAAAGATGTTGATGATGATGATGATGATGATCCAATCTTTTATTTTTATTTTTTATTTTGAGTACTGAAGAAAATCACAAAGTAAAGAAATATTGAGAAATGATATATTTATATATATATATATATATATATATATATATATATATATATATATATATATATATAACAAAAACATATTGATCCAGCAACATAAAGACAACCTTTCCTATTTCTATGGTCTGGATGACAAGCAAATTGAGTGGTAGGGTGAGTATGAAATAAATTATTGTTGATCATTATTATTTTTGTGTTTTTCTACGTTTTTTATGTCCATTTAAAAAATGGCGAAATTATACTGCATCATTCAAAATGAAATTGCAGACAGCTAAAAGTATAAAATAATTTAATTATGACTATTAAATATGAATGTTTATTTCAAGGTTGAAGTACTTCACATTCTTTCTTATAAAGGCTGTTTGATTTAGTTTATTCCCTAATGTTAATTAATGCATTAACTATTGAACATGTATTAACATGCAATTAAGGTGGCTGTTATTAAAGCATGAATTCTTATGAGTCACATTGTAGTTATTGTTAGCTCTTCATTAGTTCCTGATTAGTCCATTCCTTAACTCATCATTAATTTATGCGGAAGTAACTATTAATTCAGGTATTAATTCATGATTATTCATGTACTGTTATTATAAAGTGTTACCAAAACTTTTTTAAACTATGGAGATGAAGGGATGTCACATGTTCTCTATATGTCACTCACTCGACGTTGTGTCAATGTAGTGACACTAAGGGTCACCCTTGGGAGCCCCAAACACCTCTGATCTTTGAGAAAAGGCTAATGGGAATTGGCGAGTGGAATTTGCATGCCACTCCCCCGGACATACGGGTATAAAAGGAGCTGGCTCACAACCACTCATTCAGATTTTTTCTTCAGAGCTGAGCAGTGTTGATGTATTCCACTGCCAATCCATTCGCCTCTGTAGAAAGCATGCGATCTCCACGGCTGGTGGATTTCACGGTGCATCACAGCAGTTTCTCCCCCTGTGATAAGTATGGAGAACGCCCCTGGGCACTTCGACAGCACGCATTGAGCTCTAAAAGAGTATATTTCTCCCTAAAAGAGTATATATTCCCTAAAAGAGTGGGCACTGACAGAAAGCGTCTTTTTCCGGTTATGTGCAATTCCTGGTTGCGATCATTATCTCTCTGCTTCTGATGGTCACGATCGCTGCCTTAGGTGTCTGGGCTCCAGACACGCTGAGACAGCATTCGTGGATGGTTCATGTCTGCACTGCGAGAGCATGACCATGGCCACATTGCGATCGCAGATTTCCTTCCTCAGAGGGAAAGCCACTCCAGCCGCTCCCCACCCCGGTTCTTCTGCCCGCAGTCTAAGGCTGACATGACCATGACGGTTAGTGCTGGGGGTGATTTGGGGACTTCAATGGGAGTAACTCTGCCGGGTGAATCCCCACGGACCTCCCATTCCCCAGCACGCTCGTGCGCCCCGGTTGAGCTCTGGGATGAATCAGGTGGCCTGCCTCATTGCGGGTTCAACTGCTCATTCGGCACTCAGGAGGAGGATGAGATCTTGATAGCAGCATTGGAGAGCAGGCTGCTTCAGTCCGATGTGGAGGACTCGGCTGTGCTTACGCCTTCGGGTGTGGTCGCTCAGTCTGAGGCTGACACCAAGCTGACGGCCATGCTTGGGCTGCCACGAGCGTCATGCTAGAGTGCAGCCCTCCGCCCCGCCCTGAACATTCGTGGCTTGACGATTAGGTCCTGGGACCCTGTCCCTTTCTTCCCGGAAGTGTATGAGGATCTCACGAGGTCATGGCGGGCACCTTTCACTGCCCGGACCCGGTCTCTGAGCTCCTCCACTCTCACTACCCTCGATGGTGGGGCTGCCAGGGGGTACTCGGCGATTCCAAAGGTGGATAAGGGAGTTGCGGTGCACCTGTGCCCGTAAAATGCTACCACCTGGCGGAACTGTCCAAGACTTCCATCCAGGGCCTGTAGGTTTACGTCGTCACTGCCGACTAAGGCTTATAGTGCTGCTGGATAGGCTGCCTCCGCCCTGCACACCATGGCTCTCCTGCAGGTGCACCAAGCCAAGGCGTTAAGAGAACTGCACGAGGGTAGTTCTGACCTGGGATTGATGCAGGAGCAATCTCGCCCTCTGGGCGACGAAGGTCATGGCACGGACTCTCGGGCAGGCGATGTCCACCTTGGTGGTCCAGGAGCGGCACCTATGGCTCAACTTGGTCGAGATGAGGGAGGCTGACAAGGTACGGTTCCTTGACGCCCGCGTCTCCCAGGTTGGCCTATTCGGCAACATCGTCAAGGAAGCAGATGGAGGCCATCCAGTATAACCTGCCCCGGTGCGGATCAAGATCCCCCCATCTCATGGCACGCCGCCAAGAACCCGAGGAAGGCTTCTAGGTGCCCCTGAGATGGACAACACAGGCACATGGAGACCTGCTGAAGGCCTAGAGATGGTAAGCAGACTACTCCATCCCCTGGTGGAGGGCCAGGAGGAGAATCCTTTGTTGCCTTTTCTTTGATTTGCCACATGTCCGAAAGGCTGCGGTACCCACATTTTCAGAAAAGGAGCATTTTCCTCATTTCCTCGGTCACACACCTGGTGTTTATGGCCATCATTATTGTGATCACTGGACACCGCACATTATGGCAGGCACGATGCTGCGGAGGCGGGCCCCCTGCCCCTGCGCGCCCAGCTGCAGCACAACACACCCATGCCCGGGCAGTTGTGACATATTACGAGGACGGTTCCCTCCTCCCCTGTCACTGACCAGTCCTATGGTGGGTACCCGGAGCCAGGTAAGTGCTTCAATGTCCCCAGACTCAGCACAGCCATGAGTTCAGGGTCCGAGCCCCCTCAACGTGTTGCCTCCGGCTCTGCCCCGCCGCGAGGCCCCACCCACTGGTACGTCCGATGCGATTGTCTCCTTGGTCCCCCTCACCTGGTTCTTGGGGACGTGGCTTGCGCTCCCCAACCCATCACGATGGCTGACCGGGACCGTCTGACTTGGCTATGTGATTCAGTTCGCCAATTTGGTCAAACGCAGGTAGGCCTGTTCGCTTCCCAGGAATCCTTCAACTGCCCACTCTGGTACGCCCTGACCAAGGCTACCCTTGGCACAGATGTGCTGGCATACAGCTGGCCCCGGGGGCCGCGCTAGTATAGGTTCCCCCAGTGAGCCTACTTGCACAGACCCTGTGCAAGGTCAGGGAGGACGAGGAGTAGGTCCTCCTAGTGGCATCCTACTGGCCCACCCAGACTTGGGTCTTGGACCTCACATTCCTCGCGACAGCCCCTCCCTGGCAAATTCCCCTGAGGAGGGTTCTCTTCTCTCAGGAATGGGGCACCATCTGGCACCCACAACCAGATCTCTGGAATGTCCATGTCTGGCCCTTGGACGGACTAAGTGGTGTTCTTCCCGACACTAAGACCCCCAGAGATGCACAATCGGGTCGGTGCTTTCCTTCCTGCAGGAGAGGCTGGTGGGGTGATTGTCCCCCCACCTTGAGGGTGTACGTAGCCGCTATGGCGGCGCACCACAATGCAGTTGATGGTAGGTCTCTCGGGAAGCACGACCTGATCATCCCTCATGGAATCTCTCCATGGTCCTGCAGGGCCTGCGGGGAGCCCCGTTTGAGCCCTGGAGTCAGTTGAGCTAAAGGCAGTCTCTTGAAGACTGCCCTCCTGACTGAGCTCATGTCCATCAAGAGAGTAAGGGAAATTAGAGGGTTCGTGGAAATTGGCCCATTCATTTCATTTGCGAGGAAGGCCTCGGTGAGGGCGTACCAGAGCGGGCAGTGGGAGGATTCTTGGGAGGCGAACAGGTGCACCTGTGCCTGACCGAATAGACTCCAAATCAGCTGGACCACCTGAAGGTGGAGTCTCCACTCTCCCTTGAGGGTAATCTGTTGTTACGGCACGTCCGCCGAAGTGTTGAGGTTGCCCGGGATGTGAGTGGCTTGCAGCGACTTGGTGCTGCTAACTCCGTTGGAGGAGACGGTGGGCGAGTTGTGACATACAGCGGGAGCGCAGACCGCCTTGGCGGTTGACATATGCTACCGCTGCCGTGCTGTCTGTCCGAACTAGCACGTGCTTGCCCTGGATCAACGGCCGGAACCTCCGCAGGGCGAGCAGAATTGCCAGTAACTCAAGGCAGTTGATGTGCCAACGCAGCCGCGGACCCGTCTAGAGGCCAGCGGCTGTGTGCCCGTTGCCAACAGCGCCCCAGCCCATTTTGGAGGCATCTGTCGTGACCACGATGTGCCTGGAGACCAGTTCTAGGGGAACCTGCTCGTAGAACCGAGAGGTCGGTCCAAGGGCTGAAAAGACGGTGACAGACCGACGTAATGGCCACGCGGTGTGTCCCGTGGTGCCATGCCCGTCTCGGGACTCAAGTCTGGAGCCAGTGCTGAAGCGGCCTCATATGTATCAACCTGAGCGGGGTGGCCACCGCAGAGGATGCCATATGCCCCAGGAGCCTCTGAAAAAGTTTCAGTGGAACCGCTGTTTTCTGTTTGAACGCCTTCAAACAGGCCAGCACCGACTGGGCGCGCTTGTTCGTAAGGTGCGCCATCAAGGAGGCTGAGTCCAACTCCAAACTGAGAAAAGAGATGCTCTGAACCGGGAGGAGCTTGCTCTTTTCCCAGCTGACCCGAAGCCCTAGTCGGCTGAGGTGTGAGAGCACCAGGTCCCTGTGTGCGCATAACACATCTCGAGAGTGAGCTAAGATTAGCCAGTCGTCGAGATAGTTGAGAATGCGAATGCCCAACTCCCTTAACGGGGCAAGGGCAGCCTCTGCGATCTTCTTATAGACGCGAGGAGACAGGGACAGGCCGAAAGGGAGGACTTTGTACAGATACGCCTGACCCTCGAACGCAAACCGCAGGAAGGGTCTGTGTCGAGGAAGAATCGAGACGTGAAAGTACGCATCCTTCGGGTCTACCGCCGCGAACCAATCTTGATGCCGGATGCTCGCTAGAATGCATCTTTGCGTCAGTATCTTGAACAGGAGTCTGTGTAAGGCCTGGTTCAGTACTCGCAGGTCCAAGATTGGCCGCAACCCACCGCCTCTTTTTGGTACAATGAAGTAGGGGCTGTAAAACCCCTTCTTCATCTCGGATGGAGGGACAGGTTCTGTCGCGTCCTTCCGTAGGAGGGTAGCGATCTCCACGCAAGGTAGCAGCGTTTCCGACTTTCAGCAAGGTGAAGTGGACACCACTGGACCTGGGCGGATGCCCGGTGAAGTGAATCGCGCAGCCGAGTTGGACGGTCCGGACCAGCCCTCGTGACGGACTGGAAAGCGCAAGCCATGCGTCCAAGTTCCGTGCAAGGGGGACCAAAGGGACAACGTCATCGGATGTACCGGCGGGTGGGGCCTCGCAGCGGGGTGGAGCTCGAGGTGCCACACCACATCGTGGCCATGCTGAGTCCGAGGACATCGAAGCACTTACCTGGCTCCTTGTGACCACCCCTGGAACAGCCTGGGATGGGGGAGGAAGAGGCCTGTCCTCATGACCCATGGAGACTGTCACATCGGGGGCGGATTTGTGCCACAGCTGGGCGTTCAGGGCGGGAGACCGCTGCTGGAGCGCCAACCTGCCAAATGGAGTGGTGGACGGTGGTCGTGATGCCAGCCGTACACACCGGATATGTGACCCAGGGAACAAGGAAACCACTCTTGCGGAGCTCTTGAGTACTGCAGCCACTTGGGCATGCAGCGCAATTAAATGCAAAAGGTAACAAAAAGATGAAGATCTGCTTACCAGCTCCAGAGCAGCGGGTTTTGTTGTCCCTGGGTCGCCAGTCTCAGGGGCGCTTCGAAGACCTCCGTGGGTTCTTCGGTGCCGGCTGTGAGACGGGTGGTGTCAGCTTCCTGCGGTGGGCTCCACGCCGGGGCCAGGAGAGCCATGGCGTGCATGGCGGAGGCGGCTTGTCCAGCAGCGCTGTAGGCTTTGACCGTCAGAGACGACGTAAACCTACAGGCCTTGGATGGGGGCTTTGGGCACCCGCGCCAGGTGGCGGCGCTCTGCGGGCATAGGTGCACCGCGAGCGCCTTTATCCACCGGGGGATTGCCGAATAACCCTTGGCCGCCCCACCATCGAGGGTAGTGAGAGCGGGGAAGCTGAAAAGATCAGGACTGGGCAGTAAAAGGTGCCTCCCGCGACCTTGTCAGCTCTTCATGCACTTCCGGGAAGAAAGGAACGGGGCGGGGTGTGGCTTTGAGTGGCGCCGCGAGCCCAGGAACCAATCACAGAGCCACGAGGGTTCAGGGAAGAGCGGTGAAATCCACTCTAACCGACGCTCGCGGCTGTCCTGGAAAGCATGTCGTCATCTCCGCGTCAGCTTGTGACTGGGCGATCGACCCCGAAGGGAGGAGTCCAGCTGAGGCTTCCGACTGGACGAGCACGCTCTCCGATGCTGCGCTCGAGAACTCATCACTTTCGCGGGCTCCGAATAAGAGGTCGAACTCGCCGTGAGACGAGCCGGCGGACTCACCCGGAAGCCCGATCGGGGCAGACGAGCGTGCTGGGGAATGGGAGGTCCGCGGGCGGATACCCGGCGGAGGCGGTCCCATTGGGTCCCCAAATCGCCCCCAGTGCTAGCCGCGCTGACCTCAAACCCGTGGGTAAAAGGACCGAGGCGGGAGCCTCTGAGGTGTCTCGCTTTCTTACGAAGGCGAGCCGCGACCGCAACGTTGCCATGGACATATTCTCGCAATGAGAACGTGACCATCCACGAACGCTGTCTCCGCGTGAGCAGTGCCCAGACACGAAAGACAGTGATCGTGACCGTTAGAAGGCGAGAGATAACGAGCACAACCAGGAATAACACACAACCGGAAAAGCATCTTTAAAAAGATGCGTCTTTAAAAAGACCTTGTGTGCGCTCTTTTAGAGAAATATATACTCTTTTAGAGGGGAAAAATGCTCTTTCAGAAAATATACTCTCTAGTTTTTCTGCCGAAGCGCCCAGGGGCGTTCTCTGCAGTGCACCCGTGCAGAGGAGGGAGAAGCCGCTGAAATGCGCCGTCAGATCCAGCAGGTGAATGAACAGTAGTATTCAGCTCAGTGAGCATGACCGTTCGGCTCCGAAGAGAAAATCTGAATGAGTGGTTACATACCAGCTCCTTTTATACCCGTATGTTCGGGGGAGTGGCATGCAAATACCACTTGCCAATTTTCATTGGCCTTTTATCAAAGACCAGAGGTGTCTCGGGCTCCCAAGAGTGACCCCTAGTGTCACTACATCGACACCAACGTCGAGTGAGTGACAGATAGGGAACCACTATTTCTGTGAATGGGATAAATTGTACGTGGGATGTCCAGATCTCAGCTCTGGATATATTTAGGAAGCTGAACCTTGTATTTCTGTTCTAATCTCAGCCTCCTCTTTCTATGATGTGAATTTCAAGAATTTCTGAGGAAGTCGAAAATTTTGCGCAAAAAAACTCCAAGTACCCCTTTTAGATTTTTTACTTCCTCAGATCTTCTTGAAATTTATACCATAGAAAAAGGAGGCTGAGATTTGAACAGGAGCACAGTTTTCAAAATTTGATTGTCCAAGAACCACCTAAAATTTTGAATGGGATAAATGGGCTTCGGGCACACTCCAGCCTCCTGGGCCCCGACCAATGGCACCTCTTTAGCAGACATCTGTAGAGCAGCGGGCTGGGCAACACCCAATACCTTCGCGAGGTTCCACAATCTCCGGGTTGAACCGGTTCATCCTGTGTGTTGTCAGGTACGAACAGGTAAGTTGGCGGGACAACTGGCTGGGTGTACTGCTTGTGTATAGAGCCTTTCCCCTCCTGAGGGGAAGACTTGCGCTTTTTACCCCCCAGCAGTGTTCACGAGACCATGGGCCCTGGATGTCCTTCTTCCTTAGCCCTGTGGCAGGCGGATTCACGGAGAAATTCGATGTCGGCCCAGTACGTGTGCTAAGAGGCTCTGTACTAGGTTAGGTGCTCCACATGCACTGGTTGCCTGTATGGAACCCTGTGTGGTGTATCTTCCGTGAGACGGTTTCCCCGTTGGTAAACTCCCATCTTCCTTGGGCAGAGTCCCCTCTGCCACCGGTCGCCGTGTTGTAGAGCTCCATCCCCTCTGGCTAGGACCTACCACGGGGATTTCTCTACATGCAACACTGTCTACAAGACTCAGTAAGACCATGTGACGTATTTCCACACAATTGCCTCCCCTTCGGGCAGGATGTGGCCTCCGCGGTGTCTTCCCCTTGGTAATGGACACCCCACCAACGCGGACACTTATGTCCCCCAGCTGAACGATTTCCATTCTTTTTTGGGGAGAAAAAATAAGAGAAGAGGCCACGGCTAGGGCGGCCTGTCCCCATTTTGGGCAATCGACTTGTCCTAGTTACTTTCATAACCTCCGTTCTCTGATGGAGGGAACAAGACATTGTGTCCCTCCTGCCACAACACTGAACTACCTGCTGAAATGGCCGGGACCCTCTCTCGGCTCCTCAGCACAAAACCTGAATGAGTGGTTGCGAGCCAGCTGCTTTTATACCCATATGTCCGGGGGAGTGGCATGCAAATTCCACTCGCCAATTCCCATTGGCCTTTTCTCAAAGATCAGAGGTGTTTGGGGCTCCCAAGGGCGACCCCTAGTGTCACTACATCGACACAATGTCTTGTTCCCTCCATCAGGGAACAGAGGTTAAGAAAGTAACCAGGACGTTTTTGTTTATATAACCAGATTGTAGATTGCTGGTTTAATTTACACTAAATTACACCTTGCAAACATCCAGATTTGTGACATATTCTCTGGTTCCAGTCCATTTAGCAGCGAATTGTCCATCAGTTTAACCCTATGGAAATGCCTGTTTTGAAGGGCCCTTCGAAACAGCTATTTATGAGCCTTTCTGTTTGTGTCGACTTTGTGTCTAATGGCATTTCTTGTCATTTTTCACTCCGAGACTTCTTACAGGTCACCCAGCAAAATTACACGCCACTGCCCATGAAATACCCACAGTTGGCGGGTGTTGGTTTCAAACCCAGATTATGATAAAGAACCTGAAAGGTTTGTGGCATTGTATCTTTTTTAAAGGTATTTAAAAACTTTTTTTTTTTTTTTTTGAGTCAGACAGTTGCACATTAAAAACATGATCCATTTTAGTTTTGGTGATGATATTGAAGGGGCTGGTTTAACCCTGTCTACCCCTGGCCTATTGATAAGTTGAATACATTTACTAACAATTGTTTTAATCAATAGGTAATCAAAGCATTTTTAATCATTTGCATTTATTCCGATTCTGTTGCAGGTCAGTGTATTTGATCACTGAGAGTTTTATTGTGTTTAAGTTTTAGTTCATTAATTACTGACACAAATACATTCTTAGCATTAATCACTATAAGTATATTTCTGCCTAACTTTGCTCTGTTGCGTTAGGACATATTGTTCTATTGTCATGTTTGTTCCAGCTGGATAAGGCCTGTGTCCCAGTGAGGCCTGGCAACCTTGAGAAAAAAGGCCTGGCAACCTTGACTAATGACATTAGTCATTGGGATTGTTTGTAGTTTTGAAAATCATGTAACTAAGTCAAAGGAATTGGATGCCAGTGTATCTAAAGAGAATACTCGCATCTGACCCATTTCTGCTTACCAACTTGACTTAGTGTCTTAAAAATATAATCTTTGAATGATTGCATTCACATATTTAAACAGAACACCATGTTTGTAAATCTCTAGAATTATCTGTACTGTTCACCTATCAGATCTCTGTACTCGTAAGAGATTGTCAAATAATTTGCATATGGCTATAATTACTGTTGTTTCTGTAATCTAAGTTAGTTTGAGGTTAAATCCTCAGCTCATTTTCTGTTTCTCTCTTTTGCCTTTGGAAATGTGGAGAACTTTGTCTTCAGTACACTTTCTCTATTAATTGAAACTTCAACTTTGTCTTCTGGTCATCATTGTTCATACTGGTGTCTCTCATGGGTACAATTGCATTTACAATGTGTAGTTTGAAAGCCTTGTATTTGATACTGATGCATGGTATTTGTCTTCTTTTTTCTTAGTCAGTGCTGTTTAAAATGTAGAGGTTGTTTAGCCAATAGAGATGTTTTACTTCCTCCATAGCTCTTTAAAGCCCAATATTCCCTGTAGAATTCAAATAGATTTTTTTTTTTTTTTTTTTTTTTTGCTATGCACTGCATTATTGAGTGAAGCCTGGATGACTTGCGCAAGACATTTGCGTTATCCTATCTTTGGAGCACACTGCTGTGCCCTGCAGACTTCTGCTGTGCCCTGCGGACTTCTGCTGTGCAGTAGATGCAAGTTTCAATTTGTAAGCATATTTAGCACTTATAACTTTTGTCAAACATTCAGGGATATGTCTTTTTTCTTTTTTTTGGGGGGGGGGGGGGATTTATAAAGTAAAAGTGGTGAAAAATACATGAAGTGAAGGTGAATACTTAATTTTAATCCACTCAAAAGGTAAAAGTACTTTATTTTAACTCAAAAAATTTGTAACATTTGTAAAATTTACTCAAGTAAGGCACAACGGGGCTAAAGGTGCCACGGGGTAAAAAATGCTTTTGATTTTCTTTTCTTCCAAACTCGATGGCAAAATAAAACCCAGAGTACTGTCCTGGACACCTGTTTTCATCATGCATGGTGCAATTTTAGCTTATCCATGACGCAGTCTCGAGCAACAACGAGTTACTTTTAAGGTAAGTTGATGTGGGGGCCTGGGTAGCTCAGTGGTAAAGACGTTGGCTACCACCCCTGGAGTTGCTAGTTCGAATCCCAGGGCATGCTGAGTGACTCCAGCCGGGTCTCCTAAGCAACCAAATTGCCCCGGTTGTTAGGGAGGGTAGAATCACATGGGGTAACTTCCGTCAGTGGGGCGCATGGTGAGTTGTGCATGGGTGCCACGGTGGATGGCGTGAAGCCTCCACACGTGCTATATCTCTGCAGTAACACGCTCAACAAGCCACATGATAAGATGCATGGATTGACGGTCTCAGATGCGGAGGCAGCTGAGATTCATCCTCCACCACCTGGATTAAGGTGAGTCACTACAACACCACGAGCACTCTAATTTTCAGTCATTTGTAAAAAAAAAATGAAGCTTTAAATATCTCATATTAAAACTGTAAACTAGCACATACTGTATATTTTGAGACATGAGACTCGTTTATAAGTTCCAGTTTTGTTCTTTGCATTGGTGTGATGGCTGAGGCCATATTGTTTGGGTGTGTAGTTTTGTGGTGTTTTGTCTGTCCATTCTCAGTTTCTCTCTCTCTCTCTTTCTCTCTCTAATTGCTCTCAGGTGTGCACAACCGGGTGAGCTGATTGCCAATGGGGCACACGCAGTGTGTTTCTCAGTTATATAAGATGGAAGTCCCCTGGTTATTGATCTTAAAAACGTCATAGTTACTTGTGTAATCTCCGTTCCCTGATGGAGGAAACGAGACGTTGTGTCGATGTAGTGACACTAGGGGTCACTCTTGGGAGCCCGAGACACCTCTGGTCTTTGATAAAAGGCCAATGGAAATTGGCGAGTGGTATTTGCATGCCACTCCCCTGGACATACGGGTATAAAAGGAGCTGGTATGCAACCACTCATTCAGGTTTTATGCTGAGGAGCCGATATAAGGTCCGGCCATTTCAGCGGGTAGTTCAGCGTTGTGGCAGGAGGGACACAACATCTCGTTCCCTCCATCAGGGAATGGATGTTACACAAGTAACCATGACGTTCCCTATCTGTCACTCACTTGACATTGTGTCAATGTAGTGACACTAGGGGTCCCTATATGAAATGGCACAATTGGCTGAACTGTGTTATGTGAACTGGCAGTGTGTGGTGGGTAGACTACTGTGTGCTTCATAGCCAGCACACCAGGTCGACACGTAACCTCCCCCAACATAGTTATGAGTGTCGAACGGCCCTTTGGGGACAAGTCGACTACCCAAGAGATAGAGACAGGCTTAACCCAGTCGTGGCCTCTTTTCCCCTTCTCTTTTTTCCACTCCCTAAAAAAGAAGGGGGATTATTTGACTGGGCCGCCAGGTCTAGTCAGGAGTTGTCCCTCCCAAGGGGAAGACACCGTGGAGACCACACCTCGCCCAAAGAGAGGGGGGGATATTTAAGTGGAAAAATACGTTACATGGTCTTTCCAACCATGTGGAGAGTCTTCAAGGTAGATCCTACCCAACGGGGGAGGAGTTACTACAAACATGGAGACTGAGGCAGAGGGGCTCTGCCCAAGGAAGACGCAGTTTGCCAACAGGGAAACGAATTAGTGGAAGATATATATTGCATGGGGTTAGCATTACAGGGAACTGCCACATGCGGAGCACCTACCCCAGAACCGGGCTCTTAGTTAGCGCGTGTACTGGGCCGGCAGTGAGTCTCTCCGAAAACTCGACTGCCACAGGGTTCGGAGGAAGTCAACCAGGGAACAAAGCTTGTGAACACTACTGGGAATTAATGGCGAACGTCTTCAGCTCAAAAGGAGGTGGAAGGCGCAATGTGCAAGCGATTCACCCAGCCGGCTATCCCGGGCTTATCTGCTTGTATTGCGTGCCACTACTTGGGATGAAACCGGTTCCACCCGGAGGTTGTAGAACCTTGCAAAGGTGTTGGGTGTTGCCCAGCCTGCTGCTCTGCAAATGTCTGTTAGAGAGGCACCCCTGGCCAGGGCCCAGGAGGCCACTACACCCCTGGTAGAATGGGCTCGTAGCCCTACCAGGGGTGGCATGTCCAGGGCGTGATATGCCATAGTTATGGCGTCAATGAGCCAGTGGGCGATCCTCTGCTTGGAGACAGCATTTCCTTTCCACTGTGCACCAAAGCAGATAAAGAGCTGCTCAGAGATCCTAAAGCTCTGCGTGCGATTCAAATAGATGCGTAAAGCGCGCACTGGACACAGCAATGACAGGGCAGGGTCTGCCTCCTCATGGGCAGCGCTTGCAGGTTCACCACCTGGTCCCTAAATGGGGTGGTGGGAACCTTGGGCACATAGCCCGGTCGGGGTCTCAGGATCATGTGAGAGTAACCCGGACCGAACTCCAGGCACATTTCACTGACAGAGAACGCTTGCAGGTCTCCTACCCTCTAGATGGAAGTGAGCACAGTCAGGAGGGCAGACTTCAAGGAGAGTGCCTTAAGCTCGGCTGACTGCAAAGGCTCAAAGGGGGCTCTCTGTAGACCCTGTAGAACTACAGAGAGGTCCCATGAGGGAACGAGGCGTGGTCTGGAGGGATTCAACCTCCTAGCACCTCTTAGGAACTGATGATCAGGTCATGCTTCCCTAAGGACTTACTGTCGACTGCATCATGGTGTGCTGCTATGTCAGCAACGTACACCTTCAAGGTGGAAGGGGACAGCCTCCCTTCCAACCTCTCCTGCAGGAAGGAAAGCACTGATCCGACTGCGCATCTCTGGGGGTCTTCCCATCGGGAAGAACACCACTTAGCAAACAGACGCCACTTATAGGCATATAGGTGCCTCATAAAGGGGGTCCTAGCCTGAGTGATCGTGTCTAGTTCCTGCATCAAATCTGGGGTGGAACTACCCTCGTGCAGTTCTTTCAACGCCTTGGCTTGGTGGACCTGCAGGAGAGCCACAGCGTGCAGGGTAGAGGCGGCTTGTCCAGCAGCACTGTAGGCTTTAGCCATCAGGGAAGACATGAGCCTACAGGGCTTGGACGGGAGCTTAGGGCGTCCATGCCAGGTGGCGGCGCTCTGCGGGCATAGGTGCACCGCGAACGCCTTATCCACCGGGTGAATCGCTGTATAGCCCCTGGCCACCCCGCCATCGAGGATAGTGAGAGCGGGGGAACTGCGGAATCGGGGCCGGGCAGTAAATGGTGCCTCCCACGATTTCGTCAGCTCCTCATGCACTTCCGGGAAGAATGGCACTGGAGTGGGGCATGGCTGCTTTGAGCAACGCCATGAGCCCAGGAACCAATCATCAAGCCGCGAGGGTTCAGGGGAGAGCGGAGGGTTCCACTCTAGCCCGACGCTCGCGGCCGCCCGGGAAAGCATGTCCATCATTTCGGCATCAGCCTGTGACTGGGCAATCGTCCCCGAGGGGGGAAGCCCAGCTGAGGCTTCTGCGTCCAACTGGACAAGCCTGCTCTCCGATGCTGCGCTCGAGAGCTCATCATCTTCGCGGGCTCTGAACAAGAAGCCAGACTTGCCGTGAGACGTGCCAGCGAACTCATCCGGAAGCCCGACTGGGGCAGACGAGCGTGCTGGGGAATGGGTGCTGAGGAATGATCACATTGGGGTCGCCAAATCGCCCCCAGTGCTAGCCGCGCTGGCCTCATACCCGTAGGTAGAAGGACCAAGGCAGGGAGCCGCTGGGGTGGCTTGCTTTCTTATGAAAGCAAGCCGCGACTGCAACGTTGCCATGGTCATGTTCTCGCAATGAGAACATGAACCATCCACAAATGCTGCCTCCGTGTGGGTCACGCCCAGACACAAAAGACAGCGATCATGACCATCCGAAGTTGAGAGATAATGACCGCAACCAGGAATAACACACAATCGGAAAGTCATCTTTAAAAAGACGTTCCGTGTGTGCTGCTCTTTTAGAGAAATATATGCTCTTTTAGAGGAAAAAAGCTCTTTCAGAAAATATACTCTCTTGTTTTCTGCCGAAGCTCCCAGGGGCATTCTCTGCAGTGCACCAGTGCAGAGGAGGGAGAAGCCACTGAAATGCACCATCAGATCCAGCAGAGGTGAATGAACAGTAGAAACCAGCTCAATGAGCATGACCGTTCGGCTCCGAAGAGAAAATCTGAATGAGTGGTTGCATACCAGCTCCTTTTATACCCGTATGTCCAGGGGAGTGGCATGCAAATACCACTCGCCAATTTTCATTGGCCTTTTATCAAAGACCACAGGTGTCTCGGGCTCCCAAGAGTGACCCCTAGTGTCACTACATCGACACAGCGTCGAGTGAGTGACAGATAGGGAACTCCAGAGTTCGTTGTTTTTCTAAATACAGAGTTGTCAATGCCTGTTACTCCTTACCCACATCTCCCCGCATCTTTTGTTGCATTTTAGTTTTAAAGTATAACAAAATGTCATGTGTATTCTGTTGTTTCATGTCTTTTATTTTGAAATGTTTAGTTCTTGTTTCCCTTGTCATGTGATTCCTGTTTTCCCTCCATGTTCATGTGTCATGTTTTCATTGGTTTATTGTTTAATTATCTTGTTATCAGTTCTGTTTTTTCATTGGTTTATGTTCCCCTATGTCCATGTATTTAAGCCTCATGTTTTCCATTGTGTAGTTGTCTAGTATTGAATGTGAATGGGTATGTTCTTAGTCAAGTCAGGTTATAGTCAAGTTCATGTTTATGTCAAGCCAAGTTTCAAGTTTAAGATTGTTCATGTTTGTAGTTAGGGTGTTTCACGTTTATTAATAAACTGCACTTGGGTTCTTCATCTTCACGTCTTCGTCATTGCCATCATTGTCAGCAGCCAACAACGTTACAGAATACTTCACCCACCATGAACCCAGCAGTTTTACTTCTGCACCTACGTCAGGGGAATCGTCCCCTGGAGGACTATGTTGAGGACTTCTGCGGTCTAGCCAGCCAGGTGGACTTTAATGAGGTTGCCCTCAAAGACTGTTTTAGATTTGGTCTGAATGAGTCCATTTCTTTTTTTGATGCCTGGCGGTCGCAGTTCCCTCAGCCTGGCTCAATATATCAACCTCGCCCTATGGTTCATCGGTTCCCCGTTCACTGTGGGGGAGGCGGATGCCGAGCCAGAGTTCCACGTCATGGCTGCCGAGCCAGAGTTCCACGTCATGGCCGCCGCCGAGCCAGAGTGCCACGTCACAGCAACGCCTCAGCCTGCTCCATGCCACGTCACAGCAACGCCTCAGCCTGCTCCATGCCACGTCACAGCAATGCCTCAGCCT